>NC_137788.1:118691404-118986261 GCF_963383645.1 Muscardinus avellanarius
AAGAGACCCTGTTTCAAAAATATAAAAATAGGTCTGGGAGTGTAGCCTGGAGGTAGAAGGGATTCCAGGAACCCCAGTACCACCAAAAAAAAAAAAAAAAAAGGGCAGGGGGTGTAGCTCTTTTTTTTCAAAAAAAAGAAAAGAAAAAGAATAAAAAATAGGGTGGGGGTGCAACTGGAAGGTAGAATGCCTCAGGTTCCATCCCCAGTACCACAAAATAAATAAATATAGTTATTATCCAACTTGAAAATTTTTGTTGTACATTTTTCCATTCTCTTCCTTTTCGGATAAATATGCTTTTACTGCCAAATGGTATATTTGCTACCTCTTATTTTACCACATCCTTGAAAATAACTATACATAAAGAACATGACAGTCAGGCGCAGTGTCACACGCCTGTAATCGCCAATACTCGGGAGGCCGAGACAGCAGGACTGTAGGTTCAAGGACAGCCTAAGCAAGTAGACGGGCATCCACCTAGCAAGACCATTTCCAAATAAAACAAGAGGATTGCAGGTTTGTGGACAGCCTCAGCAACTTAGTGAGAGCCTATTTCAAAATAAAAAGAATAAAATAGGGCTGAGGATGTAGCTAAGAAGCAGAACAACCCTGAATTTAATCACCAGTACCACAAAAAATAAATAAATTTAAAAATTACGAGCTGGGCATGGTGTCGCACGCTTGCAACCCCTTTCTTGGGAAGTTGAGTCAGGAGGATTGCAGGTTTGAGGCCAGCCTCAGCTGCTTAGTGAGGCCCTCCACAACTTAGTGAGACCCTGTTTCAAAATAAAGAATAAAAAAATAAGCATGGGAGTATAGCTCAAAGGTAGAATGCCTCTGTGTTCAATCCCTAGTACTGCAAAAAAATTTTTTTCTTTTAATTATGGATTCCTGGATTTTTTTTGACACAGTCCATTCTGCTAAAAGCCAGAGAGAAGAGCTGTTTCAAATGTGTTTGCAGAAATGATTTCTTTTTAAAAAGTAGCTCTGTCAGCTGGAAGCAGAGACAAGAAAAGAACAGATTAGGTGAATGAGGATGGGTTGGAGTAGGGTAAAGCTCCTGTCATCATTCTGTCAGTGCAGTTAGGAGCCTGAGCAGAAAAATCTATACTACTGTTCTAGCCTGGTGTGGTGGTACACGCCTCTGTTACAGAACTTGGGAGGCTGAGACAGGAGGATTACAGGTTTGAGACCAGTCTTAGCAATTTAGCAAGACCCTGGTTTTGTTTTGTTTTTGCTGTACTGGGGGTTGAACCCAGGGACATTCTACCTGTGAGCTACATCCCCAGCCCTATTTTATTCTTTATTTTGAAACAAGATGTTACTAAATTGCAGAGGGCCTCAAGACTTGCTGAGGCTGGCCACAAAACTGCAATTCTTCTGGCTCAGCCTCCCAAGCACTGGGAGTACAAGTGTGTACTCTACTGTGGACTCAAAACCTTGGTTTTTTGTTTTGTTTTGTTTTGTTTTGTTTTTTGGTGGTACTGGGGATGGAACCCTTCTACCTCCGTGCTACACTCCCAGACCTATTTTATATTTTATTTGGAAACAGGGTCTCTTAAGCCAGCTCGGCTGGCTTCGAACCTGCGTGATCCTCCTGTCTCCGCCTCCCAAGCACGGGGATTACAAATGTGTGCCACCACGCCCGCTTTCAAAACCTTGGTTATTTGTTGTTGTTGTGGTTGTTGTTTTGCAGTACTAGAGATGGAACCACGGGCATTCTACCTCCGATCTATACCCCCAGTCCTCTTTTTTATTCTTTATTTTGAAATGGGGTCTCACTGAGTTGTAAAGGACTTCACTAAGTAGCTGAGGCTGTCTGTGAATTATGATCCTTCTGTCTCAGCCTCCCAAATACTAGGTTTACAAGTATGTGCCGCCATGCCCAGCAAGACCCTGTTTTATTTATTTTTTTAATTTTAATTTTAATTTTTTACAGTACTGGGGATGAAGCCCAGGCGCAGTCTACCTCCGAGCTACACCCCCAGCCCTATTTTTTTTATTTTTTATTTTGAAATGGGGTCTCACTGAGTTGCACAGGGCCTCACTATGTATTAGCGGAGCCTGACCTCAAACCGTGAGCCTCCTGTTTCAGCCTCCCAAATGCTGAGATTATAAGTGTACACCACCACGCCCGGCTCAAGACCCTGTTTTAAAGTAAAAAAATAAAAAAGGCTAGGGTGTAGCTTGGAGGGAGAATGCCTCTTGAGTTCAATTCTCAGCACCATGGGGGTGAGGGGAGAAAGAAACACACACACACACTGCTGTGCTTTCTAAGTCAAAGTGTTCATAAGCATAATTTACTAACTATAAGTACAGTGTTAGCTATAACCATAATGGAAAACAAAGGACATTGGAGGTTTTGACTTATTTTTCCTCTGTACTGAAAAGGCTTTGTCTTTGTTGAATTGGTTATAATACTTTTCATTACATCCCACAGACACATGGTTAGAGCCAAACTACGTTTATAAATTCCTTTTATGAAACTAAAAATGCTAAGGTAAAGAGACTTACTAGTAATACAACAAGCTGAGAGATTTACTACTGTGGTTTTGGAGTTAAACTATCCTAGGCTTGCCAGGCATGGTGGCGCACGCTGGTAATCCCCACGCTTGGGAGGCTGAGACAGGAGGATTGCGCAGGTTCGAAGCCAGCCTCAGCTATTTAATGAGGCCCTCAGCAACTTAGTGAGACCCTGTTTCCAAATAAAGAATAAAGCTGGGTATGGTGGTCCACGCTTATAATCCCAGCGCTTGGGAGGCTGAGACAGGAGGATCACACAGGTTCAAAGCCAGCCTCACCTACTGAGTTTTATTTATTTAATAAATAAACCTAGGTCTGGGAGTATAGCCTGGAGGTAGAAAGCCTCTGAGCTCCACCCCCAGTACCACAAAAAACAAAAACAAAATAAACAAACAAAAAAGATCCTGGGCTTGAATTCTGGCCACATACCGTCATGTACCTTTATACAATTTCTTTAACCTGTATGACCCTCAGTTTTGTTGATTATAATATTCAATATTACACTGATCTTTTGAGTTATTGTGAATAGTAATGAACAGAAGAAAGTGAACATAGCTGATTGCTGTGCTGCTGCCATTGTTAACAAGTACAATAGTAATTACACTAGTGCTATTTTTTTTTGTGGGGGGTGGTCCTGGGGATTGAACCCAGGGACATTCTACCTCTAAGCCACACCTCCAGCTCTATTTTATTTTTTATTTTGAAGTGAGGTCTCACTAAGTTGCTGAGGCTGGTCTTGAACCTCTGATCCTTCTGTCTCCCAAGTACTGGGATTACAGGTGTGTGCCACTACACCTGACTACAGTATTATTATTATTATTATTATTATTATTTATTTTTTATTTTTTTTGGTGGTACTGGGGTTCCTGGAAGCCCTTCTACATCCGGGCTACACTCCCACACCTATTTTTACATTTTTATTTGGAAACAGGGTCTTCTAAACCAGCACACGCGGCTGGCTTCGAACCTGCGCGATCCTCCTGTCTCTGCCTCCCAAGCGCGGGGATTACAAGCGTGTGCCACCACGCCCGGCTACAGTATTATTTTTTATAAGGCCATTGAGCAGTATGTATTGAAGAACTTTAAAATATTCAAACTCAGCCAGGCATGGTGGTGCACCCTTGTAAGCCTAGCATTTGGGAGGCTGAGATAGGAGGATTGTGGTTCGTGGCCAGCCTCAGCTACTTAGTGAGGCCCTCCGCAACTTAGTGAGACCCCGTTTCAAAATAACGAATAAAAAATAGGGCAGGGGGTGTAGCTCGGAGGTGGAATGCCCCTGGGTTCCATCCCCAGACACTCAAAAAGAAAAGAAAAGAGATGTAGAAAGATATCTGAAGAGACACCGTGGTATGTGCCTGTAATCCCAGTGACTCTGGAAGCTAAAGCAGGAGGATGGAAGGTTTAGGCCAGCCTGAGTAACTTAATGAGACCCTGTCTCAAAATTAAAAATAAAAAGAAGCCAGGTATGCTTCCCTGGCTTGGAGTTTCAGCAGATTGGGGGGGGGGGTATGGGTAAGTAATGTTCTCAATATTTTCTAGAAGTATGTGTGTTTATAGATATGTCTCTTTTCTGTCTGTTGTTTGTTTGATCTATCTTATCTGGAAAAATATTTGCCAAAACAGTAATAGCAAACACAACATCTACCATTTTATGATCCAAGGGTTGTCTTTTTATTTTATTTTATTTTATTTTTTTGGTGGTACTGCGGTTCCTGGAAGCCCTTCTACCTCCAGGCTACACTCCCAGACCTATTTTTATACTTTTTTGTTTGGAAACAGGGTCTCTTAAGCCAGCGCCAAACCTGCGCGATCCTCCTGTCTCTGCCTCCCAAGCACGGGAATTACAAGTGTGCGCCACCACGCCTGGCTCAAGGGTTGTTTTTAAGCCTGTTAACTAACTTAATCTTCATAGTAACCATAGATATTATCACTCAACCCTATTTTACTCATGATAACACTGAAATATAGCAAGACCAAATAATTTCCCCAGGGCCAAACAGCTAAAAAGTGTAGAAGTGGGATTCAGATTTACGCAGTAGAGTTTAGACTCTTAACTGGTATGTTGTATTAAAACTAAAATGTTAGCTGGGCGTGGTGGCGCACGCTTGTAATCCCGGCGCTTGGGAGGCTGAGACAGGAGGATCACACAGGTTCGAAGCCAGCCTCAGCTACTTAGTGAGATTCTCAGCAACTTAGTGAAACCCTGTTTCCAAATAAAGTACAAAATAGGTCTGGGAGTATAGCCCGGAGGTAGAAAAGCCCCTGGATTCTAGGTTCCACACCTAGTACCACACACACACACACACACACACAAGAAATAAAACTAAAATGTTAGCTGGGCATGGTGGAACATGCTTGTACTTGGGAGGCTGAGACAGGAGGGTCCCACTTTCGAGGACAGTCTCAGCAAGTAGTGAGACTCATCAACGTAGGAAGACTGTGTTTCAAAATAAAAATAAATAAAATAGGGCTGGAGGTGTAGCTCAGAAGTAGAATGCCCCTGTGTTCGATACCCCCTCACACACACATACACACAAACACACACACACGAGTTATGATTTCTCTGAGATTTCGCATATGCTTCTTCTTTGTCTTGTGCTTTTTGGTGCTTATTTTTTTTCTTCCGTAATAGAATTCAGAATCAGAGAAAGCTGAGTGTTTTATTTAAAATGCCTTTATTGCCTAGGCATGTGCTGCTTTTGGCCTTTCCAATTACTGTTCTCTATTAATGAAAATTAGTTTATCTGATTTTCTGGCTGCAACCTTAGGCCCTGAGGAAGTTAAGAAATAGGACAGGTACATTTTATGGAGGTAGAAGGGAGAGGAACAGGCTTAACAGGCGCCGTGGGAAGCAGAAACTCAGAGGCAGAAACAGCAAGAGGAGGGTTGAGAGGCTGCCTGCCGACAGCGGCCTGGCCCGGGGCTTCCTCTAAGCCATGGTGGCATAGTGCTCCTTCTCGGCTCCTAAAGTTTCCTTTAAGTTCTTTTTTTTTATTTTTTTCTTTTTTGTGGTTCTAGGAATTGACTCGGGGCATTCTACCTCTGAGCTACACCCCCACCCCTATTTTCTATTCTTTATTTTGAAACTGGGTCTCACTGAGTTGCAGAGGGCCTCACTAAGTAGCTGAGGCTGGCCATGAACCTACAATCCTCTTGTCTCAGCCTCCTGAGTACTGGGATTACAAGCGTGCGCCACCACGCCTGGTTCCCCTTTAACTTGTTTAACAGATATTCTTTAGATTCCTCCTTGCACAACCAGGCATACAAATGAAAATCATGTAAGGAGCCAGGCGTGGTGGCGCACGCCCATGATCCTAGTACTTGGGAGGCTGAGACAGGCTAGAGGTCAGCCTCAGCAAGTAATGAGACCCTGCTACAAACACACACACACAGGGTTGGGGTAGCTTGGCTATAGAAGTGGGTTCCATCCCCAGTATCACAAGAAAGGAAGGAAGGAAGGAAGGAAGGAAGGAAGGAAGGAAGGAAAAGGAAGAAAGAAAAAAAAGAAAGGAAGGAAGGGAAAGAGAAAGGAAGAGAAAGAAAGAAAGGAAGGAAGGAAGGAAAGAAGGAAGAAAGGAAGAAAGAAAGGAAGGAAGGAAGGAAGGAAGGAAGGGAAAGAGAGAGCAAGGAAGAGAAAGAAAGAAAGGAAGGAAGAGAGAAAGAAAGGAGATACAGGAGATAAAGGAAACTTTGAGCCACACATGGTGGTGGCTCGTGCTTGCGATCTCAGTACTTGGGAGGCTGAGACAGGAGGATTGCAAGTTCGGGGCCAACCTCAGCTACTTAGTGAGGCCCTCTGCAACTTATTAAGACCCTATTTCAAAATAAAGAATAAAGAATAGGGCTAGGGGTGTAGCTTGGAGGTAGAATCCTCCTGGGTTCAATCCCTAGTAACACACACACACACACACACACACACACACACACACACACACACACAGAGCAAACATTAATGGCATACATTTCCTTAAGGAAAATGAAGCACATTGAACTTTGTCCAATTACAGAATTAACCTTGAATAGAAGGGATATTCCCTCTACACTGGGACAGAAAGATTTATCCAGATACTTGCATAAGATAAGGATGGATTCAGCTATACTGAAGTCTGTAAATATAGGACCTGGAAGTGAAAGGCATCTCTTCCCATGCACACCAGTGACTCAGTTTTGTCTGTGAAGCAGGAGGTGAGGTTGCCTTTGGAGAAGGAGTCAGTGATGGTGATACGTGGAAGATGGCGGTGAAAGGTGGCAGGAATAGTGACGGGGGGATTGAGAGCGTTCTTTTTAACTTTAATTTGATATTTTAATTTTATTATTTATTTATTTTTGCGGCTCTGGGGATGGAACTCAGGGACATTCCACCTTTGAGCTACACCCCCTGCCCTATTTTTTATTCTTTATTTTGAAACAGTGTCTCACTAAGCTGTGGAGGGCCTAAATAGCTAAAGGCTGGCCTCAAACTTGATGTATCCTCCTGTCTCAGCCTCCCAAGAACTGGGATTACAAGGGTGTGCCATCATGCCTGGCAAGCAAGACCCCATTTCTTTGTTTGTGTGTGGTACTGCGGGTGGAACCCAGGGGCTTTTCTACCTCCGGGCTATACTCCCAGACCTATTTTATATTTTATTTGGAAACAGGGTCTCACTAAGTAGCTGAGGTTGGCTTGAAACCTGTGCGATCCTCCTGTCTCAGCCTCCCAAGCGCTGGGATTACAAGAGTGCGCCACCATGCCTGGCGCAAGACCCCATTTTGAAATAAAAAATCAAAAGGGCTGGGTGGTAGCTGGGTTGGGGAGCCAGGAAACTGCTGCCACCAAATTGCGTGTCCTGGGGTCTGTGGAGCCTGACAGCATGAACAATCTTTACTGGAGGCAGCTGCATAAATGTGTTATGTGTTCCTAGAGCTTGCTTTGGGTTAAATTGCTGAAATATCTCTTGGACTCTTTATTAAGTTCATTCTAAAAACCCTTTAAGCAAGAGATCATAGCTGCAGTTACTTGAGTTACTTATATGCTTAACGGGTGATTCAAATATAGGTAGATTCTTGCACTTCGCAGCGTGCTGGTGTCAGGACCCTGGGCAATGGATTTAATTTGTTTTAGATGGATGGTCCTGCTCTCCAGTATACCACAGTAGTAGAGTTTTTGCAGAAAGTGGTGGCACATGCTGTAATCCCAGTATTTGGGAGGCTGAGTCAGGAGGATCAAAGGTCTAGAACAGAACCTAGAACCTAGAACCTAGAACTTCGTGACACCCTGTTTCCAAATAGAGATACACTATGACTGAGGGAGTAAGTATGTCAGGAGTAGAATGCCCCTGGGTTTAATCTCCAGTGCCACCAAAATGTGTGTGTGTGTGTGTGTGTGTGTGTGTGTGTGTAAATAAATAAAGGACAGAGATTTATTTAGGAAAGTAAAAAATACACATTCAAGGGAGAGTGCAGACCCCAAAAGCAAGAGAGACCGAACTTGCTGTTTTACCATTGAAAGCTTTTGATTAAACTTGTAACAATTTTGATAAAAAGAAAAAAATTCATCTAATCATTTTCATAGACAAATATGCCGGGGTCCAGCCCTGGCAAGAGTCGGGGTCCTAGAGTGGTGGGGTGAGGAGTCGGCGAAGTTTGGTGGAGAAACAGCCACAGACACAATGGAGAGTGAAGCTGCTCTCTCTGCTTTTGGTTTTGGCAAGCGTTTTATACTTTCTTTTTTGTCTACATTCTATTCTTACAATTTTTTCCATAATTAATATATCAGTAAGTATACAAAGAACTAATACATCAAGGCAAGATGACAGACAGTTTCTTTTTTAAGGGAACATTTCCTCTTACAAGCAACCATGGAAAAGACCAGAAGTTTATTATTAATTATTAATATAAAAATAATATCCTATGCTAAGCATTATACTCTCTGATTAATATACATCATTGTTTTTCAATCAATAGGCACCACCAAGAAAAGGAATGTTTCATACTTTCTCATGTCCCTAGGCTGTGCCTGGGTACCCATCTATTCTGCTGCTGTCCACATACCCATTGTATAACCAAAAGGGGGTAGGGTTACTGGGGGGTCAATAGCCACTCTACCATAGCCTACCTCTGATTAAATATGCTGGCCTTTTAGAACTCATAACGGTAGGAATAACTTGTCTTGGCTCTGTTTTAAGTTTATTGTTAATATTTGTTTGGAAAAAACCTGGAGAGGACCGGTTGCCTTTAAGGCTTGTTCTGCTTGTTATTGTCTGAGTCTTTATAGAATTCTTGTTAGATCGGTCATTTGGAAATTTAGGTGTAACTCATACATAAATGTTACAGTTTCAGGGAGTAAATCTTGAATTATTTTAAACAATTTGAAGCCATTAATAACAGAAGTCTCAGGTATCTTTTTGGTAACAAAGCCAATTCCAAAAAAATCCCCAAATCCTCATACCTAATACTACTCCCCAGAAGGACATGCCTTGTGCCTGTTCCAGGGAATGTCTGCCGTGCAGCATTCCTGCTAAAACGAGCCGTGCTCAGTTTTAGACTGGGAAGAAGGCGCAACACAAATACATTCTCCCTGATATCTTTTTTTTTTCCTTTATCTTTTTGATACTGAGGATTGAACCCAGGGGAATTCTACCTAAGAGCTCCACTCCCAGCCCTATTTTTTATTTATTTTGAAACAAGGTCTCACTAAGTTGCAGAGGGCCTCACTAAGTAGCTGAGGCTGGCTTTGAACCTGCAATCCTGTCTCAGCCTCCCAAGTACTAGGATTACAAGCGTGCACCACCATGCCTGGCTTTCCTTGATATCTTTATGAGATTTGGAAACAAGACAGTTTTCTAACTCTATTAATTCAACTATTTTTAAAATTATATTTATAGAAGATAGTTGGTGCCAGGCATGGTGGCACATGCTTGCAATCCTAGACTTGGGGGGGGGGGTGAGACAGGAAGATGGCAAATTCATGGTTAGACTCAGCAACATACACCCTCTGCAACTTAGTGAGACCCTGTTTCAAGAATAAATGTAAAATAGGGCTAGGGGGTGTAGATCAGAAGTAGAATGTCCCTGGGTTCAACTCTAGCACCAAAGAGGGAGGGAAGGAGGGAGGGAGGGAGGGAGGGAGGGAGGGAGAGAGAAAGAGAGAGAGAGAGAGAGAGAGAGAGAGAGAGAGAGAGAGAGAGAGAGAGAGAGAGAGAGAGAGAGAGAGAGGCTTTGCTTTTTAGGACTAGGGATTGAACTCAGGGCCATTCTACTTCCAAAATATACCCCAGCCTGACTTTATTTATTTGGAAACAAGATCTTACAAGGTTGCTGAGAACCCTCCTAAATTGCTAAGGCTGCTTTGAACCTGCGATTCTTCCTCTTTCACCCTACAAGTAGAGCCACCACACTCAGCTCTACTAGAGATTATTAATACATGATTTTAATTGATAAAAACATTACAGTCCTCCAAGTAGCCATTGTCAGGTGAATATATAAACAAAAGTCAAGCTGGGTGTGGTGGCGCACGGTTGTAATCCCAGCATTGGGGAGGCTGAGACAGGAGGATCGTGGTTCACGGCCAGCCTCAGCTACTTAGTGAGGCCCTTTGCAACTCAGTGAGATCCTGTTTTAAAATAAAGAATATAATCCCAGCGTTCGGAGGCTGAGACTGGAGGATCACAGTTCACAGACAGCCTCAGCTACTTAGTGAGGCCCTCCGCAACTCAGTGAGACCCTGTTTCAAACTAAAGAATAAAAAAATAGGGCAGGGGGTGTGGCTTGGAGGTCACATGCCCCTGGGTTCCATCCCCAGTACCACAAAAATAAAATAAAATAAAGAATAAAAAATAGGGCTGGAGGTGTAGCTCAGAGGTAGAATGCCCAGGTTCCATCCCCGTACCACAAACCAAAACTAAACAAAATGAAACAAGTGTCAATATGTACATACAGTGAAATATTATTGAAACTTTAAAAGGAAGGAAATCCTAACATATGCTGCATATGAACTGAGGACATTGTGCTAAATGAGGAAGAGACAGCTACCGTAAGATTATACTTATTTGAGGTACCTAGAGTAGTCGAAATCTTTGAGACAGAAAATGAAATGGTGGTTACTAGGGGCAAGGGAAAGCGGCATATGGGAAGTTATTGATTGATGGGTGTAATGTTTGTTTTACTAGGTGAAAAGAAGCTGGGCATGGTGGCATACTCTCATAATCCCAGTACTTGGGAGGCTGAGACGGGAGGATTACAGGTTTGAAGTCAGCCCCAGCAACTTAGTAAGACCCTGTTTCAAAATAAAAAATAAAGTAGGGCTGCTGGTGTAGCTCAGAGGTAGAATGCCCCTGCGTTCAATCCCCAGTAGCTCCCCCCCCCCACACACACACACATACAAAAGATGTGTGTTTTGGGGCTGAACAGTGAGGACGATTACACAGCAGTATAAATGTACTTGATGCTACTGAACTGTATACTTAAAGGTAGGTAAGAAGCTGGGCGTGGTGGCACACGTTTGTCATCCCAGTACATGGGAGGCCGAGACAGGAGGATTTCAGGTTCACAGCCAGCCTCAGCTGCTTAATGAGGCCCTTCCCAATTTAGTGAGACCCTATTTCAAAATAAAGAATAAAACAGAGCTGGCAGTGTAGCTCTGAGGTAGACTGTACCTGGGTTCAATCCTCAGTACTGCAACAAAAAGTAAGAACGTAAATTTTATGGTATCCTACAATTTTAAAAAGTCTGAGAAAAACGTCCCAAGCCACTGTGGTACAGTACTGATTTTTTTTTTTTTTTTTTTTTTTTTGGTGGTACTGGGGTTCCTGGAAGCCCTTCTACCCCCGGGCTACACTCCCAGACCTATTTTATTCTTTTTTAAATTTGGAAACAGGGCCGGGCATGGTGGCGCATGCTTGTAATCCCCGCGCTTGGGAGGCGGAGACAGGAGGATTTCGCAGGTTTGAAGCCAGCCGCGCTAGCTTAAGAGACCCTGTTTCCAAATAAAAAATATAAAATAGGTCTGGGAGTGTAGCCCGGAGGTAGAAGGGCTTCCAGGAACCCCAGTACCACACACACACACACAAAAAAAATTGGAAACAGGGTCTCTTAAGCCAGCACAGCTGGCTTCAAACCTGCGTGATCCTCCTGTCTCTGCCTCTCAATCGTGGGGATTACAAGCATGCGCCACCACGCCTGGCATTTTTTTTTCTTTCTTTTTTTGTGGTACTGGGAATTGAACTCAGACTCATTCTACCTCCAATCTATACTCCCAGCCGTATTATATTTTTTGTATTGAAACAAAGTCTCATTGAAACTGTCTTTGAACCTGCCATCCTCCTGTCTCAGCCTCCCAAGTATTGGGATTACAAGTGTGCATCACCACGCTTAGCTATAAGTATACTTTTTTTTTTTTGGCAGTACTGGGGGTGAAATCCAAGGGCTTTTCTACCTCCAGACTATACTCCCAGACCTATTTTATACTTTATTTGGAAATAGCGTCTCACTAAGTTGCCGAGAGCCTCACTAAGTAGCTGAGGCTGGCTTCGAACCTGTGCAATCCTCCTGTCTCCACCTCCCAAGCGCTGGTATTACAAGCGTGTGCTATCACACCTGGCTGCTATATGTATACTTTTGATGGCAAATTACTGAAACCCAGGTGGAATGAGCTTAAGTAAGGTAGGGCGATGTCCTGATTCATTCGGCCAAACTCCAGAGAGGGCAGAGACGGGGCTGTTTACATGGAAAACTGGCTCCAAGTACTTGGACACCATCCAGAAACCCCCCGTTTCTTTTTACTTCTCGTCTCTCTTCTCTTTCTGTGTTGGCTTTAGTCTCCTAAGTTGCTATCACCGTGTTTCAACCAAAGCCTTAAGCAGCCCCAGGTTTATATCCTTATAACCTGAGAAAACTCCGTTGGAAAATTCTAGAAGGGCTGTGAGGTGTCCTGGGTATGTGTCCTCTTTATGTTACTCTCTGAGGCTGATCTCATGGACCGTGATGTTTGAAACCACCTGGGTCAGGAGCTCTTATCTTTGTGTCCAGGGATGTGGAACACTGTTATTGGCAAATCACTTGATTGCAACAGGAGACAAGTTTCCCCAAAGAGAAGTACTTCTGTGACCGGACAACATAGACTGAATTCATTATGTGGCTGTGGCTTTTGTGGCTGTTTTTCTTAGAATAGCCACCTGGCCTTTTCCCTTAGTAAAACAATCTGGACTTTTAACTTGGCAAGTGAGCACTCAGAATAAATAATACATTTATCAGATTTCTTGGCAGTTGGGTGTGGTTATGTGACTAAGCTCTGGCCAATGGATGAATGTAAACAGAAATGTGTGTAACTTCTGGGACATGGACATGGGTTTTCTTTTTTCTTCTTCTCATACTGGAGATTGAATTCAGGATGTTTTACCTTTGAGCTAGAGACCTATTTTATTTTTACACCCCCAGACCTATTTTATTTTTATTTTGAAACAAGGTCTCAATATAGGCCGGTGCCGGGGCCAGCAAGGCTGGGATAGGAGCCTGCCTTGAGGCAAGGCCAGTGCTGGGGCCTCCGAGGCCGGGATCAGAGTCTACCTGGTGGCTAGGCCGGTTCTGGGGCCTTCAAGAGTGGGATCGGAACCTGCAATGTGGTTTCCACAGAGAAATATCACAGAAAATAAAAAATCAGATGCTTTCCCTAATATGCAAAAACTAGGAAGAAATGGGTAATAGAAGGAAATCTAGTTGAAGAAAGGGCCCTATGGAGGAGCAATTAAGGTGACCTATCAGAGGGGATGGGATGAGGGAAGATAGAATCTCTTTAAAGCACATGATGTACTTAAAAAATATATCAAAGTTAATCACTAAATCAAGCATGGGATTGAGGGAGGGGGAGGGAAAGGGATGGGGATTGGATAAAGGCAAATTGGATGATATGTGCTTGTATCCTCACAAGTCTTGTATTCCATTGAGATATTTCACTACAATGCACCAATAAAAATATATTAAATAAAAAAACAAGGTCTCAATATATTGTTGAGGGTTTCATTAAATTGCTGAGGCTGGCCTCAAACCTATGACCCTCCTGTCTTAGCCTCCCAAGTACTAGGAGTGCAGGTGTGTGCCATCACACCTGGCAAAGACATAGTCTTTGAAACATTTTCTTTTTGGTTCTGGGGATTGAACCTCCAAGCTACACCCCCAACCCCATTTTATTTTTATTTTTTTGTGGGTCTGGAGGTGGAACCCAGGTTCATTTAACCTCCGAGCTACAACCCTTGTCCTATTTTTTTTATTCTTTATTTTGAAACCGCGTCTCACTGAGTTGCAGAGGGCCTCACTAAGTAGTTGAAGCTGTCCGCAAACCCCGATCCTCCAGTCTCAGCCTCCCAAAAGCTGGGATTACAAGCTTGTGCCACTATGGCCAGCTTCTCATTTTATTTTTTATTGGGAAAAGTTCTCACTAAATTGCTAAAAGCCTTGCTAAGCTGCTGAGGCTGGCTTTGAACCTGTGATCCTCCTGTCTCAGCTTCTCAAATATGAGATTATAGGTGTGTGCCACCAGGCCAGCTGTGGAACATGTTCTTTTTTACGGCACTGGGGATTTGAACCCAGGGTCATTCTACCTCTAAGCTACAACCCCAACCCTATTTTTTAGTCTTTATTTTGAAATAGGATCTCATTAAGTTGCAGAGGGCCTAAGTACCTGAGGCTGGTCTCGAACCTGTAATCCTCCTGTCTCAGCCTCCCAAGTTCTGGGATGACAAGCATGTACCACTACACCTGGCTAGGATATGTTTTTAAAGAGAAAGAACTTGTACTTATTCAGTCCTTCCTCCTCCCTTTGGAAGATATTGGAAGGTCTATTCCTCTACAAAATTCTAGAAATCTCCAAGGATTGGTTTAAATAAAGAATTGTTAGCCAGGCGTGGTGGCGCATGCTTGTAATCCCAGTACTTGGGAGGCTGAGACAGGAGGATTGCGGGTTTGTGGCCAGCCTCAGCTACTTAGTGAGGCCCTCCGCAACTTACGGAGACCCTGTTTCAAAATAGAAAATAAAAAAATAGGCTGGGCTGGTGGTGCATGCTTGTAATCCCCGCGCTTGGGAGGCGGAGACAGGAGGATTGCGCAGGTTCGAAGCCAGCCTCTCTGGCTTAAGAGACCCTGTTTCCAAATAAAATATAAAATAGGTCTGGGAGTGTGGCCCGGAGGTAGAAGGGTTCCATCCCCAGTACCACGCGCGCGCGTGCACACACACACACACACACACACACACAGAAAAAAATAGGACTAGGGGTGTAGCTCAGAGGTAGAATGACCCTGGGTTCTACCCCACACAAATAAATAAATAAAATAAGTAAAAATAAGTGAATAAATAATTAAGAAAATTAAGTAATCAAATCATCACCAGTCCTTTAGCTGTGTGTGTGTGTGTGTGTGTGTGTGTGTGTGTGTGTGTGTGTGTGTGTACTACTGGGGATTGAATCCAGGGGCCTTCTACCTCTGAGCTACATTCTCAGCCCTATTTTATTTTTATTTATTTTTTATTTTATTTTAGGTACTAGGGATTGAACCCAGGAACATTCTACCTCTGAGCTACACCCCCATCCTGTTTTTATGTTTTATTTTCACTAAGGTGTGAAGGGTTTCATGAGTTTGCTGAGGCTGGCCACGAACCTGCAATCCTCCCGTCTCATTCTCCCAAGGATTGGGACTCCAAGCGGCACCATACCTGGAATATTTTATTTTTTATTTTGAAACAGAGTCTTGCTAAATTGCTGTGGCTGGTCACAAACCTACAATCTTCTTGTCTCAGCCTGACAAGTACTGAGCTCATAGGTGTATGCCACGGCACCCAGATCGATTTTGTCTCCGGCATATCGCATACTTTAAAATGATAGCTTCTAAGCCGGGCGCGGTGGCGCACGCTTGTAATCCCGCGCTTGGGAGGCGGAGACAGGAGGATCGCACAGGTTCGAAGCCACGGCTGGCTTAAGAGACCCTGTTTACAAATAAAAAAAAGTATAAAAATAGGTATGGGAGTGTAGCCCGGAGGTAGAAGGGCTTCCAGGGAACCCCAGTACCATAAAAAAGAAAAAAAAGATAGCTTCTATTATTTCTGCGTATTGAGATATTTGTTCTTAAATATACTCAGGACAATTCTTGCCGCATATTTTAGGCTAAAGTCCTAAGAGATAAAGAATAATTGCTGTAGTTTTTGAGAAGCCACTGAAAGAAGTATTCAGGTCTCTGAGGCTTCTTCATCCAGCCATCTGTTCTAGGCTTTATGACCTTGTGCTCAAAGCCTTTATCCCCTTTACTGTTCTTCCTGCTTAAGAGAATGTCCCCGCCTAAGCCTGTGACATCCTTATTCCCTGGAGCGCAGAGGCAGCACTCAGGGACACGCTCCTGCCAGATAAATGCTCCCCTTGACGTTACTGGTCCTGGGCTCATTCTTGGTTTTTGATTTGTTGGGTTTATTTATTTTGGTACTGTGAATTGAACCCAGGGGCAATCTACCTCTGAGCTATCCCAGCCCAATCATTCATTCATTCATTCATTCATTCATTCATTCATTTATATTGAGGATTGAATCCAGGGATTGAACCCAGGAGTATTCTACCTTTAAGCTACAACCCCAGCTTTTTTTTTTTTTTTTTTTTTGTGGTACTAGGAATGGAACCCAGGGGCTTTCTACCTCCGGGCTACACTCACAGGGTCTCACTAAGTTGCCGAGAGCCTCACTAAGTAGCTGAGGCTGGCTTTGAACCTGAGTAATCCTCCTGTCTCAGCCTCCCAAGCACTGGGAATACAAGTGTGCGCCACCATGCCCGGCAAAGCGAGGAAATAAGATTGTTTTCAGATAAAGTAGGAAACTTCTGTTCTCACCTAACAGGCACGGGAGGAATTATGGATGTCACTCTTTTAGGTTAGTATACCTTTAAAAAATTTTAACTGACAAATTAGTGTGCATACTCACTGGGTTTTATATGTGTGTAAACTGTGGAAAGATTAAATTGAGCTGCTTAACATGTCTACCTTCTCACCATGATGAGAATGATATCTATTTGTGTGTGGGGGTCCTGGGGATTAAACCCACAGGCATTCTATCTCTAAACTACACCCTTAGTTCTTTTTTTTTTTTTTTTTCTGTACTAGAGATTGAACCCAGGGGCATTCTACCTCTGAGCTACTCCCCTAGCCCTATTTTTTAATTAAGTTTTTAAAAATTATTATTATTATTTGTGGTACTGGGGATGGAACTCTCAGGGGCATTCTACTTCTGAGCTACACCTCCACCCTATTTTTTTTCTTTTTTTTGAAACGGTCTCACTGAGTTGCAAAGGGCCCCACTAAGTAGCTGAGGCAGGCTGCGAACCATGATCCTCCTGTCTCAGCCTCCTGAATGCTGGGATTACAAACGTATGCCACAATACCTGGCTTATTCTTTCTCTTTCTTTCTTTTCTTTGCTTTTCTTTCTTTCTTTCTTGCAGTACTGGGGATGAAAGTCAGGGGCATTCTACCTCTAACTGACACCTCCAGCCCTATTTTTTATTATTTTTGAAACAGGGTCTCACTGAGTTGCAAAGGGCCTCACTAAAGTGGCTGAGGCTGGCTTTGAACCTGAGCAATCCCCCTGTCTCAGCCTCCCAAATGCTGGGATTACAAGTGTGCACCACCCGTGGCTTTATTCTTTATTTTGAAACAGGGTCTCACTAAGTAGCTGAGGGCCTCACTAAGAGGCTGGCCACGAACCTGCGATTCGCCCCTCTCAGCCTCCCAAGTACTGGAATGACAAGTTATTTTTTTTTATTTTATTCTATTTTTTTTCTGGTACTGGGGGTGAAACCCAGGGACATTCTACCTCTGAGCTATACCCCCAGACCTATTTTATTATTTTATTTTGAAACAGCGTCTCCCTGAGTTGATAAGGCTGGCCATGAGCTTGCGATCCTCCTGTCTCAGCCTCCCAAGTACTGGGATTACAAGTGTGCACCACCGTGTCCACTCTATTTTTTTTTCTTTTTTAGAAATAGAATCTCACTAAGTAGCTGAGGACCTCACTAAATTGCTGAGACTGGCCTCAAACCTGTGATCCTCCTGTTTTAGCCTCCCAAGTACTAGGATTACAGCTGTTAACAACCACAACCTACTTAATATCTGTTCTTTTAGCAATTTTGAAATATACAATACAAAACAGAGGTAGTGTCACATGACTATAATCCTAGTACATGAGAGGCTGAGGCAGCAGGATTGCAGGTTCAAGAACAACCTCAGCAAGTAGTGAGACACTCATCAACCTAATGAGACCCTATTTCAAAATTAAATGAAAAGAACCAGGTGTGGTGGTGCATTCTTGTAATCTCAGTTCTTGGGAGGCTGAGACAGGAGGATCACAGGTTTGGGGGCAGCCTCAGCTACTTAGTGAGGCCCTCTGCAACTCAGTGAGACCCTGTTTCAAAATAAAGAATAAAAAATAGGGCAGAGGGTGTATCTTGGAGGTAGAAAGATCTGGGTTCAATCCTAGTACCACCAATAAAAAATAGGGCTGGGGGTATATTTCAGAAGTAGAATGCCAGAGAGAGAGAGAGAGAGAGACAGAGACAGACAGACAGAGAGAGAGAGACAGAGAGAGACAGACACAGGAAGAAAGAAAAAAAGAAAAGAAAAAATACACAGTACATTATTATTAACCATGGTTACCATGCTGTACAACAGTTTTCTAAAACTTACTCTTCTGGTCTAACTGAAACTTTGTACCAACACCTCTTACTATACAACTCTCTGCTTTTATTTTTTATTTTTTATTTTTTGGTGTTGGAGATTGAACTCCAAGCTACGCCTCCAGCCTCTTCCTCCTCTTCCTCCTCCTCCTCCTCCTCCTCCTCCTCCTCCTCCTCCTCCTCCTCCTCCTCCTCCTCCTCCTCCTCCTCCTCCTTCTTCTTCTTCTTCTTCTTCTTCTTACCATTATTATTATTTGTGGTACTGGGGATGGAACCCAAGGACATTTTACCTCCAAGCTACACCCCCTGCCCTATTTTTTATTCTTTATTTTGAAATGGGGTCTCACTAAGTTGTGGAGGGCCTCACTAAGCAGCTGAGGCTGGCCTTGAATTTGCGATCTTCCTATCTCAGACTCCCAAATACTGGGATTACAAGTGTGTGCCACCACACCTGGCTCATCTATTCTACTCTGTTTTTTTCTTTTTGTTTGTTTGTTTGTTTGTTTGTTTTTGCCAGTACTGGTGTTGGAACCCAGGAGCATTCTACCACCGAGCTACACCTTAGCCCTATTTTTTCTTCTTTATTTTGAAACAGAGTCTCACTGAGTTGCAAAGGGCCTATGTAGCTGAGGCTGTCTGCAAACCAGGATCCTCCAGTCTCAGCCTCCCAAATGCTGGGATTACAAGCGTGCACCACCACGCCCGGCTTACTCTAAGCTTTAGTATTTGTTTTCTTCTGCTGGCTTTGGGGTTAGTTTACTCCTATGTTCCTGGTTTCTTAAGGTGGAAAGTTAAATTTTATTTTGAAACAGGGTCTCACTAAGTTGCAGAGGGCCTAAGTAGCTGAGACTGTCTGCGAACCCTGATCCTCCTCCGGTCTCCACCTCCCGAATGCTGGGATTACAAGCCTGTGCCACCATGCCTGGCTTTTTTTTAAGGGTTTTGCTAAGTTGATGAGTCTATTTGCTGAAGCTGCCCTCCTGTCTCAGCCTCTCATGTTGTGGGTGCACCACCTCACCCATTGAACTCTCTGCTTTTATGAATTCGATTCTTTTCCATTCCACATACCAGTCAGATTACACAGCATTGGTTTTTCTGTGCCTCACTTATTTCACTTAGCATAATGTGCCCCAGGTCCATCCATCTGTGCAGTTATAAGTGACAGAATTTCCTTTGTTTAAAAGGCTTTAGCCAAGGCAGGCGTGGTGGCGCACACTTGTAATCCCAGCATTTGGGAAGCTGAGATAGAAGGATTGTGGTTTGCGGACAGCCTCAGCTACTTAGTGAGCCCTTTGCGATTCAGTGAGACCCTGTCTCAAAATAAAGAATAAAAAATAGGGCTAGGGCCGGGCATGGTGGCGCACCCTTGTAATCCCAGCGCTTGGGAGACTGAGACAGGAGGATCACACAGGTTCGAAGCCAGCCTCAGCTACTTAGTGAGGCTCTCAGCAACTTAGTGAGACCCTGTTTCCAAATAAAATAGAAAATAGGTCTGGGAGTATAGCCCGGATTTAGAAAGCCCCTGGGTTCCACCCCCAGTACCACCAATAAATAAATAAATAAATAAATAAATAAATAAATAAATAAATAAAAATAGGGCTAGGGGTGTAGCTTGGAGGTAGAATGTCCCTGGGTTCCATTCCCAGTACTGAAAAAAATACATATCATTGGATCCAAAATATGCAACTGATGACAGGAGGATAGCCTGGAGGTAGAAAAGCCCCTGGGTTCCACCCCCAGTATCACATACACCCACGAAAAAGTTGAACGGCCAGGCATGGTGGCATATGTTTGAGAAATCCCAGTACTTGGGAGGTTGAGACAGGAGGATCGCAGGTTTAAAGCCAACCTCAGCAATTCAGCAATTTAGTGAAACCCTGTTTGCAAATAAAGAAGGAAAGAAGGAAATAAACAACTAACAGGGAAACACTGCTCAGAGGTAGAAGGCCCCTAGGTTCAATCTCCAGCAAAACACACACACACACACACACACACACACACACACACACACACACACACACACACACACACACACACACGCTGGCTGACTCGCCCGGAGGGTAGACTCCCGCGTGTCGTTAGTGGTTTGCAGAGCTTGTTCTAGAGACCAGCGATAGGATGTCATTACGTGGCTGGCGGCGTCTCTGCCCACAAGTCTATTGTCTGCATTTCTCATGAGCTCCCAGGTGATGCGCAGCCGCAGGGCTGGGCGGGGCACCACGTGGCGAAGGCCGGGAAACCGGCCACGCTCGCACACGTGAGTTCTGTAAGCGTGGCTTTTTTATTGGGGCGCCTCGGCCCAGGTGGCATCTGACTTGTCACAGGTGAAGACCGCAGAAGCGACCCTGACTCATTACTCCCTTTATGAGTTCCAGACGCAGGCTGGGAGCAAGAAGAATGATTGGGGGGTGGAGGCAGGGAGAGAAACTGAGAGAGACAGATGAGATTTATCTTTGTTTTAACATAAAAAACTGTATACAGCCGGGCGTGGTGGTGCACGCCTGTTATCCCCGCACTTGGGAGGCGGAGACAGGAGGATCGCGCAGGTTCGCAGGTTCGAAGCCAGCCGCGCTGGCTTAAGAGACCCTGTTTCAAAAAAATATATAAAATAGGTCTGGGAGTGTAGCCCGGAGGTAGAAGGGCTTCCAGGAACCCCAGAACCACCAAAACAAACAAACAAACAAAAAAAAAACTGTATACATAAATATTTTGGCACTAGGCATTGAACTCAGGGGCCTTCTACCTCCAAGCTACACCCCCAGCCCTTTTTATTTCATATTTTGAAATGGAGTCTTGCTAAGTTGCTGATGAGGGTCTCAAGATTATGAGGCTAGCTTTGAACTTGGGATCCTTCTGTCTCAGCCCCCGGTATTGGGATTACAGGCATAAGTCACTGTTTCGGTTTCTAAATGACTGAATTAGATAAACATTGTATTTGATGGCAAGAGAAAGTCTGTAATTTTAGTACCTTTTTTTTTTTGGCACAGGGGATTGAACCCAGAGGTATTCTACCTCTGAGCTAACCCCTTAACCCAATTTTATTTCTGATTTGGAAACAGGATCTCACTAAGTTGCAGAGGGCCTTGCTAAGTTGTCAGGGCTGACTTCAAACCTGCAATCATCCTGTCTCAGCCTCTCAAGTATTGGGATTACAAGCGTGCACCACCACACCTGGCTTTTAGTGACATTAATTATATATAGTTTTCTTGTGGTACTGTGAATGAAACCCAGGGGCATTCTACCTCTGAGCTATACTCCAAGCCAGTTTTTATTCTTTATTTTGAAACAAGGTCTCACCCAGTTGTGGAGGGCCTCACAAAGCAGCTGAGGCTGTCCAAGAACCGCGGATCCTCCTGTCTCAGCCTCTCAAGTACTGGGTTCCATCCCCAGACCTGCAAAAAAAAAAAAAAAAAAAAAAAAAAAAGAGAGAGAGAGAGAGAGAGAGAGAGAGAGAGAGAGAGAGAGAGAGAAAGAGAAAAGAAACAGGCTCTCACTAAATGCTGAGGCTAGTTTGAACCTGTGATCCTGCTGTTTCAGCCTCCAAAGTACTGAGATTAGCTACCCCACCTGACTTCTAGCTTTTATCAGAAATCTGATAAGGGAAGAGGAAGTTGTGGAAGGAGACAAAGGCCAGACTATGAGGAGGTGGGAGGGGCTGCCTGCAGAGATCACAGCAGGGCCAGGTAAAGCCCATTAAAGGTGAGGATAAGAAATTGACAAATGCCAGTAATTATCCAGTCACCCAAACAATGGGAGAAAGTTGTTTTGTTTTTTTACTAGGGATTGAGCCCAGCGGCATTCTAGCTCCGAGCAACACCACCAGCCCTATTTTATTTTGAAACAGGGTCTTTCTGGGTTGATGAGAGGCTCACTATTTGCTGAGGCTGTTCTTATACCTGCGATTCTCTGGTTTCAGCCTCCCAAGTACTGGGATTATAGGGGTACACCACTGTGCCCGGCCTCAGAAACTAGGTTTTTGTTTTTTTTTTTGGTGGAACCCAGAGGCTTTCTACCTCCAGGCTATACTCCCAAAACCATTTTATATTTTATTTGGACACAGGGTCTCACTAAGTTGCTGAGAGCCTCACTCAGTAGCCGAGGCAGGCTTTGAACCTTTGTGATCCTCCTGTCTCAGCCTCCCAAGCGCAGGGATTACAAGTGTGCGCCACCACGCCTGGCTCAGAAACTAGTTTTAAATAGGACACTAGAATGGTGTCTTTCATTATTTTTTTATTTCAAATTCCCTCTACTAATTATCTGGGATCGCTCTTATTAGCAAGGTTTACCCATAGGAGTCCTGTCAGCGAAGAAAGGGCGTGGGTGGCCATAAGTCTGGGAAGAGCTGGTGCTTTCTTTTCACTTAGAAGGCCCCTGGAACACTGCTGTTTAAAGGGCCGGCCCAGACCCCACCCCGTGGGCAGAGGGGCGCTAGCTCCAAGGACCATTTACTCTAGGAATGACGAGACCGTGCTTGTTGATTACAGTTAGAGGACCGGAACCCTACGATAGACCAGCCCCCTGAGCAGAGCTTTGTGTGTGTGTGTGTGTGTGTGGTGACGGGGGTGGAACCCAGAGGCTTTCTACCTTCCAGCTATACTCCCAGACCTATTTTATACTTTATTTGGAAACAGGGTCTCACTAAGTTGCTAAGAGCCTAAGTAGCTCCCGCTGGCTTCGAACTTGTGTGATCCTCCTGTCTCAGCCTCCTAAGCACGGGGATTATAAGAGTGTGCCACCACGCCCGGCTTTGAACAGAGTATTTACTCATATTTTATTTATTTATTTATTTATTTATTTATTTATTTATTTTGCGGTACTGGGGATGGAACCCAGGGACGATCTACCTTCAAGCTATACCCCCAGTCCTATTTTTTTGTTCTTTACTTTGCAACAATCTAAGTTGCAGAGAGCCTCACTAAGTAGCTAAGGCTATCTGAGAACCTTCAATCCTTCTGTTTCAGCCTCCCAAATGCTGGGATTACAAGCATTTCTGGATGAGCAGAACATTTTATTTTATTTAATTAATTAATTAATTTATTTATTTATTTATTTTTGCGGGCTGGGGATGGAACTCAGGGGTACACAAGCATGCACCACCATGCCCAGTTTGAGCAGAGCATTTTATTTATTTATTTATTTATTTATTTATTTATTTTTGTGGTACTAGAAGTAAAACCCAGGGGCTTTCTATCTCCAGGCTATCCTCCCAGACCTATTTTTATATATTATTTGGAAACAGGTCTCACTAAGTTGCTGAGAGCCTCACTACGTAGCTGAGGCTGGCTTCAAAACTGCGTGATCCTCCTGTCTCAGCCTCCCAAGCGTGGGGATTACAAGCGTGCGCCACCACGTCTGGCTTTGAGCAGAGCATTTTTTTTTTTTTTTTTGTGGTACTGGGGTTCCTGGAAGCCCTTCTACCTCCGGGCTACACTCCCAGACCTATTTTATATTTTTGAAACAGGGTCTCTTATGCCAGCGCGGCTGGCTTCGAACCTGCGCGATCCTCCTGTCTCCGCCTCCCAAGCGCGGGGATTACAAGCGTGCACCACCACGCCTGGCTTTTTTTTTTTTTTTTTGGAAGGGGAGCAAGAAGTTTTTTTGGAAGCAGCAGGGAATAGGGAAAAGTGGCAGAACACCCCTAAGGGCTGTTGGGACTCTGGTGCCCAGCAGCTGCCTTCAGGACAATACTTGAGGGTATCCCAAGCCGAATGCCTTCAGTTGCAAGTTGCTTTCTCCCAAAGTCCATGCGATCTGCCAGAAAAGAAGTGCAAGTCACCCCTAGGGGCCCTGGTCGACCTTGATGTCCAATGGAGGCCTTCAGGTCACTACCCGAGTATAGCCCGGGCCAAGTGCCTTCAATTGCACCCCACCTTCTCTCAAAGCCAAGGTGACCTACAGGAAAGAGAGAAAAGCTCCCCAAAGGGGAGCAGAGCATTTTAAATGAAAGGAAAATGGAAAATGTTTTGCATGTGGTGGGCAATGGGTGCCACACAGGCCCTCTGTGGCACTCAGGGAAAATGAGTAAAAAGAGAAATACTAGCTGGGTGTGGTGGTGCACACCTGTAATCTCAGTATTTGAAAGTCTGAGAGACAGGAGAACCCACGGTTAGAGGTCAGCCTCAGCAATTTATTGAGACCCTCAGCAATTTATTTATTTTATTATTATTATTTTTTGGTGGTACTGGGGATGGAACCCAAGGGCCTTCTACCTTCGGGCTACACTTGGAAACAGGGTCTCTTAAACCAGCGGAAGCTGGCTTCGAACCTGCGCGATCCTTCTGTCACACACACCCCTCTTTTGAAATTATAACCCATGAAGCCCAGCGTGGTGGCACACACTTGTAATCCCAGCATTCGGGAGGCTGAGACCCGGAGGATCGCAGTTCTCGGACAGCCTCAGCTACTTAGTGAGGCCCTCTGCAACTCAGTGAGACCCGGTTTCAAAATAAAGAATAAAAAATAGGGCAGAGGCTATAGCTTGGAGATGGAATGCCTCTGGGTTCCATCCCCAGACCCGCAAAAATAAATAAATAAATAAATAAATAATAAAAAATAGGTCTGGGGAGTGTAGCTTGGAGGTAGAATGCCCCTGGGTTCCATCCCTGGTAACACACACACACACACACACACACACACACACACACACAAATTATAAACCATTTCTGGGAAGGTACTTAGTGCTTTGAGATTCAAATGAATGCCATAAGCATCTCAGTGGAGAGATTCCAGAGCCTAGCATGAGTCTTGGGTTCTCTCTGCCTTGAAGGAGCTCAATGGATGAATCATCTCACTGCCCCTACTTTGCTCCTGTTGCTGATTCCCACCACAATACCCTAAGATGTCACACAAGTTTCATTTGCACCAAAAATACCTCTTATATAAGGTGCATATATATGGGGATCCATATATGTTGGGTCCCTGATTCGGGGGCAATGGTAAAATCTGATATTATATTACGCAGCCAACTGCATTAATGATGATAATAATACAATTATTTTTATTATTGGCAGTAAGTAAAATTCCCTTCAAGGACAGTTGAAGGCTTTTAAGCAAGGGACTGAGTTGACCAAGTCTTAGTTTTCAGCAGGGCATGAAAAGTAGAGGGAAGCCGGGCGTGGCGACGCACGCTTGTAATCCCAGTACTTCGGAGGCTGAGACAGGAGGATCGCGGTTCAAGGACAGCCTCAGCTACTTAGTGAGGCCCCTGCAACTCAGTGAGACCCTGTTTCAAAATAAAGAATAAAAAATAGGGCAGAGGGTATAGCTCGGAGGTTGAATGCCTCTGGGTTCCATCCCCAGACCCGAAAAAAAAAAAAAAAAAGAAAAAAGAAAAGTAGGTGAGGTAGGTGGGAAAAGAGACAGCAAATGAACTATGGAGTAATCTTTATGATAGTTTAGGTCAGTGGTAATCAGCGAGGACTGTCACAATGAGAACTGAGAGAAAGAATTGATAGAATCATTCAAAGGAGAGTTATTGCCAGTGAAATTGAAAGAAAATAAAAGGCCTAACCTAGTTTAAACGGGATGGCAATACAGACTCACAGCGTCTCCTCCCTGGAGGTGCGTGTGTCTAGTAGGCGAGTGTGAATACGGCTGGTATTGGGCAGGCAATAGAGTGGAACAAAATCAACTCACTGGGCTGTGCTCACGCAGGAGTAACCACAGAGCTGGGCATGGGGGCGCACGCTTGTCATCCCAGCCCTTGGGAGGCTGAGACAGGAGGATCGCGGTTCGCGGACAGCCTCAGCTACTTAGTGAGGCCCTCTGCAACTCAGGGAGACCCTGTTTCAAAATAAAGAATCATGAAGTAACCACAGCCAGCCAAGGTGACGCATGCATGTAATCCCAGGACATGTAATCCCAGGACCTGGGAGGCTGAGATAGGAGGATCAGAGATTTGAGGGCATCACTAAGAACTTAATGAGGCCTTCAGCAACCTAGTGAGACCCTGTTTCAAAATAAAAAACATAAAAAGGGCTGGGGTTGTAGCTTGGAAATAGGATCCCTTGGGTATTGTACTCTGTACTTCCCCCCTTTCACACACACACACACACACACACACACACACACACACAATCTTGCTAAAATTCTGAGACTGTCTCAACTTCCCAAGAAATAAGATTACAGTCCTGGGCCACTGGGCCCAGCTAGAACTTTCCCAGGGGCATTCAACCTCCGAGCTACACTCCCTGCCCTATTTTTTATTCTTTATTTTGAAACAAGGTCTCACTGAGTTGTAGAGGGCCTCACTAAGTAGTAGCTGAGGCTGTCCACAAACCACGATCCTCTAGTCTCAGCCTCCCGAATGTTGGGATTATAAGCGTGCGCCACCACGCCCGGCTAGGACTTTCTTTTTAAATTTCCCTCGGTTCTTATATTTTTCTCTGAGTACTTTTGGCATACTTTACCTCCAGGCTATAATCCTAGACCTATTTTATATATTATTTTGAAACAGGGTCTCACTAAGCTGCTGAGAGCCTCACTAAGTAGCTGAGGTTGGCCTCAAAACTGCGCGATCCTCTTGTCTGCTGTCTGCTTCCTAAATACTGGGATTATAAGCATGTGCCACCATTCCCAGCTCCCCTCCCACGTTCTTGTTCCTATTCCACTAGTTTTCTCTCTCTCTCTCTCTCTCTCTCTCTCTCTCTCTCTCTCTCTCTCCTGGGGATTGAATCTCTAGGGGCATTCTACCTCTGAGCTACACCTCCAGTCCTGTATTTTATTCTTTATTTTATTTTATTTAATTTTTAATTTTTATTTTTTTATTGTTGCACTGTATTCATACATCATAGTGGGATACAAACTTTTGTAGACATACATGCACACATCGCCCAGTCAGCCCCCACCCCATCCCCACCCCATTCTCTCCCCATCCCTCCCTCCCATGCTTGGCTTAGTGGTTGACTAGATCTAGTATTATAGCAATTTATCCAAAATTAAAAATGATAATCTCACATAACAGTTTCATTTGTCTGATACCAAGCTTTTGATGACTTAAAGATAACATTTCAATATTTCTTTTTACTTTCTTTCTTACCAGAGAATATTTTTTTTCTATTTTTTAGGTGAAATTATCATATATTTATATATTTATTTTTCAGAAAAAAAATCTATCCTAATATGGAATATGGACTCTAGATACCCAAAACGATCTTGAAAAAGAACAAAGCTAGAAGATATATATTTTCTGACTTCAAACCATATAAAGCTACAATAATTGAAACAGTGTAGTACTACTCTAAAGGCAGATATATAAACCATTGGAGTTAAATAAAAGCCTAGAGCTAATTTCTTCCCTATATTGTCAAGTTATTTTTGACAAGGTTTCCACGAACATTTGGTGGTGGAAATAATAATCTTTTAACTAAATATTGTTGAAAAATAATAATTACATGGAAAAGAATAAAATTGGACCCTTACCTAATCCCATATACAAGTATTAACTCAAAATAGATAAAAGACCTAAATATAAATCTTAAGACTATAACCTTTTAGGAGAAAATCTGGGTCATAAAACCTCACAACATGGAAATTGGCAGTGATTTCTTGGATATGATTTCAATGGCACAGGCAACAGAAGAGTATATAAACTCCCTAAAAAAATAAATAAAATTGTATATCCAAAGACAATGTAAACAGAGTTAAAAGTTACTAATAGAATGGGATAAAATATTTCCAAATGCTCTATCTGAAGGTATATTAATATTCCAACTAGAAGTCCTAAAAATTAACAACAATAAAGGCAAACAATACCATTTAGAGATAGGTAAAAGACTAACATAAATAATGAATCTCCACAGATAACCAATCTTAGTTGTCTGTTGGATGGAAAATCTTGTTTCTCTGGTTCTGGTGTGTGTTACCTATTTCTTCTTTGTAGTTAATCTCTTTGAGTATTTTCTCTAGTGCTGGTTTTGAAGACATAAATTCCTTCAGTTTCTGTTTGTCATGGAAGCTTCTTATTTCTCCATCTAATTTGATAGAAAGTTTTGCTGGGTAGGAAATTTTTGGCTGGAAGTTGTTTTCTTTCAGAGTTTGGAATATGTTACTCCAAGCCCTTCTGGCTCTCATGACTTGGTTTGGGAAGTCTGGAGTGATTCTAATTGGTTTGCCTCTGAATGTCACTTGGCCCTTTGTTTTTGTTGCCTTTAAGATTCTCTGCTTGGCTTCCACATTGGTCATTTTGACAATTATGTGGCATGGGGATCCTCTTCTCCGATCCTGTCTAAAGGGAGTTCTATAAGTTTCCTGGACCTGTGTATCGACCTCTTGCTGTATGTTTGGAAAATTTTCTGCTATTACTTCCTTGAAGAGATTGTTGATCCCTTTGGTTTCACTTTCTTTCCCCTCCTTTATTCCAATTATTCTTAGGTTAGCTCTCTTAAAATGGGCCCATATTTCTTCAATATCAGATTCCTGCTGTTGGATAATTTTTTCTAGATTAGAAACTATGCGTTCATTTTTGGAATGATCATCTTCTAAGAGCGAGATTCTGTTCTCCATGTGGTCTAATCGGTTGTTTGTGCTTTGAATTGAGGCCTTTACTTCATTAATTGCATCCTTTACCTCTTTTTGGCTCTCTCTGAGTTCTTTTCGAAGCACCTCTATTATTTCTACAGTTATTTTCCTGATTTGATCTTCTAGAAATCTCTGATTTTCTGTTTTATCGGGTTCTGATGTTGTGGGGTTGTGGGCATTCATTGCTCCAGTGTTATTCCTCTTTCCCATGATTTCGGAAGTTTGTGCCTTCTCTGGGTTCTTCCCTTGGGTCACTATGACTTCACTTAAGGTGCTCTGGATCTCGAGTCAGTAGTATCTGAGGCTCCACTACTCCTTTATTGGGTTGTATCACAGAGTCTCCGACCCAGAGAGTCGATAGAGGCTGCTTTAGACTGTGGGGGGTGCCAGGTTGCACGTTCTCCTATGGTGTGATATCTCTGCTACCGCCACTCCCCCACTGGGTCAAGTCCCAGGGAGTACAGTACTGGGATTTCTCCTCTGTGGCCCACAATTTGACTCACTGTTCTTGAGTACGCAGATGTAGCTGTACTGGTCTCGGTGAATTCGCTGCTGCTGCCGCCGGTGGCAATATAGCGCCGTTGCTATGCCCTCGGCCGTGAGGCTGGCTTATTTCTTCTTGGTTTTGAGTTCCACTCTGAATCCCTGCAGCGTGTGCTGAGCTCTGCCACTGGGAGCTTTAGATGCTCTCTGCGCCGAGAAATCCCACCTGGCTGTTTCACAGCGGCTCACCTGGCTTGCTGTAGCCGTCCGGTGAATTCGCCGCTGCCGCCGGCAGTATGGCGCTGCTGCCGCGTCCTCGGGCGTGAGGCCGGTGTATCTCCTCTGTGGCTCTGAGCTCTGTTCTCAGTCTGCTTTCTCTCTGGAGACTGGTGATTTTTTTGTTTCTCTGGTGATGGTGTTTTCTGGCTATGAAAGGCGCTGATTTTGTGGTAATGGAGATTGGTTGTTAGCGGGGCTCTTAAGCCCCGCTTTTCTCGGTCGCCATCTTCCCGGAAGTCTCTTATTCTTTATTTTAAAACAAGGTCTCAATGAGTTGCAAAGGGCTTCACTAAGTAGTAGCTGAGGCTGTCTTTGAACCATGATCCTCATGTGTCACCCTCCAAATGCTGGGATTACAAGTGTGCACCACCATGCCCAGCTTCTTTCTTCTTTCTTATTTTTTAAATAGGATCTCGATAAGTTGCAGAGAGCCTCACTAAGTAACTGAGGCTGTCTTCGAACCTGCACCATGCTTGTAATCCGGGGTATGGTGGTACATATTTGTTAATCTCAGTACTTGGGAAGCTGAGACAGGAGGATGACATGCTCAAGGCCAGCCTCAGCAACTTAGTGAATCCCTGTTTCAAAATAAAAAGGGCTCAGGGTGTAGCTCAGAGGTAGACATTCCCCTGTTCAACCCCCAGTCTTGGTCTCTCTGTCACTCTCTTTCTATGTTTCTACACACACACACACACACACACACACACACACACACACACACCGTGGGGTAAGTTAAGGCTCTAGCAATAATCAGCACTGGAGCTGGGCGTGGTGGCGCACGCTTGTAATCCCTGCACTTGGGAGGCGGAGACAGGAGACTTGCACAGGTTTGAAGCCAGCCTCTCTGGCTTAAGAGACCCTGTTTCCAAATAAAAATATAAAAAAAGGTCTGGGAGTGTAGCCCGAAGTAGAAGGGCTTCCAGGAAGCCCAGCACCACCAATCATCATCATCATCATCATCGTCATCAGCGCTGGATTCAGCCTCACCTCTCCCATCCCCCTGAAGCACTCTGCCCGTGCCTACCTGGGTGAGCCTGGCTGCCACCCAGCGCTGACCTAGCCAGCGGGCAGAGTGACTTAGTCGTTCCATTCCTGGAACGTGGTCTCCTCATGGTCTCCACCCAGGTGTTGGCACACTTAATTATTTGCTTCCTCCAAGCCTGGGTGTGACACCTGGGAGGTGGGGCTGGAGCTGACCCAGCGGGCTGGCATTCAAGTCAGGTAAGGTAGGGTGTGCTCCGGTCACCGCCGAGGGATCTGGCTTCTCTTCTCTCTTACCTGTTGGCCTCTGCCAGCCTTAAAAGCGCATTCTTACTTCCTCGGGGGACTTGCCAGAACTAGAATAGGAACACAGCCAATCACCGATCCTGTTTCAAAACAAAATGTTCGAACCGGGCGTGGTGGTGCAGGCTTGTAAGCCCAGCGCTTGGGAGGCTGAGACAGGAGGATCACGCAGGTTCGAAGCCAGCCTCAGCTACTTAGTGGGGCTTCAGCAACTTAGGCCCTGTTTCTAAATAAAGTATAAAATAGGTCTGAGAGTATAGCCCAGAGGTAGAAAAGCCCCTGGGTTCCATTCCTAGTACCACACACACACACAAATGTTCTATCACAGCCCCCCCCCTCACCCCGGGAGGGGGCTGCCACTTGCAGTAATTGGGAGCTGCTAAGACCTATTTATGATCAAGTCCCTCCAGTGATCTTAGTGTTCAGCTGGCCGGCAGGCAGGGATTTTCTTCTTAGGAGGTCCCCTAATGCCTAATCCCAGGAAGCCTCCAGAAAGTATGGGAAGGTAATCAGGTATCACTGAACTCTTCCCTCTTTGGACATTTTAGTGTTCTGTTTTTTCATTAATTGATTAAGTAAGTAATGGCCTTAAAAACAAATATTTGTGAAATTTAACAATTTAGCCAGGCGTGGTGGCGCATGCTTGTAATCCTAGCATTTGAAAGGCTGAGACAGGAGGATTGTGGTTTGCGCGGCCAGCCTGAGCTACTTAGGGAGGCCCTTTGCAACTCAGTGAGACCCTGTTTCAAAATAAAGAAAAAAAAAATAGGGCTATGGGTGTAGCTCAGAGGTAGAATGCCCCTGGGTTCTAGCATCAGTTCTGAAAAAAAGAAAGAAAGAAAGAAAGAAAGGAAGAAAATTAACAATTTAAGGCAGCTGTCAAATTGAAAGTAACTGATACAGATATTTATAGTTGAGAACTTTACAGAAAGTCTTTTGTTGTTTGTTGGCTACTAGGGATTGAACCCCAAAACAACCTACTTCTGAGCTACACCTCCAGCCTTATTTATTTATTTATTTAATTATTTTGTAGTACTGGGGATGGAACCCAGAGGCATTCTACCTCCAAGCTACACCCCCAGCCCAATTTTTTATTCTTTATTTATTTTTGGTGTTACTGGGGTTGGAACCCAGAGGCTTTTCTACCTCTGGGCTATCCTCCCAGACCTATTATATACTTTATTTGGAAACAGGGTCTCACTAAGTTGCAAGAGCCTCACTAAGTAGCTGAGGCTGGCTTCTAACCTGCGCGATCCTCCTGTCTCAGCCTCCCAAGCGCTAGGATTACAAGCGTGCGCCACCATGCCTGGCTTTATTCTTTATTTTGAAACTGGGTCTCACTGAGTTGCAGAGGCTTCACTAAGTAGCTGAGGCTGTCCGCGAACTGCGATCCTCCGGTCTCAGCCCCCCGAATGCTGGGGTTACAAGCGTGCGCCACCACCCTTGGCTTCCAGCCTCCTTTAAACTTTGTTTTGTTTTGTTTTTTGCAACAGTTCTAAGTTGCTAATGTACCAGTACTGGGAATGGCCTAGGTAAATTTAAGAAAGCCGTGATTATTAATATATTTCAAAAATTGGGTGAGGGGCAAATCTGCAAGGACTTGGTTTCTGCCTAAAAGCAGGCAACTATTCCAATGTAAATTAACCTAGCTAAAAGCAATGAACCAGAAGAGGAGAACTGTCTCTATCTAAAGACAAATCTTAGTTGAGGAGAACTAGACCTTTCTCTAAAGACAGATCTACATGACTGGATGAGCTAGCTAAGATGGTAGGAGGGGTCGACCTTCACGAAAGGAGACACCCTGCTACACCTTGCTGAGGGAGGTACCTTACAGGGACGTTCACTACGTCAGAGTCACGCAAACAAGATGGAGGTCATGGGTATAAAACGTCCGGTCCACTTGTGATCCCTCTGGTGTATTCATTTCAAGTCACCCCCCATGCCATTTTGGCATGGGGCTGTATTTCTATTTTCTGTATTTCTATCTTTCTAATAAACTTCTTTAAATCTTCAGCAACTGTCCAAGCTATGCATATTTATTCTTAGCTCAGGACAAGAACCCGCGCTAATTTTCTGTTTTTGGTTGTTTTGGGTTTTGTTATGGGTTGGGGGAAAGTGTGTCCGGGACCCTCGCAGGGGTTCCCGGGGAACAGTTTCCTCAGACCATATTCTCCCAATCTGTAACAGCTAAGGCTCTCACTAAATTGCTGAGGCTGGCCTCAAACCTGTGATCCTCCCCTCTCAGCTTCCTAAGTAATGGGAGGAAGTCTTCAGAAAGAAATGAAACAGGTTCTTTAAACTCTACCTAGGAAGGAAACTTCCACATAGGGGAGAACGCTGTGTAGAACACAGCAGTGTGCTGAAATCAGTTCAAACCCTTTCTTACTGTCTCCCCAGCTCCTGTTCAGTTCTATCACATTACTAGTGGGAGGGAGACATCAGTGTAGGAATATTTACACCATGGAATTGGTAAATACTGCCAACCAAGGCTTTTCCTTCTTGGAGAGCAGGCCGCTAATATTTACAAGCATAACACTTGCGGGAAAGGAAGTAGAACACAAATATAGAGATGGAAATTTTTATTTTGTTTTGTTTTTGTGGTGCTGAGGTTTGTGGTACTAGTGACTGAATCCATGGGCATTCGACCGTTGAGCTATACCCTCAGCCTGATTTTATTTTTTATTTTGAAACAGGGTCTCCCTAGGCTGGACTAGAGTCTCATTACTTGCTGAGGCTGTCCTCGAGCCTGCCATCCTCCTGTCTCAGCCTCCCAAGTCCTGGGATTACAGGCTTGTGTCACCATCCCCGGTTCAGAGATGGAAATTAATAAACTTCTATATTCTAGAGTTAGGACCAGACTGGGGACAGGTTGGGCAGGCGTTTACAAGGCAGGCTAAGGAATTTTGACTTTATCGTACAGATACCTAGGAGTTATCAATGACATTTTATGTATGTGTGTTTGGGGGGGTTACTGGGGATTGAACCCTGGGGTGTTCTACCTCCAAACTATACTCCAAGCTGTATTTTATTTTATTTTATTTTTTGGAGCAGAGTCTCTAAGTTGCTAAGACCTTAAGTTGTTGAGACTGTCCTCAAACCAGTGAACCAAGTATTGGGATTATAGGCATGTACCACAAGCCTGGTTTATCGGTGACATTTTATTAGTTGAGATGCTTTTTGATTATAAGCAATAGAAAAAAATAATTCAAAGTGGTTTAAACAATAAGGAAGATGTATTATCTCACTCAACAAAAATTTCAAATAAGTCAGGTGAGGTGGCACATGCCTGTAATCACAGTATTTGGGAAGCTGAGAAAGGAGGATTGCAGATTTGAAGACAGCTTCAGCAATTTGGTAAGGCCCTCAGCAACTTAGCAAGACCCTGTTTCAAAACAAAACAAAACAAAACAAAACGCTGGGCATGGTGGCGCATGCTTATAATCCCCATGCTTGGGAGTCTGAGACAGGAGGATCGTGCAGGTTAGAAGCCAGCCTTAGCTGGTTCAAGAGACCCTGTTTTCTTTTCTTTTCTTCTTATCTTTCTCTTTTTCTTTCCTTCTTTCTTTCTTTTTGGTGGTACTGGGGATGGAACCCAGAGGCTTTCTACCTCCGGGCTATACTCCCAGACCTTTTTCATATTATATTTGGAAACAGGGTCTCACTAGGTTGCTGGGAGCCTCACTAAGTAGCTGAGGCTGGCTTCGAACCCATGCGATCCTTCTGTCTCAGCCTCCCAAGCGCGGGGATTACAAGCGTGCACCACCACGCCCGGCTTTCCTTCTTTCTTTCTTTCTTTCTTTCTTTCTTTCTTTCTTTCTTTCTTTCTTTCTTTCTTTCTTTCTTTCTTTCTTTCTTTCTGTGGTACTGGGATTCCTGGAAGCATTTCTACCTCCGAGCTACACTCCCAGACCTATTTTATACTTTTTAAAATTTGGAAACAGGGTCTCTTAAGCCAGCGTGGCTGGCTTCGAATCTGCACCATCCTCCTGTCTCTGCCTCCCAAGCGCGGGGATTATAAGCATGCACCACCACGCCTGGCATGAGACCCTGTTTCTAAATAAAATATAAAATAGGTCTGGGAGTATAGCCCTGAGGGTTCCATCCCCAGTACCACCAAAAAACAAAAAACAAAACAACAACAAAAAACCCACACACACAAAATAATTAAAAAATTAAAAAGGTTGGGGTGTATAGCTTGGAGGTAGAATACCACTGGGCTTAATCCCCAGTACCACAAATACCCACACGCAGAAATATTTTAACAAGTACGATGTAGCAATGATGTTATCCTTTTATATGAGTCTCATGAAATGACAAACGGCCAAAGCAACTGCTAACTTGCTATGAATTCATTCACCCAATAGATATTTAATATCTGTTATAAGTCAGATATTACAGTAGTCACTGCTCATAAGACAGAAACTTGTGTCTCAGAGCTTCAGAATCATCCCCAGTACTGCCCAAAAAAATTATGCATCTTTAAAAAATATAGAAGCCGAGCATGGTGGTGCACGCTTGTCATCCCAGCATTTGTGAGGCTGAGACCAGAGGATTGTGGTTCGCGGACAGCCTCAGCTACTTAGTGAGGCTCTCTGCAACTTAATGAGAACTTGTTTCAAAATAAAGAATAAAAAATAGGGCAGGGGGTGTAGCTTGGAGGTTGAATGCCCCTGAGTTCAATCCCCAGATGTGCAAAAAAAAAAAAAATATATATATATAGATAGATAGATAGATATAGATATAGATAGATAGATTGAATCATGGTCTTCAGTCCCAAGAATTCTGAGTTAGTCTGAGGTTCCTAGGCATGTGCAATACATAGTTCTTAAAACTCCCAAGAACCACTGATCTAAATTATAGTAGTGGCAGTGGAAAGGAAGTTATTTTGGTTGGTTTTCTTTTTGACCACAAAAGCATATAAATGCAAATAATTCCCCTCTCTCTTTCTCTCTTCTTCTTGGATAACTGCAAAATAGCTTTCTCTTACCATCTTCCCCTACGCTAGCCATTAGCTTCAGATCTGAAATAGTCCCTCTTGTGAAATACAAAGCTTTGGTTTTTCTGCTGATGCTTAAAGTGAAAGGAAAAACTCAGGGAACTCCTCGAAGCAGCTTAGATTTGCTAAGAGAGTAAACAAAAACAGGTCTCTAGGGTGGAAAGGAAACTTAGAGCCGAATAGCAGCTGAGGGTGTGTGGCCTTGTGTACATGGAGTAGGATTTTTCTCTGAGGGTTTCCTTTCTTTCCTCACTATTCTGTCTGGAAACCAGTGGTGTTTGGTTGCTGTGACATCTCAATCAGACAGCTGCTTCTAAGTTATCTAGCTTCGTAACAGCCTAAATGGCTGTACCTCACTAGAGAGGGGCTTCTGATTTCTAGGAGAGAAAGACACGTAGGAACGGGAATGGCGTCACTCAATGGATTAGGGGCTGGCTGAGCTGGGACCAGGACCCAGGTGGCCTGGCTCCTGCCCAGCTGGCCACACTGCTACCCACATAGCCCGGGCTGCCCAAAGACAAGCAGCCCATTGAGCGATTGCACAAACAACAATGGGTGCTGGACAGTCAGAGCGAGGAGCAGGCACAAAGCAACTGCAACCCCATCACTTCCTGGCCCCTAAATTTCCAGGCAGGCCTATAATGTGTGGCCACTTAAATGACTTTGACCAGCAACTTGGCCCAGTTTGTGATGCTGGAAACTTTTGGGGGTCACTGACAAAAGAAAAAGTTTGTCTTGTACCAAGGGTGAAGAGTGCCTTTGAATTCCATACCTGGTCCTATCAAGTCTGGGGTGGTGGTGTTAAGACTAGAGAGAGTTATCTCGGCGTGGTGGTGCATGCTTGTAATCCCAGCGCTTGGGAGGCTGAGACAGGAGGATCGCACAGGTTCGAAGCCAGCCTCAGCTACTTAGTGAGGCTCTCAGCAACTTAGTGAGACCCTGTTTCCGAATAAAGTATAAAGTAGGTCTGGGAGTATAGCCTGGAGGTAGAAAAGCCCCTGGGTTCCACTCTCAGTACCACAAAAAAAAAAAAGAAAGAAAAAGAAAGACAAGAGTTACCAGGTGATGGTATACCTGGTCCTAGAGGGCCTTGGAGAGGCAAGATGGCTTTCATATTTTTGAAGATGTAGCTGGCAAGAGCGATGGGTATGATCAGTGGATCAGTTAGAATCAGCATAGAGAAACATATCTCATCCCAACTCTCCTCAAACTTGCCACTGAACAGTGGCCAAAATTTGTGTCTCTGTCTCCAAATGTTAGAAGTCCAGGCCAAATGGCTCAGCTTGTCAACAGTTATTGTAGGTTCTGGGCATGCCCCAGTGCAAACCAGTTTGACCTGCGTGACCTAGGTAAGTATGTATGGTCCTAGGCCCATTCCTAATTTTTTTTTTTTTTTTTGGTACTGGAGATTGAACCCAGAAGCATTCTACCTCCAAGCTATACCCCTAGTCTTATTTATTATTATTATTATTATTATTATTATTATTATTATTTTGAAACAGGGTCTTGTTAAGTTGCTGAATGTCTCACTACATTGCTAAAGCTGACCTCGAATCTGTGATCCTTCTGTCTCAGCTTCCCAATTACTGAGATTACAGACATGTGCCCTCATGCCTGGTTCCATCCTTTATTTATTTATTTATTTATTTATTTATTTATTTATTAGTGGTGCTTGGTATTGAACTGAGGGACAGTCTACCTCTGAGTTACACTCCAGGCATGATATTTTTATTTTTTATTTTGAAATAGGGTCTCAGTAAGTTGCAGAGGGCCTAAGTAGCTGAGGCTGGACAGGAACCTGTGATCCTTCCTGTTTCAGCCTCACAAGCACTGGGATTATAAGTGTGTACCACCATACCCAGCCATCCCTGCATTTTTAACTTTATTTTTTTTTTCTTTTTCTTTTGGTGGTACTGGGGTTCCTGGAAGCCCTTCTACCTATGGGCTACCCTCCCAGACCTATTTTATACTTTTTTATTTTTGGAAACAGGGTCTCTTAAGCTAGTGAGGCTGGTTTTGAACCTGCACGATCCTCCTGTCTCAGCCTCCCAAGCACGGGGATTACAAGGGTGTGCCACCACGCCAGGCTGCATTTTAAACTTTATTTATTTATTTATTTATTTATTTATTTATTTATTTGTGATAGTGGGGGTGGAACCCAGAGGCTTTCTACCTCCGGGCTATACTCCCAGACCTATTTTCTATTTTATTTGGAAACAGAGTCTCACTAAGTTGCTGAGAGCCTCACTAAGTAGCTGAGGCTGGCTTTGAACCCGTGCGATCCTCCTGTCTCAGCCTCCCAAGCGCGGGGATTACAAGCGTGCGCCACCACGCCTGGCTTCATTTTTAACTTTAAATTCAAGGTTTTTCCCAAGAGATATAGCTCTCTAGAAATTTCCTGTTTCAGGCTTTTGAAACTGAGAACTTCAGGTAGTAGTGAGGGGAAAGAAAAGTTGAATGTAATTTTTTTTATTTTTTTATTTTTGTGGTACTGAGGATTGCAGCCAGGGGCATGTTACCTCCGAGCTACACCCCCAGTCCTGTTTTTTATTCTTTATTTGAAACAGGATCTCACTAAATTGTGGAAGGCCCCACTAACCAGCTGAGGCTGGCAGTGAACCTGCAATCCTCCTGTCTGAGCCTCCCAAGTACTGGGATTATAAACGTGCAGCACCATGCATGGCCAAGAGATACTTTTTTTTTTTTTCTGGTACTGAGGATGGAACCCAGGGGTATTGCACCTCGGAGATACACCCCCAGCCCTATTTTTTAGCCTTCCTCCCTCCCTCCCTCCCTCCCCCTCCTCCTCCTCCTCCTCCTCCTCCTCCTCCTCCTCCTCCTCCTCCTCCTCTTCTTCTTCTTCTTCTTCTTCTTCTTCTTCTTCTTCTTCTTCTTCTCTCTCTCTCTCTCTCTCTCTCTCTCTCTCTCTCTCTCGTTTGCTGTACTGGGGATGGAACCCAGGGTCATTGTACCTCTGAGCTACACCAGTCCTATTCTTTTAAGTCTTATTTTTGAAACAGGGTCTCACTGAGTTGAGAAGAGCCTCGCTAAGTAGCTGAGGGTGTTCACAAACCGCGACCCTCAGGTCTGCGCCTCCTGAATGCTGGGATTACAAGCATCTGCTACCATGCCCGGCTGAAGAGATACTTCTTAAATAATTTACATAATTTACATAAATGAATTATCAATTCATTTAACAAATGAGGAAGGTGTACTCTATGGCAGGGATAGCTTATTTATGTATTCATATCCCCCTGTAACTCATAGCACATATTTGAGTTCTGCCTTATATAAAGTAGTTTACAGCCAGGCGTGGTGGCGCACGCTTGTAATCCCAGTATTTGGGAGGCTGAGACAGGAGGATCGCGGTTCACAGACAGCCTCAGCTACTTAGGGAGGCCCTCCGCAATTCAGTGAGACCCTGTTTCGAAATAAAGAATAAAAAATAGGGCTGGGGGTGTAGCTCGGAGTCGGATGCCCCTGGGTTCCATCCCCACACCTGCAAAATAAATAAATAAATAAATAAATAAATAAAGTAGTTTTCTGCATTACACTAAATTGTAAAATGTCTGGGATTATGTCTTCCGATTCCTTCCCTGCTCCGGTTTTGGGGATTGAACCCACGGGTGCTCTACCACTGAACAACATCCTCAACCCTTTTTATTTTGAGACAGGGTCTCAGTAAGTTTCTCAGGTTGGCCTGGAACTTGGAATCCTCCTGCCTCAGCCTCCAGAGCAGCTGTGATTACAGGCGAGCGCCACACTGCCTGGCTCTCCAATATCACCGAGCACAGAAGAGTAGGGACTTAATAAATATTTGAATTTGAATTACGCTGTCATGTTGTAAAAGACATTTCAAATGCAAGTGCTACAGAACTTTTATTGATTGTGCTAACAGTCTAAGGCAGGTGTGTCAATACGGGCATCGTTGTTATGCAAGTAAATATGAGGTGTTTATGGAGAAGGGTATGTTTATTTCAAGAGTGCGGGAAAAAGGGAAGTGCATAACTGGGTGGAGACCGGTTTGGAGGCAGCATGGTTTATTTTCCCTTGCTCAGTCCAGAATGATGGTGTAGAGTTAACTAGAATTTCAGTCTTCTCACCTTTCTAGAACTTCCCTGCCCCTTTCTGTTCCTTCTCCAAAGGCTGCTGCCAGCTCACTGTGTCCCAAAATCCACCCTGCGCCCCTCCAGCCGGGTGCAAGGACGCTTTAGGCCAGGGGCCTCGGCCCGCGGCCGGCCAGGCGCAAGGTCACGCGCGGCGGCACTGGGCGGGGCGTGGCCGGGCGCGGGGGCGTGGCCGGGCGCGGAGGGCGTGGCGTGGCGTGCACTGGGCGGGGCGAGGTGGGCGGGGCGGGGCGGAGCCGGGCAGCTCGGGGGCGGCTGGGTGTCACCACCAACCCGCTCCGGCCGGAAACTGGCGCTTGTTTCCGGCCGGACGGCCGAAAGCCACCGAGCCTGAGCCAGCCGCCGGAGTCGGAGCGGCGAGCGGGTGTGGAGCAGCCCAAGAGAACCCCGGGAGAGGCCGGTCTCCAGCAGCCCCGTCCGGCTCCGGTCAGCGCCAGGTCCGGTGCCCAGCGACTGCCGCGGCCGCAGTGTCCGCCTCCGCCGCGGCCGGGGGAGGGGCCGACGGACCCGGGTCACTGCCGAGGAATGAGGAGCGGCGGCCGGGCCCCGCTCTCCGCCCCGGCCTAGGGCCTCGCCCGGAGCCGCGCGGGTAACGGAGCCCCCCGCCCGGCCCCCGCCCCGGGCCGCGCCCCGGCCCCCGCCCCGCCACCTGCCCCCGCCGGCCTCCCCGCGCGGGCGCTCCCCCGGCCCTCCCGGCGCTCGACTTTCGGGGAGGGATGGTGGAGTTTGGGGTGCTTAAGATGCAGGCTGCTTTCCTCCGGCGTGGGATAAAGTTCATTTACCGTCTCAATAGAAAAGTAGAATGAAAACAAGCTTGTTTTCTCCCTATCGATAGCCCAGCTGCGGTGCGACCAGTCATGGAGGAAGAGAGCGAAAAAAGATACGTGTGTGTGTGTGTGTGTGTGTGTGTGTGTGTGTGTGTGTGTGTGTGAGAGAGAGAGAGAGAGAGAGAGGAGAGAGAGAGAGAGGGAGAGGGAGAGGGAGAGAGAGAGAGAGATATTCATTCTAGGGCAGGCTTGTGAACTTTAGAGAAAAAAAAGAAAAGTTGCCATGAGCCGATGGAAACTTTAGAAGCTGATGATGAGTAAGCCGGGGGCTGCGTGATCTCACTCTTCTCATAATTACTAGGTTAACGGTGTGGCTCTGGTCGGGATGGAATGGGATTTGTTTACTGGGCCGGCGTATTTTTAGCTTGTCGGCTCGCTAGGACCGCCGCTCGGAGCCCTTCTCTCCCCCCTCCAGGTTGTAGGTGGCTTCTCTGGGTACAGTACAGATAGAACTTGAAAGTTAAAAAAGCTGAATGGTGAAATTTTTACATAAGAGCCCCCCCCCCCGCAAAAAAAAAAAAAAACTTTTCAGGGAGTTTTCATGAACGCGAATCCAAGAATTAGCAGGACTTTGACTTTTATTTTCCGTATCATTTTATAAGCACTGTATATATGCTTTATTTAGAAAACCAGAGGCTGGTAACTTTTCCATCTTTGGCTTTTGCTGTCTGTATTTTGAAGATTTTTGAGGAGGCTGGATCTGTTTCAAAGGTGGGAAAGTATGGTGTAGAGAGAAGGGTGATGGTACTAAGACTAGTCCAAAAGAGGAGCTGATCTCTTAAGGTACTTAAAAAATATTCTCTATTATTATATAATTTTAAAAAACACTTAGAAACTATTTCCTTCCTAGTAAATGAGATTACATTCCTGATGGAGTGGAGAAGTCAGCAGGGACTTAGGCTGGGTGGCCAGGGAGAGTTAGACTTGTAGTTAAACATTTGCTGTGCATAATTTACAAATGAAAACGTTATAGGTAAACAGTGAAGAATTCGTTGTATTCTTTGTTCAGTTTTTTTCAGGCAGGTCTTTTTAAATTTAGTAACCGACCTGCTGTGCTAGTCTATTGATATTTTAAAGGCTGAACAGAGCTGCAAGATAAATTAAACTGATGTCGCTCATGTACAGGCTGAATAGCAGTCTGCTGCAATTCCCACTAGCCAACTGGCATGCCTCAGAGCCCCTCCTAGACTAAGTGGCCAGTTGCTATGCACTTAGACATTGCAAATGAGTACAAATATTAGCTCACGCTAGGAGTAATTGAGAAGGTAAATATGCTGAAAACATATATTCTGAAACCAAAATAGATTTTTTTCGATTTATCTCCCTATTTTGGATTATCAGCACCTTTCTGTCAATAATTATCCATTAACATGAATAATTTAGAATTGAACAGATACCTCTTTGGGCATTATGCATTCAAGCAGGAAGGAAAGAGGAAAGATAGTTTCCAAACTACTTTTTTTTTTTTTTTTTTGGTTGCCTGATTTGACTTAACTGTTTTCTTTAATATCAAAGGACCCTCCCTACAAATAAAACTTTGCCAAAGAAAGGGCTATACATGACTTGAATGAGGCAGGATGACCAGTTTTGTCTCCAACAACTTGGAAATTTTCTTGAGACAGTAATTGTTTAATCCTCTTTCTCTCTCATCTCTTTAGTGAAAAAAAATTTTTGATTTGAAGCCTGAATCTAATTTTTTAAACTCACATATCTTCTTCCAGAGTCTTGACTATCAATAATTGTTTTATTCTGTGTGAGTTGGTTGGTACTAATAGTTCTTACGATAGCAACCTCACTTGGTTGAACTGCATATATTATTTTCACAGGGTAGAGACTGAAAGTGTTGAATAGATTTAGGAATAAGTCTAGAGCAGCCCCATAGCCCACCATTGCTTCTAGTTCTCAGAAGTCTTTGTTTGGGTTTTTGAGATACATTATATGTAACCAAGTGAGTTGTGGAGTAATTGAGTATTAAAAATAAGTTTTTACATTATTATGGGGACACTAAATACCACTTGTTAAAGTTTTGGAGCTCTTGAATATCTCAAGCATTCCAAGGATGCTGGTAGAAGCCAATCATAATGTGAGTATAGTTCTATAGGAAAGTATTCTCTGACCCAAACACTTACCACACTGAAAGGAAAGTCCTCCAACAAATGCTTTGAAATGTGACCTCAGCAATACCTTTCCTATGGGAATTTCAGAGCCGTTGAATTCAGACAGCAGGATCTTCTCAGTAGCTCCTAATAAGTTCAGATAATTAAAAACTTGTGTAATCAGAAGGTAGAAGGCAGATACAGGGCAGTTTTTGTCATAAAGTCCTAAATTCAGTTGATTTTTTTTTTTTTTTTAATAGGAAAGACTTTTTTTCCCCCTGAAACTGGGGATGGAACCAGGGGCATTCTACCTCTGAGCTATACCTCCAGTCCTATTTTAATTATTTTCTTTTCCTATTTTTATTCTTTATTTTGAGACAGGGTCTCACTAAGTTGCAGAGGGCCTCACAAGTTGCTGAGGCTGGCTATGAAACAATCCTCTTGTGTCAGCCTCCCAAGTACCTTGGGATTACAAGCATATGCCACCATGCCCTGCTAGAAAAGACTTTTTTTTTTTTTTTCTTAATTAGAAGCCGGGCGTGGTGGCTTACGCTTGTAATCCCAGTACTTGGGAGGCAGAGACAGGAGGATCGCACAGGTTGGAAGCCAGCCTCAGCTACTTAGTGAGGCTCTCAGCAACTTAGTGAGGCTCTCAGCAACTTAGTGAGACCCTGTTTCCAAATAAAATATAAAAAAGGTCTGGGAGTATAGCCCGGAGGTAGAAAGGCTCTGGGTTCCACCCCTAGTACCACCAAAAAAAAAAAAAAAAAAATCTTGCTGAATAATGATTGAACACTTCTGTGGATAAAGCTGCCTCAGGCTTCAGTGACAAGCTTTGGGGAGATATAAAAGATCTAAGGACAGGTGTGCTTTCCCTTGGAGCCAGGAGTGGGAAATGGAGAGGGAAGATAATATATACATGGGAAGTCAAGCTATTATAAGCATTAACATTTAGGAAAAAATGTATAAGTGAAACTAAGTTGAATGTGATGTGGAGTATGTTAGAGCTGAGAAAACTTGAAATAATCAGTGAAAGAAACGGGGAGATTCTGAATCAGTAAATTTTGAAATGGATTTGAGAGGCTCTGGATTATTCTTAAAGAGGTATGGCCTAGCCAGGCGTGGTGGTGCATGCTTATAATCCTAGCATTTGGGAGGCTGAGACAGGAGGATCGTGGTTCTCGGACAGCCTCAGCTACTACTTAGGCCCTCTGGAACTCAGTGAGACCCTGTTCCAAATAAAGAATAAAAAAATAGGGCTGGGGGCGTATCTTGGAGGTAGAATGCCTCTGGGTTCCATTCCCAGTACTGCAAGGAAAAAAAAAAAGAGGTATGGGCTTTGGAATTAGATAGACCTCGGTTCAAAGCTTGGTCCTACTTTTTGGATTTTTTTTTTTTTCGGTACTGGGTTCCTGGAAGCCCTTCTACCTCCGGGCTACACTCCCAGACCTATTTCATACTTCTTTATTTTTGGAAACAGGGTCTCTTAAGCCAGGGTGTCTAGCTTCAAACCTGTGCCATCCTCCTGTCTCCGCCTCCCAAGTGCGGGGATTATAAGCGTGCGCCACCACGCCCGGCTGTTGGTCCTACTTTTCAATATGTGACTTTGGACAAGTTTTTTTGGACAAGTTTTTTTTTTTTTTTTTAATAAAATAAGCATGATCATTCATAAAAATGAATTAGTTTTTCTGTTAGGCATGGTGGCATGCACCTATAGTTCCAGTACTTGAGAGGTTAAACAGGAGGGTAGCAGGTTCGAGGACAGCCTCAGCAATTTAGCCAGACCCTGTTTCAAAATAATAAAAAGGGTGGGCTAGGCATGGTGGCACATGCTTGTAATCCCAGTACTTGGGAGGCTGAGACAGGAGGATCGTGCAGGTTCAAAGCCAGCCTCAGCTACTTAGGCTCTCAGAAACTTAGTGAGACCCTGTTTCCAGACAAACTATAAAATAGGTCTGGGAGTGTAGCCTGGAGATAGAAGGCCCTTGGGTTCCATCTCCAGTGCCACACACACACACACACACACAAAAAAAAAAAAAAAAGATAATAATAAAAAAGGGTGTAACTTGGTGGTAGATTGACCCTAGGCTCAACTTTCAGTACTCCTCCCAAAAAAGACAAGAAAGTTATTTTTGTGTTAGGGATAAATGAAAAGAAAGGATCTTCGAAACAAAGTATAGACCATACAGTGTGCAGTGATGGTCTGAATGACTGAGTTGTGTGTGGGGTGAGAATGATTGGAGAGAATGTGGGTTGGCCAAGTCATGGGTAGAGCAGGCAGGAGGGTGGAGGGGACGAGGAGGCCAGACTGTTGGGTGTTGATAGAAGGGTCAATAGAGTCATTGTAGGCCCTTGAACAAAGGATGAATTTAATGAGAAGTATTGAGCCCTTTGGTCCAGGAACTCAGGGACAAGGAGTCAGACAGGCACCGGTACATCGTGACTCTTCTGCTTCTCTTCTGTACCATCCTGACCTGAAAGGATACGGCCAGGAGATACAAGATTCCATGTGGAAGTTTTTGTATTTACACGTCTTTCTTACTGCTGAGCCAATGTGCAGGGAAATCTCAAGACTATGGCTGGGCTATCCTCAAGAGCTTTTGGTAAGGATAGCATTGTTTAAATACATTTAACTTTCAGTTATCTCTGCTAAGGTAGGGAGCACTGGATAGGAGTTGAGAAGTTAAATGAAGTAATGTCTTGGTTTGAAAGTGCATTATTATTGCCCAGATATATTTTTGTATTTTGGGGATCATCATGATGTTGAAATGAATTTACATTTCTAATATTGTATTACCTGGTGATGAGAATACGTGGATGTCAAAGAGAAGTAAATCGTGGATTAAAGATTTGGCCTCAGCCAGGCACATACCTGTAATCCCAAGACTGGGGGACTGAGACAGCAGGATCACAGGTTCCAAGCCAGCCTTAGCAATTTAGTGAGACTCTTGTTTAGAAAATTAAAAAGAGGGGGGCTGGGAATATAACTCAGGCTGATTACCCCTGAGTTCAAGCCTCAGTACCAAAACAAAACAAAAACAACCTAGACGGAAAAAGGGAAAAACAAGAAACCTAGACTATCCTGTGTATATTAGTGCAGACTACTTTCTTTTCAAAATCTGAGTGAGTCCAGCATGGCTTGCAGGCTCTCTGCTTTATGGTACTAAGAACAATTGGTAGATGATGAGATGACGTCTGTGCTCCAGCCTGAACGAGTCGTCGCGCACGGTGTCTGGAGAGATCTCCGCGTTGTGCCGCATTGTTGAGATTAAGCTGGCTTTCCCAAAGTTCTTCAGCTTTGTAGACACGAGATGTCAGCTTCCCCCAAAATCTGTCAGCTTTTTCCTTCAGAAGGAAACTTCTTTGAAAATAAGGCCAATTTGGGGGTGGGGGGAGAATAGGAAGTATACACATTTAAAAAGTAAACAGAAATTGTCCAGCTGTTCTTTCAGTTGACTTGCTTTCCTCCATCTCGCCCTCTGCTTAAAGTCATTACAAAACTCTGTTTGTGATGTCATGAGCACAGGTTATTACTTACCTCTGTAGTCAGGGGATTGTAGCATTTCTGAGCTGGAAATCAGAAGTGGAAAAGACAGGAATCTTTTATACAGCTAGATTGGGTTATTTTCAACTGCATGTTTTAGGATTATGTTTTATCCCTTTATTTCCTCTAGGAACTAATTTTGGATAGGAGGAATTACTAAAGTATTATTTTTAGTGACTTGCTATGATTTCAGTTTTTATGCTGAGTGTTACGGAGGATTAGGAAAAAATGACAACTTTGTGTTCTTGAAGAGTTTACAGTCCACTTGGAAGTAAAGGGACTTTACTTCCTCTTGAATTTACCTCTTGGGCCTTTATTAATATGCTAGACAAAATGTTAAATGTGAAAGTATATTATCACTTGTGCAATACAATAGGGGTTTTGGGAAAAGAGTATTCAGGAAGTTAGGGGTGATGTCACAGAGGAATTATAACTTATTTTAGGTCTTAAAAAACCAAAGGTAGGCCGGGCGTGGTGGTGCATGCTTGTAATCCCCCCGCTTGGGAGGCTGAGACAGGAGGATCATGGTTCACAGACAGCCTCAGCTATTTAATGAGGCTCTGTTTCAAAATAAAGAATAAAATATAGGGCTGGGGGTGTAGCTCAGAGGTAGAATGCCCTTGGGTTCCATCCCCAGTACTGTAAAAAACAACAACCAAAGGTATATTAGTGATGAAGAGAATGATCATTTCACTTTGGAGTTGAAAGGGACCAAGTGAGATCCTGGAACTAGAACTCTGCCTGAGGTGATCTTGGGGTAGTGGCGGGTCTGACCCGAGCAGCACTGAAAGGGAGGTGGGAGGCGCCTCAGAGCCGAGCCAGGCTTCCAAGTTTATATTTTAAGTGCTAGGAAGCAGGGAATTAGTGAGATTTTTTTTTCTTTTATTAGAATAGGATGGCAGGAAGATCCAGGTGGGCTTGGAGGGGAAGGCCAGTGACTCTTGGAGTCTGGTGGGGCGTGAGTTAAAGAGTTCAGAGGATGCCATAGGTGAAGGTAGAAAAAAGACTGCAGGAAGAACTGAAGCGAGGACATGGACGTGGGAGACGAAGGAGGTGACCAGTGCACGTGGCTGGGCATGGCGAGCCTGGGCGCCCGCGACAGCGACGTGGGTGACGAGGTCAGGAAAGCTTTCGCATTGATTTAGGAGGATATGCCAAATCCAATTTGGGTTGTAATGTGGCGGTGAAACGTTTAAATGGAAACCGTTCTGGGTGTGAGAATGAGGAGCCAAGGCTGGGCTAGAGTTGGCGGCTAATGGTTCAGAAATGCAGTCCATTGGCATACACGTGGTTACTGGAGCCCAGAGCTACCATGAGGACTAGAGTTTTGGGAAAGAGCAGACAGGCACAAAAGGGCAAAAGTGGGGTGCTCAGAAACCCAGACACTAACATTCTCCACTCCATCTGAATTGGTTCTTCCTTCTCCTTTCCTGATTCCTGTTTCTGTTTTCCGTTCCTCTTTTATACCATTCAATATTAGTTGAATATCCCCCCCCTTTTTTTTTGATACTAGGGATTCTACCTCTAAGCTATACCCCCAGTCCTATTTTATTATATTTTTGTTCTGGGGATGGAACCCAGGGGCATTCTTCCACCTTAAGCCATATCCCCAGCCTGATTTTATTTTTATTTTGAAACAGGGTCTCACTAATTTGCAGAAGGCCTCATTAAATTGTTGAAGCTGACTGTGAACCTGTGATCCTCCTGTGCTTCCCAGATAGTGGGGCTACTGGTGTACACCATTATGCCCGGCTGGATATTTCCTAGCTCATAAGCATTAGGTACTGAAGAGACGGAAATGGGTCAGATTCTTTACCCACAAGGAGTATGTGGTGTAGTGGGAGAGAGGTGCGCAGCTATAGAGAGGGCACAGAGTGATAGATTCTGCGATCGAAGTATGTAGGGGAGAGTATAAGGGCTCCAAGGTCAATTCTGCCTTGGGCGTTTGGAGACTGGAAACAGCTTTCCAGAGGAGGTGACATTTACAGCTGAATCTTGAAAGATGGCTTCAGCATATGCCCGACAGAAGAGTGGGAGTACACGCCAGGCTGAGAAAACAGCTTGAATGAAAGCTTGAAGGATTGAAGCAGCCAGACTTTTCCAGGTGACTTGTGAGTGATTATGGCTGGAGGATAGGGCTGGAGGCAAGGACAGGGCTGGAGACGGAGGCAAAGCCCGATCACGGAGAGCCTTTCTCTCTCTCTCTTTCTTTCTTTCTTTCTTTCTTTCTTTCTTTCTTTCTTTCTTTCTTTCTTTCTTTCTTTCTTTCTTTCTAGTGGTGCTGGGGATCGCACCCAGCATATTAGGTAAGCACTCTACCACTGGAGTGCTTTATCTTGTATTGCATAAATGATGACACATTAAAGGATTATAAGCACTGAGTAATAAGAGAAGTTTCACATCCAAGAAAGATTATTTATTTTGGGGGTAAGTAGGGTGGATTGAAGCAGGACGAAGCAAAAGGCCTTTCAGTAACTTCATTATGTTGAACCATATGCTACATTGAATGGTCATGTTTTTAGACTCAGGATGGAGGAACTATTATGATCTCTTAGTCTTTCTCATTCATTTTCAAATGGAATACCAGGTTACACTGAGGATCATAAAAGTAGTTTAGTAATAGCTTACCTAAGGCGGGCGTGCTGGCAGACGCGGTGGCGGACGCCTGTGATCCCAGTATTTGGGAGACTCAGACTGGAGGATCGCAGGTTTGAGGCCGGCTTCAGCAACTTAGCAAGGCCCTCAGCAAGTTAGACCCTTTTTAAAATAAAATGGGGTTTAGGGGTGTAGTTCAGAGGAAGAACACCCCTGGGTTTAATCCCCAGTAGCACAAACAAAACAAAACAAAACAGAAACCACAGCTTGGTCTAGAATTGAGTCTTGAGCGGCTGGTATGTGGTAAGTGATTAGTAATGTGATCCCACCACTGTGTTCTCTCCCACACCACGTCCAGTGTTTGTTTCTTCTGCCATGCTGCATTGTGCTAGGTTACGGGCTCCATATTCCATGGTAGTGTCCCTTTTAACCAGCCCAGAGGGAAAGTGCTGCTCTGGGTTTGATGGAGGAAGACCTGCCCGAAGAGTACCGCCAGGAGGAGGACTTGACTGGGGCCTTGGGTGCCTGGAGTGGGGTGCCAGGATCCTTCAGCTCTTAGGATTCAGCTGTAGACGAATGGCAAGGTACTTGTTTCTTGAGTATATAGATGAATGTATTTGTTTCCTGCTAAGTTCCCCTCAAGTCGTTTCCTTTTAAATTTAGTTTTAACTTGTGCTAATGAAATTTTTGTTGAAAAAGAAATAGGCTAGCTGAGTGTGGTGGTGCACACCTGTAACCCTAGTACTTGGAAAGCTGAGACAGGAGGATTGCAGGTTTGAGGCCAGTCTCAGCAAATTTCCAGACCCTCAGCAACTTAGCAAGACTCAGTTTCAAAATAAAAGGGTTGAGGCTGTAGCTGGGAGGTAGACTGCCCCTGGTTCCAATTGCCAGTACAGTACAAAAGGGGGGGGGGTATGTTAAAATAGATGCTGATACAAAATATATTTTTGTCTAAAAAAAAGTGAGATTTGTTATTATACTCTGATCCTAGATCTTTAGATCTTTCTTCCTTGTGTTTTAAATTTCATTGGATTTTATTTTTTTTGAAGGGAATTAATTTTAAAGTGAGAGTCTGGATTTTGGTTTTAGTCATGTTTGCTGGAAAAGGATAGAATAAGCAAGACTGCGTCTTAGAAGTTCCTGGACCCTGCCGGTGGAGGTTGGAGGTCCAGTGACAGTGTGGAAGGATGGACACCTTCCATTGATGGCCTTCCTCAAAACTTGACTGAGTTGTCACTTTCTTATTCTTTTTTTCTGAGTTTTGTCAACATTTTCCCCAGAGAAGGGCCTTGATCTGGAAGCTGTCCATTTTAGCAGAGCTGCCAATTCTTAATTCCTTCTCAAGTGGGCAAGGGTACATTTTGTTTTTGTTTGTGGGCATCTGGGGAAGGGAGGAGAGAGGGGGCACAGAACTACTCACAGTGAGTTTTTGTCTGAATTCCTGTGTTGCTGGAAGTTTCCTTGGCTTTGTTTGGGGCCGATGACTTGGTTACCCGGCATTTCAGTTATGTGGAAGGTGGTGTTCATCCCTCTTAGCTATCTGATTTGAGATGGCAATAAAAACTTCCTTCTTGTCCAGTGTTGTCAGCCCCCGCTGCACCCTGCTGTAAGTGCCTCTTGTGTACACAGTATGAGAACACAGAGGCTCATCGTCCGTCCCAAAGGAAACTAGTCAGGTGTTCTCCTAAAGTTTAAGGACACCATTCTATTTCTCTTTCTTTCTTTCTTTCTTTCTTTCTTTCTTTCTTTCTTTCTTTCTTTCTTTCTTTCTTTCTTTTTTGTGCTACTGGGGATTGAACCCAGGGCATTCTACCTCTGAGCTACACTCCTAGCTCTATTTTTTAATTCTTTATTTTGAAACGGGGTCTCACAAGTTGTGGAGAATCTCACTAAGCAGCTGAGGCTGGCTGCGAACCTGTGATTCTCCCGGCTCAGCCTCCCAAGTACTGGTATTACAAGTGTGTGCCTCCACGCCCGGCTGGACTGTCCTATTTCTAACTATTCTTTTTGTGTTAATGACTCCTCTACTCCTGTGTGTGTTTGTGTTGCTAGGGATTGAACCCAGAGGCATTCTATCACTGAGCTATACCCCCAGCGCTTTTTATAAACAGGGTCTTGCTAGTTTGCTGAGAGTTGTTGTATTGCTGAGTCTGTCCTCAAGCCTTTTGTTCCCCAGTCTTAGCCTTCCAAGGCTGAGATTGCAGGTGTGTGCCACCATGCCCAGCATGACTCCTCTGTTCTTCCAATTACCTGTTTGTTTGTTTTTTTTGTTTTTGTGTTTTTTTTTTTTTTTTTTTTTGCAGGTCTGGAGATGGAACCCAGGGGCATTCTACCTCCAAGCTGCACTCCCTGCCCTATTTTTTATTTTGAAACATGGTCTCACTAAGTGGCAGAGAGCCTCACTAAGTAGCTGAGGCTGTCTGCAAACCGCGATCCCGAATGCTGGGATTACAAGTGTGCGCCACCACAATCAGCTGGTTTTTTTCTTAATTTTTAAATTTTGCATATGGAGGTATTTCAAACATTTAGAAAACTTTAGGGGGGGAAAAAAAAACCAAACACAGATAGCCCACCATCCAAATTTAATGGATACTATTATTTTATGGTATTTGTCTTAGATTTTGTGCTCTCTTTAAAATATAAAATGTTAAGCCAGGCATTGGCACATGTCTGTAATCCCAGTTATTTGGGAGAATGAGACAGGAGGATTGTAGGTTTGAGGCCAGCCTTCTGAAACTTAGTGAGACCCTGTTTCAAAAAAAAAAAAAAAAAAAGCAGCGCGTCTGGCTTTGAACCTGCGCAATCCTCCTGTCTCTGCCTCCCAAGCGCAGGGATTACAAGCGTGCGCCACCACACCCAGTTTATTCTTGTATTTTGGTTTCTTTGTGCTGTTAGCATGCCTCTTCTACACTGTAAGTGCCTTCAAAACAGATAGTCTGGGGGTGCAACTCAGAGTTTACTGAGTTTTACTGAGGTTTAATCCTCAGTATTGAAAAAAGTTACAAAATAAAATATAAAGTGTCAAGCAAGATGTGGTGGACTATGCCCCTATAACTCAAGAATTAGGGAGGCTGAGACAGGAAGATTGCAGATTTGAAGCTAACCTCAGCAGTTTTTTTTGTTGTTGCTAGGGATTAAACCCAGGGGCATTCTACCTCAGATCTACACCCCCTGTCCTATTTTATTTTTTATTTTAAAACAGGGTCTCACTAAGTATCTGGGACTGGCCACAAACCTTCGATCCTACTGTGTCAGCCTCCTGAGTACTGGGATTACAAGAGTGTACCACCACACCCAGCTAACTTCAGCAATTTAGCCAGCTCTTCAACGACTTGGGGAGACCCTGCTTCAAAATCAAAAAGAGCCGGGGGTATAGCTTAGAGGTAGAATGCCCCTAGGTTCAATCTAGGGGCATTCTACCTCCAAGGTACACCCCAACTCTTTTTATTTTTGTTTTGAAACAGGGTCTCACTGCATTGCTGAGTCTCACTGTGTTGCTGAGGCTGTCCTCAAACCTGGGATTCTCCTGTCCCAGCCTCCCAAGTACCTGGATTACAAGCCTGTGCCACCACACCCAGCTTTCAACACTGTTTTCAGAGGTGTCTACATGTACTTCTAGTTCAACCACCTGATCTTTAAACCTCTCTTCTCTATTGCTCTCCCAACTTGCCTTATTAAAAACATTCCTGTCCTCCTTAAAATCTCTGCAAACTCTCTTCCATGAAAACGTTGCTGCATTTTTTTCTCTAACAGGACGTGATTTTCCCCACTGCTGAATGCTGTCATACTTGTCATACAGATTTGTATATTCTTGTATTTTGTTTTTGTTTTTTTTTTTGGTGGTATTGGGGTTCCTGGAAGCCCTTCTACCTCCGGGCTACACTCCCAGACCTATTTTATATTTTTATTTGAAAACAGAGTCTCTTAGGCCAGCGCGGCTGGCTTCGAACCTGCGCGATCCTCCTGTCTCTGCCTCCCAAGTGCGGGGATTACAGGCGTGAGCCACCACGCCCGGCTTATTCTTGTATTTTGGCTTATTTGTGCTGTTAGCATGCCTCTTCTACACTGTAAGTGCCTTGAAAACAGATAGTCTCTTTTATCTTTGTATCCCTGTGGGCTTGCTTCAGTAATTTCTACATAGTAGACAAATAGTCACTATGACTAAATGCATATAAAACTAAAGAAAAAATAAATAAAATCTGGGTGTGGTGGCAGATTCCTGTAATACCAGTACTTGGGAGGCTGGGACAGGAGAATCCCGGGTTTGAGGACAGCCTCAGCAACGTAGTGAGACTCTCAGCAATGCAGTGAGACCCTGTTTCAAAACAAAAAAGAGCTGGGGATGTACCTGGGAGGTAGAATGCCTCTTGGTTCAATCCCCTATACCAAAAAAAATTTAATTTTTATGGATACTAATATTTAATGATATTTGTATTGGGGTGGCTCCCATAAAAAATAAAACAAAGAAACATTCAACACTGCAAATTATAAAAAATGCACATAAATGGTGAGAGCAGTCAAGACTAACTTTCCGTAGGGGTGAGAGCAAACATTCCTTGGAATGGAAAGGGGAATTGATAGGTGTTATCACCCCAATGGTAGACTCCTGGGAATTGACCCTGGTGGCTTTTGAGGCAGCGTGCGCCTGTGGCCAGACTCATGGCACTGGCTATCAAATTCTGCTTTTGTCATCAAGGGTTTGACGTCTTCCCTGGAGATGGGCATTAGAAAAAGCTGCAGCCTATCTGTTTACTTACACAACACTGCTGAGAACCAGGAAGCCTTTGGTCCCTGAAGAAGAAAAGCCTGACATACAACATTCATACCTATATATGTACATAAACTTTTAACCACATTTTCCTTTTTTATTGATGAGGCCAGGCTGTTTCAAAAGCTTCAGAAGCATGTTTTAAAAGCTTCAAAAAAGCATTTGAAGCTTTTAATTCTGTAGCATATAATCCCACTATAGCACTGTTTTGGCTTCATAGTACCTCTCTCTAGCCTCAAGTAGGAAATATTAAAGTGAACTCTATGAAATGGCCATTTGGCAGGTTAAAAAAAGTAGTCAAATACTGGTATTTTGTATATTTAAGCCTAATATATCATCTTGATTTCCTCTTGGGGTGATGAAAGGCAGTGTTACAGACTTTTTTGAAGTAGATAATCCCAAGTCCATTTATACTTCTAAAATACATTTCTAAACTTTAATTTGAAATCAGCTTTCTTTTGTATTTATTTGTTTGTTTGTTTATTTATTTATTTATTTATTTATTGTTTTGCAGTACTGGGATGGAATCGAGGGGCATTTTACCTCTGAGCTACACCTCCAGACCTATTTTTTATTCTTTTTTTGAAACAAGGTCTCACTAAATTGCAGAGGGCATGACTTAGTATTGGAGGCTGTACAGATTTTCCTGTCTCAGCCCCCCCCCCCCCCGCCAAGTATTGGGATTACAAACATGTGCCACCATATCGGGCTCGCAGTTATCTTCAGCTGAAAATTTTTATAGAATGTTTTTACTTTTGAGCACACATTTGGTATATTTAGGAAAGTTGTGGGGGGAATATGTGAGAATTATAGGCCAAATTAGGCTCTGGAAAATAAGTCTGAGGTGAAACTTTTGTTGTAAATATCTACATGTTTGATTGAGTTGGCATTAATAAGTTCATATTTTCTATAAGTAAGCAATCTTTTCTCTTCTTCTGCCATCCCCATGTATCTTCTCTAGTCTATTTTTTTTTAGTATTCAATTTAAGATTCAATCCGGGGACATTCTGTGTCTGAACTATACACCAGTCCTTGTTTTTTTTTTTCTTTTTTTTTTTTTTTCTTGGTACTAGGGATTGAACCCAGGGGCATTCTACCTCCGAGCTATAGCTCCAGCCCTATTTTTTTTATTCTTTATTTTGGTACAGAGTCTCACTAAGCTGCAGAGGGCCTTACTAAGTAGCTGAGGCTGGCCTCAAACCTGTGATTTTCCTGTCTCAGCCTCCTAAGTACTGGGATTACAAGCATGTGCCACCACGTCTGGTTTAGTCTTTGTTATTTGAAACAGGGTCTTACTAAGTTGCTGAGGGTTTCCTAAGTTGCTGAGGCTGGATCCTTCTGTCTCAGATTCCCAAGTACTGGGATCCGTGGTGTGTGTGTGTGTGTGTGTGTGTGTGTGTGTGTGTGTGTGTGTGTGTGTTTTGGGAGGTACTGGAGATTGATCCCAGAGGGATTCTACCTCTGAATTATACCCTCAGCCTTTAAAATTTTTTATTTTGAAACAGTCTTTGTAGGTTGCTGAATGTATTGCTATGTTGCTGAGGTTGTCCTTGAAACTATGATCCTCCTGTCTCAGCTTCCCAAATACTGCAATGATAGGTGTAGGCCACTATATCCAGATCCTAGTCTAATAAGGAGGATCTGGTGACAGAAGATCATGGAAGAGAACATTGCCCATGTCCCTTTACTTTTATTTAGGGACTGAGCAGGGAAGACAGAAGTTAAGAACCTTGATTCTGGTCCCAGATCGTTACCTTGTGGTTCCCAGAACTGTACTTTGGTAGAGGGTGAAGTCGGGAAAGAACACAGAAAACGTACATAGCAGGAGTTAGCAGATGTTACAGAATAGGATTGAGGGACGGGAGTGGACAAAAAGGGATCGATCTGAACACTGAAAGAGACTGTTTCCTCTCATCCTTTACAGCCTGGCCAGTAGCCTTGTACCTTAACTATAGCAAAGTCATATCTAGGCTACAGGCTACAGAAACCTGCTTGGGAAATGTCATATAGAGACTGCAGTTTTGAAAGTATTGGTTTTGTGTTTTAAAATAGTTCTTTGAAAAGTCAGGGTTATTTTCAAGCAGTTGGTCTACTATTGCCTCTGAATCAATAGCTGACATGAGAGGAAAGGAGATTTCTCTGAGGCTTTAGTGTTAATAAATCTTGAGGACTGGGGTTGTAGGTGGGGGCTAGTAGAATACTTGCCTAGTATGCATGAGGCCTTGCTTTCCTTCCTCAGGAACACACACACACACACACACACACACACACACACACACACACACTCTCTCTCTCTCTCTCTCTCTCTCTCTCTCAACTACAAAAACCCAATATTTACATGAAGATAGTCCAGTGTAAGGAACTGAGGCAAGAAAATGGCAAAATACAGTGCTGCTAACAAAAATATTTAAACAGGTTCTCTTCTGGTTTGGAACCCAGGGGCATTCGACCTCTGAGCTACAGCCCCTGCTCTATTTTTTATTCTTTATTTTGAAACAGGGTCTCACTAAGTAGCTGAGGCTCTCAGCCTCCCAAATGCTGGGATTACAAGCGTGTGCCACCAAGCCCAGCTTCATCTGGTTTTAAAACTTATCTGCTCTTTTATGTTTCTTTGGAGCATTTTCTTTTGTCTCTTTGAGCTGGGAGCTCATGTGTCTGAGTGTTAACCCTTCAGTAACTGAAATTTTCCATCAGTACTGAGGGGCAAGATTCTTTGACATGAAGAATAACTGATCCCTGTCATTTACTGACCAGGAAGGGAGTTTCTCATACCTCTTCAAAATTCTGAAAGTAGAGTTTGAGAGTTAGAGTTGTTACATGCTTGCTTCTTTGGTTACCTAAGATGAATTCCTGGCTATTTGATATAGGAACCCTCTCATTTTAACAACATTAAGTTTCTTGCCCATCATATTTGTGATTTTTTTTGTAATAGTGAAATTGTTTTATCATGGAAATTAAGATGATACACATTTCTCTTGATGAATGCTGCCTGGTTGACACTGTCAGTTCTTTTCTACTGCACACCTGGTCTCTATTGGAATCCTGTTAAGATGTACTAAGGAGATGCTACCCTGTAAATGAACTAGACATATAGGAGAATTCTTCCTTTGGGAATCAACATTCTGGGTTAAATAGGATACAGTTATATAGATGTATTTGCATATATAGAAAAAATGTGAGAAACAAATACAGGCCAGGTAATGTGTGTATGTATGTGTATATATATACATATATATCATATATCATTTTAGAGCTGAAAGGAAATTTACCTTTCTTTCTTTCTTTCTTTCTTTCTTTCTTTCTTTCTTTCTTTTTTTTTTTTTTTGGTGGTACTGGGGTTCCTGGAAGCCCTTCTACCTCCGGGCTATACTCCCAGACCTATTTTATATTTTATTTGGAAACAGGGTCTCTTAAGCCAGCGCGGCTGGCTTTGAACCTCCGTGATCCTCCTGTCTCCGCCTCCCAAGCACGGGGATTACAAGCGTGCGCCACCACGCCCGGCCGTCATTAATTTCTGAGTGATGAAATTGAGGCCTCCCAAATTTTACATGACTTGTCTAAAGTTGTAGTTACCATCAGTAACAAACATTTTATTGGATATTTGCTGTCTAAAATATTAGGCCTTAGGTATCGTTATATAAGTCATCAAGAACTTAATAATTAGTTATGAACACTGACTATTTGCATAAAAGATAAATAGTAATATAGAAAACATTTGGGTACTAAACACCAAGTTAGAAGTACAGTTACATAGTTACATGCAGGTTGAAAGGGTATAGGTAAAATGTTCCTTAATGAGTCTGCTAATCTCAGTACTTGGGAGGCTGAGATAAGAGGATTGCAGCCTCAACTACTTAGTGAGGCTCTGCAACTTAGTGAGACCCTGTTTCAAAATAAAGGATAAAAAAATAGGGCTGGTGGTATATCTTGGAGGTAGAATGCCCCTGGGTTCAGTTCCCAGTACTGAAAAAAAAAAAGTTTCCTAATGAAAAAAGAGATTTGAAAAGAAATAGTTTTGTAATTGATTATGTGGGAAAGGGATAGAATAACATACAGTTTCAAATGAAGTGTAACTGTGAGGGAGCTGACTGGTTGCTTTCTGATATATTTCCCTAAAGCGGTCCTTGGTGGGAGCCTTTGAGTATCACCCATTTGACTGTTTACAAGCCTGGTAAATAGTAGAACTTGGAATACAGCCCATTCTCTGGCCTGTTGTTCAGTGCTCTTTTTACTATTTCACGTTGCTTAAAAGATGGGTCAAGTGGTTAAAAACACAGAGCAGATGCCTGGGAAATGAAATGGGAAGTTGAAGACCACATTATGATGAGGTTTAACCACAAGCGGTTTCAGTTCTACATAGGTTTTTCCTTATATTTAGACTTTAAATGTGTATACTTCATCATGCTCATAATGCAGCAGTGGCCTGGACTCCTTAGACCTGTCTTTTCTGACAGTTCTTTGTATTCAAGGGGAAAGATTCCTTTTGGTTTTGAATTCATTTATTTGGTACTGGAGATTGAACTATTTAGTTTTTTTTGAAATAGGATCTAAGTTGCAGAGGGCCTCATTAAATTGATGAGGCTGGCTATGAACCTGCAATCCTCCTGTCTCAGCCTTCCAAGTACTGGACTACAGGCATGTGCCACCATGCCCAGCTCTTGGTTTTGGCTTTATTTATTTATTTATTTATTTATTTATTTTTGTGGTACTGAGGGTGAAACCAGGGGCTTTTCTACCTCTGGGCTATACTCCCAGACCTATTTCTTTATACTTTATTTGGACACAGGGCCTCACTAAGTTGCTGAGAGTCTCACTAAGTAGCTGAGGCTGGCTTTGAACCTGTGCGATCCTCCTGTCTCAGCCTCCCAAGCACTGGGATTACAAGCGTGCACCACCACGCCTGGTTGGTTTTAGATTTAAATGCATATTCTCTCTCTCTCTCTCTCTCTCTCTCTCTCTCTCACTTTTTTTTTTTTTATGGTACTGGGGTTCCTGGAAGCTCTCTACCTCTGGGCTACACTCCCAGACCTATTTTATTTATTTATTTATTTTTTCCATTATTTTTTTTTTATTGTTGCACTGTATTCATACATCATAGTGGGATACAAACTTTTGTAGACATACATGCACACATCGCCCAGTCAGCCCCCACCCCATCCCCACCCCATTCTCTCCCCATCCCTCCCTCCCATGCTTGGCTTAGTGGTTGACTAGATCTAGTATTATAGCAATTTATCCAAAATTAAAAATGATAATCTCACATAACAGTTTCATTTGTCTGATACCAAGCTTTTGATGACTTAAAGATAACATTTCAATATTTCTTTTTGCTTTCTTTCTTACCAGAGAATATTTTTTTTCTATTTTTTTTTAGGTGAAACTATCATATATTTATATATTTATTTTTCAGAAAAAAATTTATCCTAATATGGAATATGGACTCTAGATACCCAAAACGATCTTGAAAAAGAACAAAGCTAGAAGATATATATTTTCTGATTTCAAACCATATAAAGCTACAATAATTGAAACAGTGTAGTACTATTCTAAAGGCAGATATATAAACCATTGAAGTTAAATAAAAGCCTAGAGCTAAATTCTTCCCTATATTGTCAAGTTATTTTTGACAAGGTTTCCACGAACATTGGTGGTGGAAATAATAATCTTTTAACTAAATATTGTTGAAAAATAATAATTACATGGAAAAGAATAAAATTGGACCCTTACCTAATCCCATATACAAATATTAACTCAAAATAGATAAAAGACCTAAATATAAATCTTAAGACTATAAACTTTTAGGAGAAAATCTGGGTCATAAAACCTCACAACATTGAAATTGGCAGTGATTTCTTGAATTTGATTTCAATGGCACAGGCAACAGAAGAGTATACAGACTCCCTAAAAAATAAAAAAAATATTGTATATCCAAAGACAATGTAAACAGAGTTAAAAGTTACTAATAGAATGGGATAAAATATTTCCAAATGCTCTATCTGAAGGTATATTAATATTCCAACTAGAAGTCCTAAAAATTAACAACAATAAAGGCAAACAATACCATTTAGAGATAGGTAAAAGACTAACATAAATAATGAATCTCCACAGATAACCAATCTTAGTTGTCTGTTGGATGGAAAATCTTGTTTCTCTGGTTCTGGTGTGTGTTACCTATTTCTTCTTTGTAGTTAATCTCTTTGAGTATTTTCTCTAGTGCTGGTTTTGAAGACATAAATTCCTTCAGTTTCTGTTTGTCATGGAAGCTTCTTATTTCTCCATCTAATTTTTTTTTTTTTTTTTTTTTTTGGGTGGTACTGGGGTTCCTGGAAGCCCTTCTACCTCCGGGCTACACTCCCAGACCTATTTTTACATTTTCATTTTTGGAAACAGGGTCTCCTAAGCCAGCGCACGCGGCTGGCTTCGAACCTGCGCGAATCTCCTGTCTCCGCCTCCCAAGCGCGGGGATTACAAGCGTGCGCCACCACGCCCGGCTCTCCATCTAATTTGATAGAAAGTTTTGCTGGGTAGGAAATTTTTGGCTGGAAGTTGTTTTCTTTCAGAGTTTGGAATATGTTACTCCAAGCCCTTCTGGCTCTCATGACTTGGTTTGGGAAGTCTGGAGTGATTCTAATTGGTTTGCCTCTGAATGTCACTTGGCCCTTTGTTTTTGTTGCCTTTAAGATTCTCTGCTTGGCTTCCACATTGGTCATTTTGACAGTTATGTGGCGTGGGGATCCTCTTCTCCGATCCTGTCTAAAGGGAGTTCTATAAGTTTCCTGGACCTGTGTATCGACCTCTTGCTCTATGTTTGGAAAATTTTCTGCTATTACTTCCTTGAAGAGATTGTTGATCCCTTTGGTTTCACTTTCTTTTCCCTCCTCTATTCCAATTATTCTTAGGTTAGCTCTCTTAAAATGGGCCCATATTTCTTCAATATCAGATTCCTGCTGTCGGATATTTTTTTCTAGATTAGAAACTATGCGTTCATTTTTGGAATGATCATCTTCTAAGAGTGAGATTCTATTCTCCATGTGGTCTAATCGATTGTTTGTGTTTTGAATTGAGGCCTTTTTTTCATTAATTGCATCCTTTATCTCTTTTTGGCTCTCTCTGAGTTCTTTTCGAAGCACCTCTATTATTTCTACAGTTATTTTCCTGATTTGTTCCTCTAGAAATCTCTGATTTTCTGTTTTATCGGGTTCTGATGTTGTGGGGTTGTGGGCATTCATTGCTCCAGTGTTATTCCTCTTTCCCATGATTTCGGAAGTTGTGCCTTCTCTGGGTTCTTCCCTTGGGTCACTATGACTTCATTTAAGGTGCTCTGGATCTCGAGTCAGTAGTATCTCAGACCCCACTACTCCTTTACTGGGTTGTATCACAGAGTCTCCGACCCAGAGAGTCGATAGAGGCTGCTTTAGACTGTGCGGGGTGCCAGGTTGCACGTTCTCCTATGGTGTGATATCTCTGCCACCGCCACTCCCCCACTGGGTCAAGTCCCAGGGAGTACAGTACTGGGATTTCTCCTCTGTGGCCCGCAATTTGACTCACTGTTCTTGAGTACGCAGATGTAGCTGTGCTGGACTCGGCGAATTCACTGCTGCTGCTGCCAGTGGCAATATGGCACCGCTGCTACGCCCTCGGCCGTGAGGCTGGTGTATTTCTTCTTGGTTTTGATTTCCACTCTGAATCCCTGCAGCGTGTGCTGAGCTCAGCCACTGGGAGCTTTAGATGCTCCCTGCGCCGAGAAATCCTGCCTGGCTGTTTCGCAGCGGCTCACCTCGGCTTGCTGTAGCCGTCCGGTGAACTCGCTGCTGCCGCCGGCAGTATGGCGCTGCTGCCGCGTCCTCGGGCGTGAGGACGGTGTATCTCCTCTGTGGCTCTGAGCTCTGTTCTCAGTCTGCTTTTTCTCTGGAGCCTGGTGATTTTTTTGTTTCTCTGGTGATGGTGTTTTCTGGCTATGAAAGGCGCTGATTTTGTGGTAATGGAGATTGGTTGTTAGCGGGGCTCTTAAGCCCCGCTTTTCTCGGTCGCCATCTTCCCAGAAGTCCCTGCTTTTTCTAATTCATACAGATCTTTGCTCCTACACGACTTGTTTGAGTAACTGCGCAAATAGGGAGGAATCTGTAAAATCAATTCGGAGTTTTACTTCTGTGGCTGCGCAGATATGAGAAAATCCACAGGACCTGCCGGTGCTGGGCGGTGCTGGCAGCGGCAGGCGTGGCGGTGTGGGGATGGCCAGCAGGGCAGGGCCCTATTTTATATTTTATTTGGAAACAGGGTCTCTTAAGCCAAAGCGACTGGCTTCAAACCTGCACAATCCTCCTGTCTCCGCCTCCCAAGCGTGCGCCACCACGCCTGGGTAAATGCATATTCTCTTTGACTTTAAATTTTTTTTGGTGCATTGTAGTCATCCATCTTAATGGAGTACAAGATGGTAGTGGCATACATGCATATATCACTCATTTAGCCCTTACCCAGTTCCCACTCCATTTCTTTCCCCCTCCCTCCTTCTCATGTTTGGCTTAGTGATTGACTTTGATATGTTTGTGAATGTACATCATGTGCATTAGGGAATGTCCGTCCTCCCTTCTCTCCTCTCCCTCAGGCCGCCTTATTTGCTCATCTACAGTATCTCCTTCTTCCTCTAGAGTTCCTCCTATGACCCCTTTTCTCCCTAGCTTCTGCATATTAGGGAGAGCATACGATTTTTTGCTTTTTGTGACTGACTAATCCCACTTAGCAGAATGTTCTCCAGTTTCATCCATTTTCCCGCAAATTATGTAATTCTGTTCTTTATGGCTGAGTAAAATTCCATTGTGTGCATATCCCGTAGTTTTGTAATCCATTAATCTGTTGATGGACATCTTGGCCGGTTCCATATTTTGGCAATTGTGAATTGTGCGGCTATGGACATAGACACATGCATTAGTTTGCTTTCCATTCTTTTGGGTAGCTATCCAGAAGTGGTACTGTGAATCATACGATAGGTTCATTCCCATTCTGAGGACCCTCCATACTGTTTTCCAAAGTGGTTGTACTAATTTGTAATCCCACCAACAGTGTATTAGCGTTCCTACTTCTCCACGTCCTCATCAGCATTTGTGGTTGTTTGTGTTTTTATTGATTGCCATTTTATTTTATTTTATTTATTTGTGGCCCTGGGGTTTGAACCCCAAGGGGCATTTTACCTCCAAGCTACACCCCCAGCCCTTTTTATTTTGTATTTGGAAACAGGGTCTCACTAGGTTACTGACGGCCTCCCTGAGTTGCTGAGACTAGCTTTGAAACTGCAATCCTACTGTGTCAGCTTCTCTGACTTCCAATTTTGAAGATGAAATAGCTCTCCCCTCTTCCCCCACCACCCTGGTTAACAAACTGTAGGTGAAGGTTTTTTTTTTTTTCTGTACTGGGGATGGAACCCAGGGACAGTCTACCTTCACGCTACACGCCCAGCCCTATTTTTATTCCTTGAAACCATGCCCAGCTGGTGCCGTTTATTTGGATTGTCAGTCTTTCTGGAATACAGGGAGAGGGCAGTTTCGGACACAAATCTTTCAGGCTTATTTACCTTGTCAGTAGTTAAGAACAATTTATTTACAGAGATGTTAGGACCTGAAAAGGGGAATAAGTACTGTGAATCAGTTGAATAGTTTCGCTAATAGATTTTTAGAGGGTGGAAGAGCTTTCAAAAAAAAAACCTTTGTTAGCCTGGCAGCTTGGTGCACGCTTGTAATCCCAGCATTTGGGAGGCGGAGACAGGAGGATCGCGCAGGTTTAAAGCCAGCCTCGCTGGCTTAAGAGACCTTGTTTCCAAATAAAAAAATATAAAAATAGGTCTGAGAGTGTAGCCTGGAGGTAGAAGGGTTTCCAGGAACCCCAGTACCAGCAATAATAATAATAATAATAATAATAATAATAATAATAATAATATAAAAATCCCTTTGTTAGCCAGGTATGGTGGCACATGCTTATAATCCCAGCATTTGGGAGGCTGAGATAGGATGATTGTGGCTTGCAGACAGCCTCAGCTACTTAGTGAGGCCCTTTGCAACTCAGTGAGACCCTGTTTCAAAATAAAGAATAAAAACAAATAGAGCTGGAGATGTAGCTTGGAGGTGGAATGCCCTTGGGTTCCATCCCCAGTACCATGAAAAAACCCCAAAACTTTGTTTTGGGTTTTTTTTTTTTTCTTTGTTTATTGAGGTGCTGGGGATGGAACCCAGGGGCATTCTACCTCCGAGCTACACCTCCAGCCCTGTTTTTAATTCTTTATTTTGAAACAGGACCTCACTGAGTTGCAAAGGGCCTCACTAAGTAGCTGAGGCTGTCCATGAACCGTGATCCTCCTGTCTCTGCCTCCCAGATGCTGGGATTACAAGCGTGCTCCACCACCCCAGCCTGTTGTGGGTTTTTAAATATAGCCAGGTATATTTAAGATGCGACACCTTCTCACACCTCTTTTCTTTTTGAGTAGAATTTTATCTATATGGTAATAGACACTGGAGGATTCAAAATAGCATTTTCTGAACCAACTAACATTTATTATGCTGCTACTATAAAGCCCTGGTACTGTTTTTAATTTCACCTGCCAAGACTAAATATTGCTGAATTTCCTGGGTCTAGTAAGTAGACTTCTCTTAGCCCTTGGCTTCTCTAACCCCATCTTAACTCTTTGCCATGGCTCTTCTTTGTAACTTTCTTTTTGGTTGTACTGGCAGAGGGCCTAAGTAGCTGAGGCTGGCTGAGAGCCTGTGATCCGCCTGTCTCTGCCTCCCAAGTACTGGGATTACAAGGGTGCGCCACCACGCCTGGCTCTGTTGTAACTTCCGATCTGGTGTGGGAGTAAAGGGAAGGAAACTTTATCATCTAATAAGTCTCCAACCTGAGCTGTACCATGTGCTTTATATAGAACCTTATTTAAATACTTAAAACAATTCCATAAGATAGTCTCTTGCCCACTTACTGATTAGTTCATCCAAAATATTTATGGCTACAGTTTAGGCACTGTTTAAGGTGCTAAGCATAACAGTGAGTGTCAGATGGAGTTTCTGCCAAGATACAGAAAAGTTAAATCACTTAGCCAATTCTAGTGACAGGGTAGGATTTAGATAGAGCTGGGATGGATTCCCAAGGGAATGTCTGCAACCATTAGTACATTATGCGTCCTTTAGTATACTTGTGTTCTCTTAAATATGTAAATAAGTCATAAAAATAGGTGGGACCCGCACTAATTTTTTTACAAAGTTATACAGCTGGGTGTGGTAGCATAGTCCTGTAATCACTTGGGACACTGGGGGTTGAATGCCTGGGTTAATCCCCAGCACATACATACATACATACATACATACATACATACAGTAAATTTCATGGTTGGGCATGGTGGCACACACCTGTAATTCTAGTACTTGGGAGGCTGAGACAGGAGGATCACAGATTCGAGTACAACCTTAGCAACCTAGTGAGACCCTATTTCAAAATAAAAACAAATAGGGCTGGGGGTGTACCTCAGATAGAATACCCCTGAGTTCAATTCGTAGTACCAAAAAAAAAAGTTCTTGATAAGAAACCTATCTGTCTTGGTTCATTTTTTTTTTTTTTTTTTTTTTTTGGGTGGTACTAGGGGTGGAACCCAGAGGTTTTCTACCTCCGGGCTATACTCCCAGACCTTTTTTATGTTTTATTTGGAAACAGGGTCTCACTAAGTTGCTAAGAGCCTCACTAAGTAAGTAGCTGAGGCTGGCTTCGAACCTGTGCGATCCTCCTGTCTCAGCCTCCCAAGCGCAGGGATTACAAGCGTGCGCCACCACGCCCGGCTTTCTGTCTTGGTTCTGATAAGCATATCTCTCTCCCTTCTGTCTCTCCACTCCCTGTTTGGTAACCCTCATACCTGGGTATAAACTGGACATTGTGACCTGCTTTGGCTTTGGGATGTGTTTATGTTTTGAGGACTGAGTTTTGTTTGTTTCCTTGGCTTCCTGAAAGATCCCACTTACATGTTCTTTCTTGTAGCACAATGAGTAATGTGTTGTTAACATTGTAATGTGGTCATGCCAGTTGGAATGTTTAAAAAAATTTTTTTTTGTTTCTGATGAGCACGTGAGTGGAGACGCTTGGGTCACAGTTGCTTTCTGCAGTTCATTCAAACAAATTGCTTTCGTATTCAGAGTTCTGGAAAGGAGTTTAGAGTTTAAAATTCAGTGACTTCTGCCTTGTTGAAATTAGTTTGGGTTGCATTTTCTCTCTCTGGGGATTGAACCCAGTGGCATTCTACCTCTAAGCTACACACCAACCCATATTTTATTCTGAAACAAGGTCTTGCTAAGTTGCTGAGGGCCTAAGTTGCTAAGGCTGGCTTCAAACCTGTGATCCTCCTGTCTCATCCTTCCAAGTACTGGGATTGATAGGTTTGCACTACCACACCTGCCTTGTTAGTATTCTGATTATTCTGATTATTATTCTGATTATTATTCTGATTATTATTATTATTATTATTATTATTATTATTAATTTTTGGCAGGTCTGGGGATTGAACCCAGGGGCAATTCTACCTCCGAGCTACACCCCCAGCCCTGTTTTTAATTCTTTATTTTGAAACAGGACCTCACTGAGTTGCAAAGGGCCTCACTAAGTAGCTGAGGCTGTCCACGAACCGTGATCCTCCTGTCTCTGCCTCCCAAATGCTGGGATTACAAGCGTGCTCCACCACCCTGGCCTGTTGTGGGTTTTTAAATATAACCAGGTATATTTAAGATGCGACACCTTCTCACACCTCTTTTCTTTTTGAGTAGAATTTTATCTATATGGTAATAGACACTGGAGGATTCAAAATAGCATTTTCTGAACCAACTAACATTTATTATGCTGCTACTATAAAGCCCTGGTACTGTTTTTAATTTCACCTGCCAAGACTAAATATTGCTGAATTTCCTGGGTCTAGTAAGTAGACTTCTCTTAGCCCTTGGCTTCTCTAACCCCATCTTAACTCTTTGCCATGGTTCTTCTTTTGTAACTTTTTTTTTTGGTTGTACTGGGGATGGAACCCAGGGGCATTCTACCTCTGAGCTATACTTCCAGCCCTATTGTTTTTTTCTTAATTTTGAAATAGGGCCTCACTAAGTTGCAGAGGGCCTCACTAAGTAGTTGAGGCTGTCGGCGAACTGCGATCCTCTGGTCTCAGCCTCCTCCTGAATGCTGGGATTACAAGCATGCACCACCATGCCCGGCTCTCAGCCCTATTTTTTTTATTCTTTATTTTGAAACAGGGTCTCACTGAGTTGCAAAAGGCCTCGCTAAGTAGCTGAGGCTGTTGGTGAACCGTGATCCTCTGGTCTCAGCCTCCTGAATGCTGGGATTACAAGCGTGTGCCACCATGCCCAGCTCTCAGCCCTATTTTTTATTCTTTATTTTCAAACAGGGTCTCACTGAGTTGTAAAAGGCCTCACTAAGTAGCTGAGGCTGTCCACAAACCGCAATCCTCCTGTCTCCGCCACCCAAATACTGAGATTACAATGTTGTTGTTTTACAGTATTGGGGATTGAACCCAGAGGCTTTCTACCTTTAAGCTATACCCCCAGCCTGATTTTATTTCTTATTTGAAAAGAGGGTTTTGCTAGGTTGATGAGAGTCTCACTTCTTGCTGGGGCTATTCTTGAACTTGGAATCCTTCTGTCTCAGCCTCCCAAGTACTGGGATTGCAGGGGTGGGCCACCACACCTAGCTCGTGTGTGTGTGTGTGTGTGTGTGTGTGTGTGTGTGTGTGTGTGTAAGAGAGAGAGAGAAAGACAGACAGACAGACAAGGGATAAAACCAAGGGATATTCTGCCTCTTAACTACAGCTATATTTCCAACCCTTTTTATTTTTTATTTTGAAACTGAGTCTTACTAAGTTGCTGAGGCTGGCTTCAAACCTGTGATCCTTTTATCTCAGCCTCTGAAGTACTAGGATTATAGGCCTGTACCACCACACCCTGCTTGGGTTTGGTTTTTCATGTTTGAGACAGTTGCCCATGTTTACTTTTATACCTCCTCATTTTTTTCAGTGAATGAGCTCATATATTCAGAAGGGTTTTGTGAATTGCAAAGTTAGTAGTTGTTGCTATTACCACTATCAGGATTGAAAATAATATTGAGATACGACTCATTCTTAGAAGGATTGGTTTCTTGGGTTAATTTCAAGGAGAATGATTCAGGGCAGTGAGATGTTTGCCAAATGACTTGTGTACTAATTGATACTTTTGTACTTTTCATGGGAAGGAGAAGGAAAAGCAGGTACCTGTCATTCTGAAAGCTTGGCCTGGTGCTATGCCATTGCGAAGGATTACCTGTACTGCTTTGACCCAGTCTGTATGACACAGAGGGTTTAACAGAATTTGTCATATGTTTGACCTTTGAGGCTTATAGTACATTCTGCTGGAAGCATCTATCTGCATAGGAGATTGCTCACCTTGACTTTAGGGGAATATCAACCACATTTCTATAATATGAATTGTGTAATAGATAATAAAAATATATTGATCCAGAGCCATTTCTGCTTGACCTCCCAAAGTAGTAAGATTAAGGAAACAGTGTCTGACTAAAATATTTGGCTAGGTGTTTCCATTAAAAGACTTAATAACTGTGTGTAGTGGCGCACATTTGTAATCCCAAATGCAGCCTTAGCTACTTAGGCCCTTTGTGACTTAGTGAGACCCTGTTTCAAACTAAAGAATAAAAATAGGGTTGGGGGTGTAGCTCAGAGGTACAATCCCCCTGGGTTCTATCCCCAGCACCACATACACACAAAAAAAGACTTAATAGTCCGTGGGGTGTGGTGGTACACACCTGTAATCTCACTGCTTAGTAGGCTGAGATAAAAAGGATTACAAATTTTAGGCTGGCCTTGACAGTTTAATAAATAAAAGGGCTGGGAATGTGGGAGTGTAGTTCAGAGGAAAAGTGACCTTAGGTCAATCCTCTATGCCGCCCCCCACCCCCACAAAACACTTTACAGTCAACTTCTGACGACTGACATTCTTGGGGAGGAGCATGTGATTTTAATCCAAAATAGCAACTTGCTTAGTAAATTTTGTGGATTTTTTTAAAATTTTTTTTGTGGTTCTGGGGTTCCTGGAAGCCCTTCTAACTTAGGGCTACACTCCCAGACCTATTTTTATATTATTTTTTATTTGGAAACAGGGTCTCTTAAGCCAGAGTGGCTGGCTTCGAACCTGCGCGATCCTCCTGTCTCCGCCTCCCAAGAGCGGGCATTGCAAGCGTTCACCACCACGCCCGGCTATGCTTAGTAAATTTTGAAAAGAGCTCCTTTCCTCCCCTCCCCCCCTCCCCTACTCTTTCTTTCTTTCTTTCTTTCTTTCTTTCTTTCTTTCTTTCTTTCTTTCTTTCTTTCTTTCTAGAACTAAGGGTTGAACCCAAGGGCATTCTACCTCCAAGCTACACCCCCAGCCCTGTTTTTTCTTGTTCTGAAATTTTTGTGTAGAGCCTTAATAAGTAGCTGAGGCTAGCTGTGAACCTGTGATCCTCCTGTCTCAGCCTCCCACGTAGTACTGGGATTACAAGTGTGCACCACCACACCAGCTTGAAAAGACCTCTTATTTTTTACAATTTCATCCTCTTTTCCAGTCTCTGGTTCCTGGTACTCAGTACATCTTTTGTTGACTGAAAGAAGTTCGCTGGTACCTGTCTTGGGCTTTTTCTGGGCCCTCTAGATAAACATTAGGTGAACTGCCAGAAAGTAGGGATGTGACCAATTGGCTGATACATCTTTTACATGCGGCCGCCTGCCTGGCACGCGAGTGGATCCTTAGTAAGTGCTGTTGAACCATTGCGGTAGGGTGTTACATTTCCATCAGGGGAGATTGTAGTGGCCTGGGTCCCACTGTGCTGATGGTGGCCTTTCCTGAAAGGAAGAAGAAATTTTGTTTTGCCACAAATAAACTTGATTTAGTGTGAAAGTAGAGAAAGTTATTGCTAATTTATGACTTTATACCTTTGGGCAAAAAGTTGGTGCTTTATTTCTCTTTTTTATGTTTAATCCTGTTCAAAATTTAGGTATAGCTGTGAGTTTTGTTTGTTTTTTGTAGTGCTAGGCTTTCTAGCTCTGGATTATACCCTCCACCTTATTTTTTATTTTGAAACAGGGTCTTGCTAATTTCCCATGTGCTGCTGGTCTTAGCCTGCGATCCTCCTGCCTCAGCCCTTCAAGTACTGGGATTACAAGCGTGCACCACCACGCCCAGCTAGATTTTTTTTTTTTTTTGGTAGGTCTGGGGTTGGAACCCAGAGGCATTTGACCTGAGTTACACCCCCTGCCCTAATTTTTTATTCTTTATTTTAAAACAGGGTCTAAGTTACAGAGGGCCTCATTAAGTAGCTGAGGTTGTCCGCGAACCGCTGTCCTCTGGTCTCAGCCTCCTGAATGCCGTGATTACAAGTATGTGCCACCATGCCCAGCTAGCTGTGATTTTTTTTTTTTTTTTTTGGTGGTACTGAGGTTCCTGGAAGCCCTTCTACCTCCGGGCTACACTCCCAGACCTATTTTTACATTTTTATTTGGAAACAGGGTCTCCTAAGCCAGTGCGTGCGGCTGGCTTCAAACCTGCGCCATCTTCCTGTCTCTGCCTCCCAAGCGCGGGGATTACAAGCGTGCGCCACCACGCCCGAACTATCAATAGAAAAGAAAAAGAAAAATTATCTTTATATGAAACAGCATTTTGTCTTACACTCTTCTATGAAACTTAAGACCTTAGAGATAATGTTATAGACTATTTCCAAATCTCACCGGGCATGGTGGCGCACACTTGTAATCCTAGCATTCAGGAGGCTGAGACAGGAGGATCGCGGTTCCAGGACAACCTCAGCTACTTAGTGAGGCTCTTTGCAACTCAGTGAGGCCCTGTTTAAAAATAAAGAATAAAAAATAGGGCTGGGGATGTAGCTCGGAGGTAGAAGGCTCTCGGGTATCATCCTCAGTACTGCAAAAACAACAACAAAAAGAATATTTCCACATCTGGTTCATGTCTGTAGTCGCAATGAGCAAAACGAAGATGGTTTGATGTTTGCACGCCCTCATCTTTATACACCAGTTCTTTTCCTGAATATGTTTTGCTTAAGTGATTTACTTTCCTAAGTACACATCTTTTCCTTTGGTGCACATCTGCAGAAGTAAGAGATTTCGCTGGGTGGTAGGGAAAAGGCAGTTTGTTTGGATAAATCTACAGCATTAATTATGTGGGAAGTTGAGAGCTAGTGATATGACATCAAGTAAAGATTACTGGAATGGGAGTCACCAGGTTGATTTTCTTTACCCAGATTTACCATGCTCTGGGACTTTGGGGACTCATCTGGTCCACTTACCTGCTTCTGTGTTCTTGTCATCTGTAACTTGAAGGTATAGAATGAAATACTCTTTGGCATCCTAACTCTAAACGTATGTTCCTAAAGTGCCATTCAGGGAATCCAGCCTGATTTTCTGTACTTCCCTACTGAGTTGGCTTCATATAAACCCAAATGTGAAATGGTGTTTATGTAAATAATAGAAGTAGATAGTATGTATTTCAGGTAGGCTGGAATTGTCAGATTGCATGATATGCTCATAACTAATTTTATGTGCATAAATGTAAGAGGTTTGATTCCTTCTTAAAAAAATATTACTACAAAAGGCACACTCTATACAAATGAAAGAGACCCATGGGATACTGTATGCTTTAACTCCAACCTGGAAATATGTGTGTGTGTGTGTTTGTGCGATTGGTTGGGGTGGTAGGGAGGATATGGATGGCCAGGAGACAGTGGGGATTAGCATGGGCAATATTTTTTGGTGGGAAGAACTGGAGATTGAACCAGGGGCCTTGTACCTCCAAGCTACACTCCTAGCCCTTTTTAATTTTTATTTTAAAACAGAGTCTTACTAAGTTCCTAAGGCTTGAACCTGCAGTCCTCCTGTCTCAGCCTCCACAATGTTTGGCTCATTTAGGCTTTTTAAACTTCTTTGAGTATATTTTTCTGCTAGAAAAGACAGGATTAAAAACCTCAAAGAAAGCCGGGCGTGGTGGTACATGCTTGTAATCCCAGCATTTGGGAGGCTGAGACAGGAAGATCACAGTTTGCGGCCAACCTTAGCTATTTAGTGAGGCCCTTTGCAACTCAGCGAGACTCTGTTTCAAATAAAGAATAAAAAATAGGGCTGAGGGCTTAGCTCAGAGGTAGAATGCCCCTGGTTCCATCCCCAGTACCACAAAACAACAACAACAAAACTTTCAAAAAGAGAAAGAAAAAAAGAGGTTCGTATGAAAATAGGTTGCTGGTAAATCTCAATCACTTGAAGTCTTGTGGTTTAAGATATACTTAAGAAAGTTATACTATAAGAAGAATGAATATAGAAGTGAGGAAAAAAAGTCTCTTAAGGCATAGCCAATTAGACCCGGGTTCTAGCTTACTTGCTGTGTGATCATGTTACTTGGCTACCTTGGGCTTCTATTTCTCCTCCCCCTCTTCCTCCGACTCCTCTTCCTTCTTCTTTTTCACTGGGGATTGAATATAGGGGCATTCTATCTCTGAGGTACATGTTTTACTTTTTATTTTGAAACAAGTTCTCACTGAGTTGCAGAGGGCCTTGCTAAGTTGCTGATGCTGGCTATGAACCTTCAATCCTTTTGTCTCATCCTCCCAAATACTAGAATTACAAGTGTGTGTCACCATACCCACCTCCATTTGCTTTTTATTTATTTATTTTGTGTGTGTGTGGTTCTAGAGATTGAACCTAGGAGCATTCTACCTCTGAGCTACATCCCGAGCCCTATTTTATTTTTTATTTTGAAGCTGTCTTGCTAAGTTGCTGAGAGCCTCACTAAGTTGCTTAGGCTGGCAGCCAACCTGCAGCCTTCCCAAATACTGGGATTACAAGTATGTGCCACCACACCCGGCTCCCATTTGTTTTTATATTATAGTATTTCCAGCTCCAGGATTTAGTGTGCAATTTTACCATGATCATCTTTATTCTTATTTTCTTCTTATGTAAAATTTGTACATTCTAAGTTCAGAATTTAATCTCTAGTTCCACAAACATTCTCATCTTTTTTCCTCTTTTCTTTACCTGTGAACATTCTATATGTCATCTTTCATCCTGCTACATTCTGTATGGATTAGAAATATAAACGCTCACCGGGCGTGGTGGCACGCGCTTGGGAGGCTGAGACAGGAGGATCGCATGGGTTCGAAGCCAGCCTCAGCTACTGAGTGAGGCTCTCAGCAACTTAGTGAGACCCTGTTTCCAAATAAAATATAAAATAGGTCTGGGAGTATAGCCTGGAGGTAGAAAGCCTCTGGGTTCCACCCCTAGTACCACCAAAAAAACAAAAAAGAAATATAAATGCTCAGCCAGGTGTGGTGGCACACACTTGTAATCCCAATACTTGGGAGGCTGAGACAGGAGGATTGTGGTTTGAGGACAGCCCCAGCTACTTAGTGAGGCCCTTTGCAACTCAGGGAGACCCTGTTTCAAAATTAAGAATAAAATAAAGGGTTGGGGGTGTAGCTCAAAGGTAGAATGCCCCTGTGTTTCATCCCCAGACCCCCTCCAAATTATATGTATATAGCTTATGTGTGTGTGTGTGTGTGTGTGTGTGTGTGTGTATGACAAAATGCACATACAGTTAGTTTGCTTTGTGAGCTTACATTTCTTTTTCTTTCTTTTTTTTTTTTTTTTTCAGTACTGGGGATGGAACCCAGAGGCATTCTACCTCTGAGCTGCACCCTCAGCCCTACTTTTTATTATTTTTTATTTTGAAACAGGGTCTTACTGTACTGCAAAGGGCCTCACTAAGTAGCTGAGGCTGTCCACGAACCCGGATCCTCCTGTCTCAGCTTCCCAAATGCTGGGATTACAAGCTTATGACATCATGCCTGTCTTTAATATTATTAACTGTTGATTTTTGTAAGTGATAACTTCTCTTGCCTTGATTTCTATATGTTTTCGGAGGTTCAGTTGGTGATCAGCCAGCCCCAAGGCAAAAGCATCACAGTGGCAGGGCTGTGTGGAAGGAAGCCGCTCAGCTCATGAGAGCCAGGGAGTAGGCAGCCAACGTGGCAAATTTGAAACAAATGACTGTCAAATTGGAGAGTTCAGATGTGAGAGTTTGAAAGACCAACTAATACTGTAAAGGCAGAATATAGTAGTAGCAAGTGCCAGGCGGCTTTACATTCGGGCCTGTAGGTGTTTAAATGAGGTTTAGAAGCCGGGCGTGGTGGCAAATGCTTGTAATCCCTGCGCTTGGGAAGTAGAGACAAGAGGATCGTGCAGGTTCGAAGCCAGCCTTGCTGCTTAAGAGACCCTGTTTCCAAATAAAAATATTAAAAAAAAAAAAAGGTCTGGGAGTGTAGCCCGGAGGTAGAAGGGTTTCCAGGAACTCCAGTACCACCAAAAAAAAAAGTGAGGTTTGGGGTGTGGCCAGGAAAGATGGATCTGTAGAAGTGAAGGATGAAATTTTTAAGTTTAATAAATAATAATAGTAATAAAGATTTCTTTGAGTTGAATTATATATCATTTTACAAAAGGGAAACTTCTATTTTCTTTTTATTTTTTGTTATCTATCTATCTTTTGGTACTGGGGATTGAACCCAGGGACAGTCTACCTCTGAGCCACACCCCCAGACCTATTTTATTTTTAGTTTGAAACAGAGTCTCACTAGGTTGCTGAGAGTCTTATTACTTGCTGAGGTTGTCCTCAAGCCTGCAGTCCTCTTCTCCCAGCCTCTCAAGTAATGGGATTATAGCTGTGCGCCACACCTCGCTCAAACTTCTATTTTCTTTTCTTTTTTTTTCTTTTTGTGGTACTGGGGATTGAGCCCAGGAACATTATATCTCTGAGCTTAAACCCCCAGCCGTATTTTCTTATTATTTTGAAACAGGGCCTTGCTAAGTTACCCATGCTGACCGCCCCGGGATCCTCCTGTCTCAGCCTCCCAAGAACTGGGATTATAAACATGTACCACCACACCTGTCTTCTCAACCTTTTTTATGTGTGGTGGTACTGGGGATTCAACCCTGGGGCATTATACCTCCAAGCTATAGCTCCAGCCTTATTCTTTTATATTTATTTATTTATTTATTGCGGGTTTTAGGGATGGAATCCAGGGGAATTTGACCTCTGAGCTACACCCCCTGCCCTATTTTTTATTCTTTATTTTGAAACAGGGTCTCACTAAGTTGCAGAGGGGCGCCTCACTAAGTAGCTAAGGCTGTCCGGGAACTGCAATCCTCTGGTCTCACTAACCTGCAGAAGGGCCTCCTTGAACCTTTGATCCTCCTGTACCAGCCTCCAAGCACTGGGGATTGCATGGGAGCACCACCAGGCCTCCTTTAACAGTAGAATACTTAAGGGCAGATTTTTTTTTGGGGGGGTACTGGGGTTTGAACCCAGTGGTATTCTACCTCCAAGTTATACTCCCAGCCCTTTTTATTGTTTACTTTAATACAGGGTCTTGCTGAGTTGGTGAGGGCTTCACTAAATTGCTGAGGCTGGCCCTGAACCTATATCCCTACTGTCTCAGCCTCTCAAGTACTGGAAATATAGGGATGTGCCACCATGCCTGACCAGACTCTTAAAAGTTGAATTCTTTGAGAATCTTGGGCTGTCCTTAGCACTAACTGAAATGAAAAAGTGTGTGTGTAAAATAGGCTGGTCTGGTTCTAAAAAAAAATAAATATTAACATAATTTTTGTTTCTAGTCAAGCTACTGTTGTGCCAGTATTATAACAGACTTTCTCTATGGATTTCCCTGCTCACATTTTTCTTTTCATTCCTTTTCTTTCCTTTTCTTTTTCTCTCTTTTTTATCTTTTTTCTTTTGGTGGTACTGGGGGTGGAACCCAGGGGCTTTTCTACCTCCAGGCTGTACTCCCAGACCTATTTTATACTTATTTGGAAACAGGGTCTTGCTAAGTTGCTGAGAGCCTCACTAAAATAGCTGAGGCTGGCTTGGAACCTGTGCGATCCTCCTGTCCGAGCCTCCCAAGTGCGGGGATTACAAGTGTGCGCCACCACATCTGGCTCCCCGCCCCATTTTTCCAAAGGTCATTGCTATTGTACTAGCCTTACAAATTATTAAATTTCCAAGTAGCTGTAATCCAAGCAGCCTTCAGTCTTTAGTAGCACTGAAGACACATATCAGTTTACAAGTTCTCTGAACTACTCCCTGATCTTTATGTTAGTATTTGTTTCTTAGAGATTTCACTTTGCTCTTTGTAGGGCAGCTACAACATACACACATGCACGCGCACACACACACACACACACACACACACACACACACACACACACACACACACTGATAAAGCCATAGGACCAGTTCTTGAGACCTTAATGCTATGGATCCATTGCAGCATGTGGTAAGCAAATAAATTGCTTGGGGAGGGGTTAATTGTATAAGTGGGTTTTTCTTCTTGTTTCTCCTCTAAGTATGATTTAGGGGGAAAATGTCCCTGGAGTTAGATATGCCAGCTAATTAAAAACTCGGTTCTGACACTTTTTTTTTTTTTTTTTTTTTTTTTTTTGGTATTGGGGATGGAACCCAGGGACATTTGACCTTCGAGCTACACCCCCAGCTCTATTATTCTTTATTCTGAAACAGGGTCTCACTGAGTTGCAGAGGCCTCACTAAGTAGCTGAGGCTGTCTGCGGACCGCGATCCTCCGGTCTCAGCCTCCCCAGTGCTGGAGTTACAAGCATGTACCACCATGCCTGACTGGTTCTGCCACTTTTGACCTTTGTAACCTTGAGTATATTATTTAAGCCCTGTGAGTTTTATTTGGCACTGTGTGTGTGTGTGTGTGTGTGTGTGTGTGTTACTGGGGATTGAACCGGGGGCATTCTATCTCTAAGCTACATCCCCAATTCTATTTTTAATTTTTTTTTAATTAGTTTTTTTTGTTTGTGTGTGGTGGTACTGGGGTTCCTGGAAGCCCTTCTACGTCCGGGCTATACTCCCAGACCTATTTTTATATTTTTATTTGGAAACAGGGTCTCTTAAGCCAGAGAGGCTGGCTTTGAACCTGCGCGATCCTCCTGTCTCCGCCTCCCAAATACTGGGATTACAAGTATGTGCCACCATGCCCGGCTCTCAGACCCTATTTTATTTTTATTTTGAAACAGGGTCTCACTAGGTTGACCAAAGTCTCACTAGTTGCTTAGGCTATCCTCGAACCTACAGTGCTCCTGTCTCAGTGTCTCCCAAGTACTGGAATTACAAGTGTGCACTACCACACCCGGCTTTTGGAAGTTTATATGAAAAAGTCTACAACTTTAATATATGCTATGTTATTAGCTTCTTTTCTTGCTTTAGGACCTATCTTTACTATCTGTAGGTTATAGTATTTACAGTTACACAGGTCCCTTTAGAGTGGAATTTGGTCATATCCTCTTTCTAAGAAGGTTATGTTTTGTTTTAATGTGAAGACCTACATTAACCAAGAGCAGTCTGCCAAGATAATCATTCATCTCTCCCTCCCACCTAATCAAGAATTGTGTGAAATTTCCAAGTGCCCCCGTCTTGTCTCTCCTCTCTCCCTGTCTGGATTCCTCGGGACTGACATCATAGACATGGAGGAGTCTCTGACCTTTGAAAATTCTTGGCAGTCTTGAATGCTGTGGTTTCCCAGTGAGTTTGGAGAGGATGCTGGGCGACTCTGATGCATTGGTGGAGCCAGGAGAGGGAGTGCACGGTGAGAATGTGGGAGCTTTGGGGGTGGTTGTAGAAGATGGAATGTAGGGTCAGTAGTTTCTGAGGCATCTGAACAGAGGTCTGTTATCTGCCATCTGTACTTTTATTTTTTTCCTGTTATTAAATAGTTGGGCCTTCAGTGCTTTGCAGATTGATTTTAATACCTTGGTAGTCCGAACCAAACAATGTTTAGAAAGCGAAAATTGTATGAAATCATACAACAGTCTTAAGCAGATGTCTTTGAGATGAGCCACTGTTCTAGGTTTGCCTGTGTATAGCAGTGGTATGTGTGTATGTATAGCTGGGTACTGCACTGACCTGGTCCTAGTGCTACATGCTTATAATCCCAGGACTTGGGAGGCTGAGATAGGGCCAGCCTCAGCAATTTAGCAAGACTGCTGGGGATACAGAATGAACAAGACGATCATTGCTCTCAAATTGCTCCTGGTTTAGTTGGGAGACAAACATGTAAATAAACACAAATACTATAGACTATGATAAAATTATGATAGAAGTGGAGTATAAGGTGCTGCAAGGACAACCAGGATGAAGTGGGCGGTGTAACTGGGGAAGCCATAGAAGGCTTTGCAGAAGAGGTAGCACTCAAGTTAGTCTTCAAGAAGAGGTAGAACTCATCCTGCCAGGCCAGGGTCATTGCAGGGAACAGTGCTTGGGAAGAGAGTGAGATCTGAGACATATAACATACTTGGGAAACTACTAGTGCCTGGAGGGGAGTGATAGGAAGAAGGGCTGGCAATGAAGGTCCTGGTTGTGGTGTCTGAGGATTTGGATGTTAAACTTTAGTCACTGAAGAGCCATTGAGGAATTTGGAATACTAGGACATGATGCTGTCATATTCACATTTAAAATTCTTCACAGTGGATGCTGAAGACTGAGCAATAGTTAGAGAAAGAGGGAGAAGTTAGGAAGCTATTTTCTGGGTCCAGATGAGAAAATCTGAGATCAACCAGGCATGGTGGCACACATCTGTAATCCCAGTGCTTGGGAAGCTAAGTCAGGAGGATTGCAGGTTTTAGGCCTGCCTCAGCTACTTAGGTCCTCAGTAGCTTAGATCCAGTTTCAAAATAAAAAATTAAACAGGGCTGTAGATGTAGTTAAGAGGTAGAATGTCCCTCCCTGTTCAATTCCCAGTACTTACCCCCCCAAAAAAAGAAAGGAAACAGGATTGAGTACAAGACAGCTTATGAAAGGCCTCGGGTGGATTTGAGAGACCTTAAAGATAAAATAGTAAAGCTTTTTAAAGATTATTTGTGAGTATACGGCAAGACAGAAACATACAGGGAGGCTCCCAGGCTTGTGGCCTGAGTGTTCCAGTGATCTGCCTTTTGCCAGAAGAGGCAGTACTGGAATAGAAGTAGTTATAAAGGGTGGAGATAGAATGCACTCAGCCTTTTGTTGCCGAGTATGACATGCCTGAGGGCTTTCTGGGTGAGGTTGAAGAAATTTGAGATTCTGGACACCTTTGGGGTCTGTGGCATTTGGTGCTCGGGGCATGAATGAGCTTTCTCATGAGGATACTATGAAGTGAGAAGGTGGAAGGCTTCAGACTAGAACCGTGAGCGTGCTGACCTTTAGTGTGGGCCTGAGAGAGCAGTGCACTTGATCATGTTTCTAAGTCAGTGCCTTTCTCTTTCTGTATAGCAGTGTGTGGAAGGGTTGACGACTGAACATAGGTTGAAAAAGTAGTGTGAGGGAATGTAGTACATTTTCAGAAGTTTTACAGGAAAGAGAAGAGTAACCTGCAAGTAGGACAGGGAGGAAGCCTAAGGGAGCTCCTCCGGCTTTGTTTCTGAGTTTTCCTCTGAATTGGAGGCAGGATCATCCGCTAGGAGTAAGCAAGGCTGGGAGTCTAAGGGAGAATGGTGAAGGTGTGGGATAGTAGCTGAGCAGACTGGGTGAGACATCAAAGTCACGCAAAAGACAGCAGCATTTCAGCAGAAACCCTTTATCTGTAACCATATTGCTCTCAAGATTATGTGATCTTGCTCTTGCTCAGTAGCCCCAGTTAGTGCAGAGAAGTTGAATGGGGGATCCATCGAGGTTGGAGAGATAAAATAGGAGAATAAGGAACTAGGTTTTCACAGAGAAGTAAGTTACACGATCAGTTCTTTGGTTCCTCTCTCTCTCTCTTTGGTGCGGTGCTGGGAATGGAACCCAGGGCTTCACACATTGCAGGCTCTACCATATCCCTAGTCCTCACTCATTGGTTTCAGTTTGAGTTAGGCAAGAAGGGACAAAGTGTACTATTCTTCTCAGGCTTCATTGATGGCATCCTAGTCTATAACTCTTATAATAATTAAACAAAGCATTTTTTACATAAACACTTGGAGATCAGTATCACGAAGCAGTGGGATACAGTAGAAATATCATGAGTTTAGACTCTCTGGGTTCAGACTTTGAGCCCTCACCTGACTTTTTAAGGAATTTTTTTAAACCTATTGCAAAAATTTTCTAACTGATTTTCCTTAAATCCACTGTAGCAATCTAAATCTGATCATATTCTACCCCTTCTTACAAGCCTTCGGTGGTTTCTCCTTACTTTAGGATAAAATCTCAAAGCATGAACAGGGCCCTCCGACCCTCTCTTCACCCTCGTTTTCCCCATTCTCATTTCTGTGTTCCTTCCTGCCACAGAACTTCCATACATGCTTAATCTGCTGGGAGTGTTCTTCCTCTCCTAGTTTGTCTATTCAGTTGCTATTCAGTCTTCATTTCTTAGATGAAATACCACTTCCTTGGGGAAGCTTTTCCTGACTCTGTATAGGGTATAACATTCCTCTTCACAACATTTTCTTTAATTATAATTGTTTGCAGTTTTGTGGATTTTTCTCTCCACACTAGAAGCTTTGTAAGGATGGGGATTATATCTAGTTCATCTGTTGTGTTTAATCTTGAGCATAGTGCCTAATGCACAGGAGGCACACCATGATTTTTTTCTTCTTCTTAGGTACTGGGGATTGAATCTAGGGGCATTCTATCTCCAAGCTCTACTACCCCAGCCCTTTTTATTTTTTATTTTTAAACAGGGTCTCACTAAGGTGCTAGGGCCAGTCTTGAACCTGCAATCCTCTATTCTCAGCCTCCCAAGTGCTGGTACTAGAGGCATGTGCCGCTGTGCCTGGCTGTTCTGTGAACTTTTGTTGAATTAATGAAATAGTGTTTTGGAAATTGGATGTCTTAATAAGTGAGAGAGCAGGTTTAGACATAGAGCAAACGGCTGGATAGAGAGGCAGTTGTGGCCGAGGAAGATGGTGCAGTGAAGATCCAAGGGGACGTGGTTGATTGTGGAGACTGTAACACTCTAAGGGAGAGTGGGTTGTGACAGGTGCTGAAGCTGCTCCAGGACAGGGTGAGGCAGGTGTGTTAGTCCTGAATCCCTGCCAGGTCCTGTCCTTCCTGAAGTGGGAGCAGTAAGAGCGAGTGCAGGTCCTGGAATGGCCATGCCCTTGCCCTTGGGAAGCAGAGGGATACAGAGCCTCTGGGTCCGCACTTTGGGGTCCCCAGGGCCTGAGTTTTTAAGCCTTTTTATTTCTCTGTAAATTGGAAATAATGAAACCAGCTGCAGAAGTTTTGTCATTGAATAAGGTAGTGTTTTTAAAGTGCTTAACTAATAATTGTCATTTTTATTTTTGATGGCTGTCATCATTTCAGAAGGGCATACAATGGAAGTAGGCGTGAGAGGCAAACATGACAAGTGAATTTTGAACAAGGTACTTCATTTATTTAGCATGTTGGGTTTCTACTGTAGGGTCAGCGCAAACATTTATACGTGAATACAGATACAATCAAATACTGATATAAGGAAATATTTTGTAAAAATAAGGGCCAGTGTCTAATGATAAAGGCTAATGATAAAATTACATTGTTGATTTGCAAGAGTTTATGGGAAGAAATGCTTTTATCTAATAACTTTCTATGAAAATTTTTATCATGTGTGAGTTGATTTTATTCTGGAGAACAGAATAAGGATCATTATGTGTAAGTTATAGGAGAGAGGAGGTCTGGTGACAGTTTGACTTTTGTTTAGAAAAGTATTCTCTAAGCTGGGCATGATGGCATACACTTGTAATCCCAGTATTTGGGAGGCTGAGACAGGAAGGTCATAGGTTTGTGGCCAGCCTCAGCTACTTAGTGAGGCCCTCCGCAACTTAATGAGACCCTGTTTCAAAATAAAGAATAAAAAAATAGGACTGGAAGAGTAGCTCAGAGGTAGAATTCCCGAGTTCACTCTTTAGTTCCACCAAAAAAAAAAAAAAAAAAAAAGTTGTGCCGGGCGTGGTGGTACACGCTTGTAATCCCCGCGCTTGGGAGGCAGAGACAGGAGGATAGCGCAGGTTCACAGCCAGCCGCGCACGCTGGCTTAGGAGACCCTGTTTCTAAATAAAAATGTAAAAATAGGTCTGGGAGAGTAGCCCGGAGGTAGAAGGGCTTCCAGGAACCCCAGTACCACCAAAAAAAAAAAAAGTTTTCTAACAATTGGAGCTGTCCAACAATAAAGTAGATATAATGACAAAGTAAAGCATTCCCTGTCAGAAGTTGTATTCAAGTGAAGACTAAATGATTTATCTGTCAGAGATGTAGAAGAATTTATTCATGAAAGCAAGCATTGGATTAAATAATTAGGGGGCACAGGGTGCACGCCCGTAATTCCAGTACTTGGAAGGCTGAGACAGGAGGATCGCAGATTCAAGGCCAGTGCACAGTAACTTAGACCCTGTTTCAAAATGAAAAATTAAAAAAATTGTGTGTGCAGCTCAGTGATAGAGCACAATTGGATTTATTCCCCAGGTGAAAGAAAAAACAGTTGCTAACAGCCCTTCCATTTGGAAATTGGGGGATTTTGACTCCATTTGAGATTTGTCTATATACCATCTAATCAGAGCTTCCTTGTTTTATTTGAAGGTTGAAAGCAAGTGTTTTGTTGTTTGGGTTTTTCCCCCTCCTGTATGCTGAAACAGAGCCAGAGACCTGAGAGTCTTAGTCACTGGCTTCAGTATCCCATTGGAATGTGACAAGCTTAGGCCAGGAGCCCTGGTGTGGGGCAGAGGCCGCCGTGCTCACCGGCTGGGCGGGGTAGGGTGAGGTCCACACCACGCGCGTGTGAGAGTTCAAGATTGTTGGCTCTAGTGCTTCACGGTGTTGCTGAAGATCAAATCTTTCTTGATAATGTCAGACCTGTAAATTATTATTTTTTCATGCTTTTTTAAACGAATGACCTGCCCGGTGTGTTGAGCTGTGAGGTGTCTTATGGTTTTCCTTGGCTGCTCACTCACAGGCCTGTGTCTGGTGGGGAAGGGTTTCCATGCCCACGGCCTAGTCAGATCCTCTGTGCTGGGCACCTTTTTGCGATTTCCCACTCTTTCAGAAAGTTATTAAAGTGGCTTTACTCTTGTTTCTTTTTGAGAGAAAATTGAACTCTTATTTTGTAGCTGTGCTCTTCATTGTAGGATTATTCATGTGCTAGTTTGTAGTCTGCTACCATTTCCAGGGATGAGAGACAGTAAAGTGGGCTTTGGAGAAGGAATTCTTGCCTGTACTAAGGGAGAGGAAAGCCAGTCATTCACCTCTCAATTCTGAAGGGATTCCATTCTTTATTATTTATTTATTTATTTATTTATTTATTTATTTTGTGGTACTGAGGATGGTCACAGGGGCTTTCTACATCCAGGCACCCTAGCCCTATTTTATTTTATATTATATTTTTATTTTGAAACAGGGTCTCACTAGGTTGATGAGTCTCACTAATTGCTGAGGCTGCCCTCAAACCTGTGATCCTCCTGTCTCAGCCTCCTAAGTATTGGGAGTGCAGGCATGCGCCCCCGGCAGGACTTAATTCTTAGCGTAGAAGATAAAGAACTGATTTATTTATAACTTGACATTTTGACTTTGAGGTATCTTAGACCATATGTTCTTTATTACTAGCCCTTTGAAGTAAATTAGACATTGATAATACCATATTGAAAAAGAATATAAAGATCAGTTTGTGAGGTTACAGTCAACTAAAAATTTTACACTTATAAAGGCCCTTAGAAGTTATCTAATCCAAGATTAGGTTATGGAAGAGACAACTGAAACCCTGCAGGTAACTTGACTAAAGTCATCTAGTTAAGTTTTACAAACATTTACATATGTGAACGGAGATAAAAATGGTATAGCATGGGAGTGAGGGCAGCGGCGGTGTGGCTAGCGTGTCTAAGCCAGGAGAGCCTGCAGCTCCCAGGGCGGCCGGAGCCAGGACCCTGGGAAGCAGGAGGCCACACAGACACCCTCGGTTCCTGACCCGCGAGCCTCAGGTCTGGTGCTTTGTTCACTTAGTCATTGAATCATTTATTTACCAGGCATGTGTTGACTGCCTGCTATGTTATAGATGCAATGCTAAATGTTGGCCTGCAGCTGTGAACAAATCATGGACTGTACTAATGGGTCTCTTCTATTACAACAGTACAGAGAGAATGCTTTTTCTTTTGTCATTTCTTTCTCTAAAAAAAAAAAAATCCAGTGTTATCACATTAGTGACTTACTGTTTTTATAACCTACAAGTCTTTGCAGTTTATTTGCCTTAATGTTTCTAAGGAGTGCGGGACATCAGGATCTGATCATAACACTTAGACAAGCTGTATCCTGGGTTGGGGGAGTGAAGAAAGAGTACCTGGGAGTCGCCCTTTGACTTTGGGCTTTTAAGAGGAAATTGAGGAGGGGCTGTATTGAGGATCAAACTCAGGGCCATTCTACCTCTGAGCTACCCCTCCAGCCCCTTTTATTTTTTACTTAGAAACAGGGTCTCACTCATTTGCTGAGGCTGTCCTTGAACCTGCGACCCTCCTGTTTCAGCCTTCCACGTACTGGAATTATAGAAATTGGCCATCACACCTGGCTAGGAAAAATTTTTTTAAACACTTACTTATTTAGCGGTACTGGGGGTTGAACCCAGGGATTTTTATTTTTTATTTTAAAACAGTGTCTCACTACATTGTGCAGGGCCTCACTAAGGAGCCGAGGCTGGCTTTGAACCTGAACCTGCGATCCTCCTGTCTCAGCCTCCAGGCACTGGGATTACAAGCGTGAGCCACCACGTCTGGCTAGGAAATGTTTTTGGACAGTCTCCGGAGTTAGGTTTTTGGCCTTCCCTCAAGGCGGGATTAGAGGGAAGGGGAGGACAGGTGGCCTTCTCCACAGAGTACTGTAAACCCAGCAGGATCCGCACTGAGATTGCTCTTCACTCCGTTATTGCTTCCTTAGCCAGGACTATTAGCCGCAGAGGAATGTTGGATTGGTGCCAAGCCACCAGGCCAGGGACGGAGTTTCTGCTGAAGTCAAATCTGAAAGAAGAGATCTCTTTCAGGTGAACTTGCTTGGCAGTCATTTATTCTGGGTGAAGAAAGACATCTTTGGGTAGGCATGTTTTCTGGGTTCATGAAGTTAGTGGACAGAGGTTGATTTTTGTTTATAAGCTTTTGTGATCCCTACTCTGACTTGCAGAATAGCTGACTGTTTTACTTTAGTAGTTTTATCAGTCAGTTTACTCCTCTCATTTCCTTTGCTAGTATCAGCACACTTGTCAACCCTAAAATTACCCAATGTATAGTACTCATTTATTCAGCAAGTATTTACTAAGAACATGTGTGCCAAGCACTAGGCTAGTACCAAGGAATCCATGCTGGAGTAGTGAACAAAACACGTGGGTTTCCTGTTTTCAAGGAACTTCTTTTTTTTTTTTTTTTTTTTTTTCCTCCCCATACTGGGGATGAAAGCCAGGGGCATTCTACGCCTGAGCTACACCCCCAGCCCTTTCTTTTTTTCTTTTCTTTTTTTTTTTTTTTGTGGGTCTGGGGATGGAACCCAGGGGCATCAGCCTCCAAGCTACATCCCCTGCCCTATTTTTTATTCTTTATTTTGAAACAGGGTCTCACTGAGTTGCAGAGGGCCTCACTAAGTAGCTAAGGCTGTCCGCGAACCATGATCCTCTGGTCTCAGCCTCCTGAATGCTGGGATTACAAGTGTGTGCCACCATACCCTGCCCCAGCCCTATTATTATTATTATTATTATTTCTCCCCCCCTTCCTCCTCCTCCTCCTCTTCTTCCTCTTCTTCTCCTCCTCCTTCTCCTCTTCCTCCTCCTCCTCCTCTCTCTCCTCTTCCCCCTCCCCCTACCTTTTTATGTTTTGGAAACAGGGTCTCTTAAGCCAGCACAGCTGGCTTCAAACCTGCGCCATCCTCCTGTCTCCGCCTCCCAAGCACAGGGATTACAAGCATGCGCTACCACGCCCAGCCTTCTTCTTTGTCTTCTTCTTCTTCTTCTTTTTTTTTTTTTTACGATACTGGGGATGGAATTCAGGGGCATTCTACCTCCAAGCTATACCCCCAGCCCAGCCCTGTTTTTTATTCTTTATTTTGAAACAGGATCTCACTGAGTTGCAAAGGGCCTCACTAAGTAGCTGAGGCTGTCTTCGACCCTGGATCCTCCTGTCTCAGCCTCCCAAGTACTGGGATTACAAGCATGTGCCACCACTCCCGGCCAAGAAACTTCTGTTTTTAAAGAGAGGGCTAGGTGACAAGCACTTAAAATGAGTTCCAAGTATATCAAGTGCCAGGAAAGCAATGAAGAATTTTCCATGTTAGAGAACATTGCAGGGAGGGTTCTTTAGCATGGTAGCCTGCATCTTCCTTCCTTCTCTGAACTTGGATATGCAAACTCATGGAAGAAATGTAATACTCTAGAAAAGTAGAGGAAAAGTATTATTCAGATTGATTTGTGGTTAATGTAGGAGTTAAGGCATTAATGTTGTTGGGGGTGATGACTTTGCATCTCAGTGAGACACTTATTTCAAATTAAAGAATAAAAATAGGGCTAGGGGTATAGCTGAAAGGTAGAATGCCTCTGGTTCCATTCCCAGTGCTGCAAAAAAAAAAAAAAAAAAGACGTTAATGTTATCTTCTTTTTTTTTTTTTTTTTTTTGTGGCACTGGGGGTGGAACCAGGGGCTTTTCTGCCTCCAGGCTATATATACTCCCAGACCTATTTTTTATACTTTATTTGGAAACAGGGTCTCACTAAGTTGTTGAGAGCTCACTAAATAGCTGAGGCTGGCTTTGAACCTGTGTGATCCTCCTGTCTCCGCCTCCCAAATGCTGGGATTACAAGTGTGCGCCACCACGCCCAGCCTTCCTAATAATTTTAAACTGCATCTGGAATGAACGAGCTACGATAGTTATTTTCCCCATTTGGTTTAAGCAATTGCTGACATTGGACTGTGGTCATCCTGTTCCAGCATAATTTGAGCCTTATGTATTTATTTCCTTCTCAGGTGGAGACCTGAATTTTGATCTATGTCCTACCCACATCCAGCTGCCTGAAAGTACTTGATGATCACATGACCCTGGACATGGATGCTGTCCTGTCGGATTTTGTCCGTTCCACAGGAGCAGAGCCAGGGCTGGCCCGTGATCTCCTGGAAGGTAAGGATTCATGGTGTGGTAGTGTGAGTTAGGACAGGGGACAAAAAGTGAGGGAAAAAAATTAAAATGTGATGTTATTGTTAGGATAATTTGCAGTATTAAGGTGATCAGCTTTCATATTTTGTATATGGCAGGCTTCCCACTTAAGTTACTTCTAATGATCTACTTTGCATTTGACCCACCAAAATTTTAAAATTCAAAATTCCCTATTCACCTTGTACTTATTGGGACAACTTTGTCCACAGTCAGCTTATTATTTATTTATTTATTTATTTATTTTGTGATACTGGGGGTGGAACCCAGAGGCTTTCTACCTCTGGGCTATACTCTCAGATCTGTATTCTATTTTATTTGGAAACAGGGTCTCACTAAGTTGCTGAGAGCCTCACTAAGTAGCTGAGGCTGGCTTCGAACCCGTGCGATCCTCCTGTCTCAGCCTCCCAAGCGCGGGGATTACAAGCATGCACCACCATGCCCGGCTGTCCACAGTCAGTTTATATTCAGGTAATGCAAGTGAAATTTTATATTAGTCCTTTAGCCAGGTATGGTGGTGCATACTTGTAATCCTAAGGCTTGGGAGGCTGAGACAGGAAAATCGCAGATTCACAGCTAGCCTCAGTTACTTAGTGAGGCCCTCTGCAATTTAGTGAGACCTGTTTCAAAATAAAGAATAAGCCGGGCGTGGTGGCACACACTTGTAATCCCAGCATTTGGGAGGCTGAGACAGGAGGATCTTGGTTTGAGGACAGCCTCGGCTACTGAGTGAGATCCTTTGCAACTCAGTGAGACCCTGTTTTAAATAAAGAATAAAAAATAGGGCTAGAGGTGTAGCTCAGAGGTAGAATGGGTTCATCTCCAGTACCGCAAAAAATAAAGAAAATTTATATTCACTAAAAACATAATTCTAGATCTGTACGACTTCTTTATATATAAAGGACTGTTTGAATTTTTATATTTGTGTCATTCAGGGTTTTCTGTGTGTGTGTGTGTGTGGTTTTTTGGTTTTTTTTTTTTTTTAGTGTGTGTGTGTGTGGTACTGGGGAATGGCATTCAGGGACATGGAATTCAGGGGCATTCTACCTCTGAGCTATTATCCCAGCCCTATTTTTTATTCTTTATTTTGAAACAGGGTCTGAAACCTTAGTGAGTTGCAAAGGGCCTAAGTAGCTGAGGTTGGCTGCGAACCTGCAATTCTCCTATCTCAGCCTCCCAAATGCTAGGATTATAAGCATGTGCCACCATGCCTGGCTCAGGGTTTTCTTATTTGTTGTTGTTGTTGTTGTTGTTGTTGTTGTTGTTTGGTACTAGGGATTAAACCCAGGGCCATTCTATCTCTGAGCCATACCTCCAGCCCTATATTATTTTTTATTTTGAAGCAGGGTCTCACTAAGTTGCTGAGACTGGCTTTGAACCTGTGATCCTCCTGTCTCAGCCTCCCAAGTCTTATATGGGTAATTCTCTGTTGAGTGAATTACTGTTTTAATTTTGCTACTTTTGCTTATTTATATCTGTGTATGCTATAGGTTTGAATATTCTTGTTTTTGAGGCCCTGAAGGATTAGAATCCCATCCATAGGATTCTTGGTTTGGAGTCATAATTAATAGATGCTTTAGATGATGAGAGCATATAATGGCACCAGGAGGCGGGCCAGTGGACATGGGCGAGTTGTTAGCATGCACAGGTCATTTTTTAGATTGCCAGTCACTAGCAGGGTGTTACAGCCTGGAAGTATAGATCAGGGTTTACGTCCCAGCTTACTAAGTCAGTGCAGCTTTGCCTTTGCTTGCATTTTCAGTTCCTGCAACTTTCCCCACACTGCCTGCGCTCGGCCAGGCTTGACTTCCCACCTCTGCCCGAGCACAGTAGCCGTTTACTTTTTTTGTGTTGTGTGGTACTGGGGGTGGAACCTAGAGCCTTTCTACCTCCGGGCTGTACTCCCAGCCCTAATTTTTTTTATCCTTTATTTAGAAACAGGGTCTCACTAAGTTGCAGAGAGCCTCACTCAGTAGCTGAGGCTGGCTTGGAACCTGTGCGATCCCCCTGTCTCCGCCTCCCGAGCGCGGGGATTACAAGTGTGCGCCACCACGCCCGGCCAGCAGGCCGTTTCCTACATGTGTAGTATCCTTTCCTCCATTATTCTCGTCCTTTAAGATTCAGCTCAAAAGACTCAAAGTCATCCTTGACCATTCCCCACTCCTCCTGTAACACGTATCAGATACCTGTGAGTATTCAAGATGTGCAGAGTACTTGAGATATATTTTTTATCTTGTTAAACATCTTGTTATAACTTAACACTGAGGTTCAGCAAGGTTAAGTAGGATTTGAACCTGGGCAGTTTGGTGTCAGAGCTGACTCTTGAGAGTTAGGTTACAAATGATTGCTTGCACGTGACTGTGCGCACATAAGCACGCCTGAAGGAAACGTTGAGGGTGCTGTGAGCGTGGAGAGAGAAACCTGATTTAGCTTTAGCTCCAGACTGCAGGGGAGCCTTTGAGGAAGTGACATTTGTGCTGAGCCCTGAAGGACAAGTAGGTGTAGTAGACAGAAGGAGGTAGAGGAGGGTGCTTGTGCAGGATAAGTAGCTTACACAGGGGCCTAAGGTGAGAGAGAGTGTGCCATGGTGCAGACACTAGTGGTGAGCAGGGTGGGGAGAGTGGTGGGGAGAGCAGAGTAGGAAGCCGGCAAGGCGGGCTGGAAGCTGAGTGGGGCACCATGGCAGGGAACTTAAACCGTATTCATAAAGTTTTAATCAGAGGAGTGACACAGTTATTTGGGGGTACTTTTTGGAACTGGGATTGAACCCAGAGGCATTCTGCCTCAGAGCCATACCGCAGCCCTTTTTATTTTGAAACAGGGTTTCGCTAAGTTACTGCATGCTGGTTTCAAACTTGTGGTCTTCCTGTTTGAGAATTTGAGATTTTAATAGTGTATTGGTGGTAAGTATGGAATGGATTGGAAGTTGCCACTGATAAAACCAGTTAAGAATGTTGCTTCTCACCATTCAGGTGAGTAATGGTCCCATGCTGGTAGCAAGGGGTGGGAGGGGGAGGTAGATGTATTTGATATATAATTTAGAAGGAAAATCAAAGGATCTGATCTTCATTTTCTTTTTGTCTCTTTCCATCTGTTGCTTTTTCCTGTAAAAGTTTACTCTGAGCTGGGTGCAGTGGCGCATGCCTGTAATCCTAGTACTTGGGAGGCTGAGGCAGGAGTGTTGCAGGTTCAAGGACAATGTGTGTGACCCTGTTTTAAAATAAAAGATAAAATAGGCCTGGAGGTTTAGTTCCGAGTTAGAATACCCTTGAGTTCAGTCTCCAGTATCACCAAAACCAAACAAACAAAAAGTTGACTCTGAATTTAGTATAAAAAATCAAATCAGAAAGGGGAAAGATTAGGTGCAGAGGAACCCATTAGAGTTTCCATCTGGAAAGGGGAAAGATGTGGTGAAGATTATGAGGACCTCCATTGCATTGAGGACCTAAATTGCATCCGTGGCAGTAAACATGGACACATAGGAATGGATTTGAGAGTTCTTTGGGGGATACAAATACTCTGAGGACTGACTGGCCGGTGAAGGAAGAGAAAGTGGAATCTGTGGAATAGGTAGAGCTGAAAAAGCCCGAGGTTTGTGGGTCTGGAGGGATTGTGATGCTGTTACTGATTGGAGGAGGGGGTAGGGGTGCACGTCTGGGAAGGGGCGACGACAGACATTCTTGTGGACATGTTTAGTGTTGGAAGGTCCTGATTTGAAGACATTTTGTGGAGAGTTGGCCTACACATCTAGTGCTCAAGGCATGCCGTTCATTCACTAACTGATTCAGAGAAAGTTCTCCATTTTTTTCAACAAGTATTTATTGAGTGCCTACTACATGCCAGATACTGTTCTAGATGCATAAACTAAACTAAAGCCCTACCCTCATGTTATAATGGGAGAGACAGTCAATAAACCTGGCTCACTATGGGAAATGGTAACGGAGAGATGAGGCACATTTCTTAATTGGGCAGTCAGGCTAGGCCTTTTAAGAATGTGACCTTTGAAGTTGGCCATGGTGTTGCATGCTGGTACTTTTGGGAGGCTGAGGCAGGAGAATAGCAGGTTTGAGGCCAGCCTCAGCAATGTAGTTAGACTCTCAGCAACTTGGCAAGACCCTGTTTCAAAACAAAAAATAAAAAGGACTGGGGTGTAGTTTGGAAATAGAGTGGCTGGGTTCAACCCCCAGTACGCATATACACGCGCAGGGTAAGGAAAGAAAAATGATTTAAGTATGCAACTAGATTTACTAGTTTTGGTAGGATGTTTAGAGCAGTTTCTCTGGATCTTTCCCCAGTTTCTACTCTGAGAGTATAGTTCTGTTTTGTCTCCTGACAGGAAAGAATTGGGACGTGAGTGCTGCCCTCAGTGATTTTGAGCAGCTGCGTCAGGTCCATGCTGGGAACCTGCCCCCAGCCTTCAGCGAAGGGAGCAGTGGCTCCAAGACCCCCGAGAAGGGGTGTCCTGAGAGAGAGTCCACTGGCCCCCCGCGGCCCATCCTCCAGCGGCAGGATGACGTCGTTCAAGGTACTGGGCCGACCCGGGTGTGTGTCAGGAGCAGGTCAGAGTCTCGCGATCCTTCAGAGACCTTTCATTCCTTCCGCTTGCCCCAGCCAAACCCACATGGTGGTGGCAGCTGTCTGCCTAGGGCCAGCGCCCTGTACTGTCTAAAGGCCTTCTTCAGAGTCTGTGGAAAAGAGAGGAAGGAGGATAACAGTCACATGGCTCTGACAACACATTAAAAGGGAGAATTAAAAGAGTCTACCAGCCGGGCGTGGTGGTGCACGCTTGTAATCCCCTCGCTTGGGAGGCTGAGACAAGAGGATCGCACCGGTTCAAAGCCAGACTCAGTTACTTACTGAGGCTCTCAGTAACTTAGTGAGACCCTGTTTCCAAATAAAGTATAAAAAAATAGGTCTGGGCGTATAGCCTGGAGGTAGAAAAGCCCCGGGGTTCCACCCCCAGAACCACCAAAAAAAAAAAAAAAAAGGGTCCACTACCATCTACTTCTTTGTAGAGTAATTTGTTAATATATACTAATATCAGTCAAAACCTAAAAATGCACTTATACTTCTTAACTCAATTTCATTTCTAGAAATTGATCACATATGTATATATGTGTGTGAGAGTGTATGTATGTTTGTATATATCTCTGCATACCTCTAAATAAATAAATACATAAACACACATTAGCAGTGTGATTATTTTATTTAAAGCTTGGAAACTATATGTAATTGCCAGGTATGGTGGCACATGCCTGTAATCCCAGTACACGGGAGACTGAGACAGGAGGTTCACAGATTCGAGGCCCTCAGCAGCTCAGTGAGATCTAGTTAAAATAGAAAATAAATTGGGTATAGTGGCGTATGGTGGTAATCCCAGTACTTGGGAGGCTAAGACAGGAGAATCACAGATTTAAAGACAGCCTCAACAAATAGTGAGACTTTCATCAACCTAGTGAGACTTTATTTGAAAATAAAAATAAAATAAGGCTGAGGAGTAGCTTGTAGGTAGAATGTCCCTGGGTTCAGTCCCTATAGTGCCACCAAAAAAAAAAAAAAAGTAATTCGCCCCTGGGTTCAATTCTCAGCACAAAAACAAATAACAACAAAATTATATATATATATATATATATATATATATATATATATATATATGGAGAGAGAGAGAGAGAGAGAGAGAGAGAGAGAGAGAGTGTGTGTGTGTGTGTGTGTGTGTGTGTGTGTGTGTGTGTTAGTTACTAAAGATTGAACATAGGAGATTGAACATAGGGGCATTCTACCTCTGAGCTATACTCCCAGCTCTATTGTTTTTATTTTGAAACAGGGTTTTGCTAAGTTGATGAACGTCTCACTACTTGCTGAGGCTGCCCTCCAACATGCGATCCTCCTGTCTCAGCCTCCCAAGTACTGGGATTATAAGCATGTACCACCACGCCCAGTTAAAAACAGTGGTTAATGCCTGTTAGTAAAGAAAGCTTAAGTATACTGCAATCATTCATAGTGCAGAATATTCTGCAGTCATTAGAGAGAATTAAGTAGAACTTGCTGTGTTTTAGAGAAATCTCTAAAATCTATTTAGGAAGGTAACGTGGTATAATGTATGTAGCATGCTCCTATTTGTATTTTTAAAAGATGATTTTAAAAGCTACACAGCTTTTAAATGAGAATTTCTAGAGAGATAAGGTTGCCTTTTGGTGAAGGAACCAGGAATTTTGATTGTGAGGAAAACATCTTTGTAAAATAATTTTATACCCTTTAATAATATTTCAATTTCTTAACATAGGGAGGCACGTGGTGCTTTTAAAATATCTATAAAATGTTTTAAAATAACATCACTAGCTAGCCAGGTGTGGTGCATTCCTATAATAGTAGCACTTGGGAGTCAGACAGGAGGATCGCAGATAACGTCACTGTAAAGTACCTCAGAGCTGGTGTCTGTTTATTCCAGCTATTCGGGAGGCTGTTAGGAGGATCCCAAGTTCAAGGCCAGCCTTGGCAACTTAGGGAGACCCTGTGTCAGAATAAAAAAATAAAAAGGGTTAGGGATAAGGCTTAGTGGTAAAATGCCCCTGGGTGCCAGAAAAAGAGAACAAAGCAAACTTCAGATAACTCTTGATTTATTTTGTGCATCATCTCTGGCAAATATCGGATTGGGAATGTCTGCTCAACATAGAGCTCTTGTCCCCTTGAGATGATCATTACCTAACTCAAGCCGTGCAAATGAACCGTGATACCACACTGAGCAAGTTATGCTCACCGTGGCATCTGGGCCAGGGAACTGCAAATGTCTTGTGTTCAAAACAAGTGAAATGATTTAGGCCACTGTCTGCATTACTATTTCCTCTGTAGCATATTAGGACTTGACCATTGCTATAAGTTTCTGACAGATATGAACATTAAGAAAAGCTGTGGCTAGGTGTGGTGGCACATGCCTGTAATCCTAGTACTAGGGAGGCCGAGACAAGAGTTGCAGGTTCAAGGATAGCCTCAGCAAGTCGTGAGACTCAGCAACCTAGTGAGACCCTGTTTCAAAACAAAATATTAAAAAAATTGGTCAGCTGGGCGTGGTGGCGCACGCTTGTAATCCCCGCACTTGGGAGGCGGAGACAGAATCGCTCAGGTTCGAAGCCAGCAAGAGACCTTGTTTCCAAATTTAAAATAAATAAATAAATAAATAAGTAAATTATATATATGTAATAGGTCTGGTAGTACAGCCCGGAGGTAGAAGGGTTTCCAGGAACCCCAGTACCACCAAAAAAAAAAAAAAAAAAAAATTGGTCTGGAATGTGTAGCTTGAAGGTAGAATGCCCTGGGTTCAATCCCAAGTACCACACAAAAAAAGTTATAGTTAATAATATAAATAGATGTTATTGAGGGAAGGAAGAAACTTTCTGTATATTGTAAGATTTCCTGTTAACTTTCTTATCTAGAATGGAAATTCTTTCTACAGTTTTCAAGATCCTGAGAATCATCAGAAAGATTATTGGACTAAATCTAGCCTAATGAAGCCCATTTTTCTACTCCCTCTTACTCCCACCAAGCAGTGATCAGTTGCTCAGTGAATGGGCCCCTCACATGTTGGGAAATGGAAGTGGAAGCCCGAGTAATAAGAAGAGGAAGGTCAGGCAAAGTCCAAATAAGGGTAGAAAGAGGAGTGTATATTTGGCTGTAGTGCAAGTGCCCACAAAACACCTCTCTGTGTTTCTCCAGTTGCATTTGGCTTGAGATAAAGGGCCAGGAAGGTCAGTAGCTGGGTAGACTGGAAACCTGTTAAGAGGTAGCCCATCATCGCATCGGTGGCGAGTTCTATGAGCGGGTCCGGTATGTTCTAAGGTGATTCCCTTTCTCATTGCAGAAAAACGCCTGTCTAGGGGCATCTCCCACGCCAGCTCCAGCATTGTTTCCCTGGCCCGATCCCATGTCTCCTCCAATGGTGGGGGTGGGGGGAGCAGTGAGCACCCCCTGGAAATGCCCATCTGTGCCTTCCAGCTTCCAGATCTCACTGTGTACAGCGAAGACTTCCGCAGCTTCATAGAGAGAGACCTCATTGAACAGTCCATGCTGGTTGCTTTGGAACAGGCAGGTCAGTGAGCATGTCCTCTCCAGCGTTCTTCCCCGCCTGCACCTCTGCGCAGCCACGCGGAAGGGCGGCCTTGGTCAGGGCTGCCAGCCCAAGTGTGTGCTCTGATTGCAATCAGATGAGCATAAATAAACGTGTTGAGCTCGGTGCCTTTTGAAGTTAGAGAAAGGATACAGACTAGACACTTGCTCTGAAAATGTTCCATTTGATAGAAAGAAAACCAGATAGTCATATAAAAGCCCTAGGAATCAGTACCTGCAAATCAGCATGTGAAAGAGCGCAACAGATTACAGTTGGCTCTGGAGAATAGAGGGCCAGTGTGTAGATGGTACACCGAAAGTCACATCTATTCATGACCCCCCAGCTTATTTACCTTCACAGCTGTATTTGTCTTAAGTTAATAAAATTGTTAATATTAGAGATTGAGGCAGCTGGGAGTTCTGGGAAAAGGTTAGGTGTTAAGAAATTTCCATGGGAAAAAGACTGGAGGTGGTTAGGTGGGGGCACTAAAAGGAAACATTTATTTTTTATTTTGTAGCCATCTATATTAACCATATGCATCTTTTTTTTTTTTTTTTTTTTTTTTTTTTTTTTAGGTACTGGGGATTGAACTCCGGGGCATTCTACCTCAGAGCTGCATCCCCAGCCCTATTTTTTATTCTTTATTTTGAAACAGGATCTCACTAAGTTTCAGAGGGCCTCACAGTTGCTGAGGCTGGCTGTGAATCTGCAATCCTTCTGTCTCAGCCTCCCAAGTACTGGGATTACAAGTGTATACCACCACGCTTGGCTGCATCTATTATTTTTTTAATTAGTAAATTGTCTGGACTAGTGAAATTAGGGTCACTTTTTCTTTAGACTTTTTAGTAGTTGAAGAAAACTTCCAAATAAAGCTTATTAGTAAATGTTTATTTTTATTTATTTTTTTATTTTTTGGTGGTACTGGGGTTCCTGGAAGCCCTTCTTCCTCCGGGCTACGCTCCCAGACCTATTTTATATTTTTGAAACAGGGTCTCTTACGCCAGCGCGGCTGGCTTCGAACCTGCGCGATCCTCCTGTCTACGCCTCCCAAGCGCGGGGATTACAAGCGTGCGCCACCACGCCCGGCAATGTTTATTTTTAAATATAAAATATTTTCCTCGTGTAAATACTGGGTAGGCAGTTGTTGGATGATTGACTATACAGAATTGGGACGCATTCTCTCGAGTGTTTTATATACTTTGGCTCGCTGCTTCTGTATTTAAAGTCACACCATGTACATGTCAGACAGTGACTTCTATACACAGACGACACAGCATCCGTGCCTTGGGTTGTTTTTGTTTTGCTGATGATGGGTTCATGCTAGGCCCCGTTGCTAGAGTATTAACCGGTCTCCTAACTGGAGTAAAGGCCAGATAGCCAGCATTGTCATCCTTGGCACTATTGACATTCTGGGCCAGGTAATTCTTCAATCCCAAGCTGCCTTGTGCATTGTATTTAGAAGCAACTCTGGCCTCTGCCCACTAGATGCTAGAGTGGCCCCACCAGCTGTGGCAAGCAGACACATCTCCAGACACTGCCTGTTGTCTCCTTGGGACAAAATTGCCCTGCTTCGGACTCACTGATCTCACCGGTGGTGCTCTCCACATTCCAGCTGATGAAATCTGCGTGTAGACAATGTGGAGTGAGAGCGTGAAGGTTTTGCTCTGGGCAGTCTTCCTAGGGGAGGCTCATCTGCTCTTCTCCTTTTCTTTCACGCCGTATTTCTGCAGGGCGTTTGAATTGGTGGGTCAGTGTGGACCCCACCTGCCAGAGGCTGCTTCCTTTGGCAACTACTGGAGATGGGAACTGCCTCCTGCACGCGGCCTCGCTTGGTGAGTCTTAGAAACAGCCCTCCATTCCCCTCTGCAGGGAAGAAACTGAATCACATCTCATGTATAGGACTCTATCCAGCCAACTTGGTCCTAGCCAGAAGTGATAATTCACCGAGAGAGAGAGGGTGTGTGTGTGTGTGTGTGTGTGTGTGTGTGTGTATACCCAAAGTCCTACTTAATAGTTATTTTGGTGTGTTAAAATATGTATTTTCAGGCCAGGCGTGGTGGTACACGCTTGTAATCCCCACGCTTGGGAGGCTGAGACAGGAGGATCGCACAGGTTCGAAGCCAGCCTCAGCTGGCTTCAGAGACCCTTGTTTCCAAATAAAATATAAAATAGATCTGGGAGTGTAGCCTGGAGGTAGAAGGCCCCTGGGTTCCATCTGCAGTACCACCAAAAAAAAAAAAAAAAAAGAAAGAAAGAAAGAAAATATTTTCAGCATTTTTTTTGTGACATTTAACTTTAAATTATTAAGTGTATTTACTCAGTATATTATTAGCCCTTAGCTTTAAAAAAGGCCCCCATTTTCGAACCATACCTCAGGCTTTAATGTCAGATGCTGTGTGCCAGACAAGTGTTATCTGCTGCTACTCTGTGTTTAGTTTGTAAGATTTGCTTAGGAGTGAGGGCTTCCATGAGGAGTTTGGGGGATGTATTACTTCCTTCAGTTTCAAGTTCTCAAAATCTCTGAACTTCCAGAATAAGTATTTACATATTTTCCTGGTTGAGTACTTCTTTCCTAAATCCCAGCCAGAGTTTTGTTAAGCCTCAGCTTCAGCCTGACTTTCTTCATGCAGGATTTATTGTGGTAAGCGAGGAGTTGAGGGTGTGTGGCTCCTGGTGGAGCACGTACCCAGCTTGTGTAACTCCCCGCCAACCAAACGAAACAGCCACAACCGATAGATGGAGTTGAATCGAGGCAGGGTTTCTGACACCGTGCTTTTTTGCCACAGGGATGTGGGGTTTCCATGATCGGGACTTGATGCTGAGGAAATCCTTGTATGCGCTAATGGAGAAGGGAGTTGAGAAGGAAGCGTTGAAAAGGCGCTGGAGGTGGCAGCAGACACAGCAGAACAAAGAGGTAGGAGAGCTCGGATGGCAATGCGTGTTCCCCAAAGTTACTCAGTGCTGACCAGCAGAGAGTCTCTCCAGGTGCTTAAAGATCAGGGCGATTTCCCTTAAGATCCTGCAACTTAGAGGAAACGCAGATGGTGTCATAGTGACAGTAAGTGCCTTCTGACACACTCAGAGAACTGCCGTGGGGAAGCTGAGCCCTAAAGAGAGGGTTTTGTTTGTTTGTTTGTTTTTGTTTTTGCGGGTCTGGATGGAAGCATTTGCCCTCCGAGCTACACCCCCTGCCCAATTTTTTTTATTATTTATTTTGAAACAGGGTCTCACTGAGTTGCAGAGGCCTCACTAAGTAGCTGAGGCTGTCTACGAACCGCGATCCTCTGGTCTCAGCCTCCCAAATGCTGGGATTACAAGCGTGCGCCACCACGCCCGGCTAAGAGAGATTTCTAACATTGCACTTTTCACCTGATAGGCCCCCAGCAGCCTTTCCTGGCAGCATTTTGCAAAATGAGAAATGGTAATTTCTTTTTTCTTTTTTTTTTTTTTTTTTTTTTGGTGGTGGTACTGGGGTTCCTGGAAGCCCTTCTACCTCCGGGCTACACTCCCAGACCTATTTTTACATTTTTATTTGGAAACAGGGTCTCCTAAGCCAGCACGCGTGGCTGGCTTCGAACCTGCGCGATCCTCCTGTCTCTGCCTCCCAAGCGCGGGGATTACAAGCGTGCGCCACCACGTCCGGCGAGAAATGGTAATTTCATAGGAGTTTTTTTTCTTTTTCCTTTTTCTCTTTTTTGGCAGTACTAGAAATGGAACCCAGGGGCACTGTACCTCTGAGTTACACCCCCAGCCCTATTTTTTTAGTCTTTTTACATTTATTTATTTATTTATTTATTTATTTATTTATTTATTGCGGGTCTGGGGATGGAACCTCCGAACTATACTCCCTGCCGTATTTTTTATTCTTTATTTTGAAACAGGGTCTCACTAAGTTGTAGAGGGTCTCACTAAGTAGCTGAGGCTGTCTGCGAACCGCGATCCTCAGGTCTCAGTCTCCCGAATGCTGGGATTACAAGTGTGCACCACCGTGCCCGGCTTTTTTCTTGTAATAAGGTTATGTTAATTTTAAGGACTGATGTTTTCAGTACTAATAGAAATAAAATGGTTAAATTTTTCTGGATGTATATAACAGCTGATTTTCGCATACCCAGTTTTGGATTGGTGAGGTATTTTAGAAGCACAGTTGTTCAATCGAGTTCATTATTACTGCCCAGTGATTTGGAACATGTGGGGGCTACTCTTATATGGGAGAGTAGTCAGGGATGATTTGTACATTTCATCCTCACGACAAGGGCTTGGAGAGCTGTTTTTGTAAAAAAAAAAAAAAAAAAAAAAAAAAGTTATTGAAACACAGCCCTGCCATTTGCCTGTTTACCAATGTAAATGCTTTCTTCTTCCAACAGCAGAGTAGGGACATGGCCTGCAGAGTCTAAAATATTTATTATCTGGCTCTTTACAAAAATATTGGCTAATTCCTTTCCTTTAATAATAAAATACATTCACATAAAATAATAGGCCTCCCCCTTGCCCCTGGTTCTCTTTAAAAAAATTTTTTTTTTCTATAGTACTGGGGATGGAACCCAGGGGCATTCTACCTCTGAGCTACACCCCCTACCCTGTTTTTATTCTTTACTTTGAAACAGTGTCTCACTAAGTTGTGGAGGGCCTCACTAAGTAGCTGAGGCTGGCCTCAGACCTGAGATCCTCCTGTTTCAGCCTCCTAAATCCTGGGATTACAAGCGTGCGCCACCATACCTGGCCCCCTGCTTCTCTTTGTCTTTTATGTTTATATCCCCTGCTCTTCATGTACATCTATTTTTGGCCTTTTTTGTTGTTGTTGTTTGTTTGTTTTCGTGGTACCTGGATTGAACTCAGGGGTGCTTTACGCTGCCATGTTTTAACTGGGTTGAATATGGGAATATTAACAATATTTCTGGGGTTGAATATGGGAATATCATGTCAGAAGCTTTCCTTTTTCTTCATCTGTCTTCTTTTCTCCTGTTATTGTTCTATTGTAATGCAACAGTATAGAACTAAGAGTTTTCTTAGTTATTTAGAATGTTACATCCTAATGATTTAACATACATAAGAATGTATTATGCATCTTTCTCAAAAACAGAGCATCCAGTTGTTAAAAGTAGGGCGATGCTGAGATCAGAATCCTGTTCTTGATCAGCCAATTTGCCCTAGAGACAAATCCATAGGAGCGAGGCCACATGAGTGACATACTTTATTACTGCCAAAACCCGGGCTGGATCTTGCGGAAAGCTGTCTTTCCCTGAACTCGAGCCAGCCCAGAATTTAGAATTCAAAACTTTAGATTTGACTGCACCTGGGACAAGAAGAAGGTTAAACCAGAGCGTGCCAGGTAGAAAGTGGGAATGAGAGCCAGAGTCAGGTAGATGTGCTTGCTCACAGTTACTGTTTTAAAGGATTCTGTTACGTTGGTATTTAACCAGGAGGCCCAGAAATACCCAAGTTCTACCCTAGGTCTGCCACCTCCCCTCAGCAGAAATATATATATAGAGAGAGGTGGCTAGTAAGGGAGCGGTTCTTTTACTTTTTGTCTCAGCACAGGGCAAGATGTGTGGCCTCTACTACTGCCTTAGCTTAGACTCGCATGGCTGGGAGGTGGGGATGGGAAAGGGGCGTGGGTGATAAACCGAGGAGCTTCTTTTAGCTTCCTAGCACCAAAAAACAAATTAAATTAGTTTTGATTTGCCAGGCCACCTTGTTTTGTGTTAAAATTGGTGGTATAAAAGCTGGGCGTGGTGGCGCATGCTTGTAATCCCAGTACTTAGGAGGCAGAGACAAGAGGATAGCAGGTTCAAAGCCAGTCAGACCCTGTTTCCAAATAAGAAATAAAAGTTATGCTGGGAGTATATCTTGGAGGTAGAATGCCTCTGGGTATTCAATCTCTAGTACCCCCAAAAATTGATGGTAAAGCTTAATGTTTTCTTAAGTGATTAGGCTAGATATGTGTGCCACCTAGTGGTTGTGTATTTAAACAAGAATCAGAAATAGATTCAAATCATTCCTCCTAAGTATGTGTATCAGTTAGGCCCTCCTGCTCCTATGTGTTACTTGTGCGCTTTTTTTTTTTTTTTTTTTTTTTTTGTGGTACTGGGGTTCCTGGAAGCCCTTCTACCTCCAGGCTACACTCCCAGACCTATTTTTACATTTTTATTTGGAAACAGGGTCTCCTAAGCCAGTGCACGTGGCTGCCTTCGAACCTGCGCGATCCTCCTGTCTCTGCCTCCCAAGTGCGGGGATTATAAGCATGCGCCACCATGCCCGGCTTACTTGTGTGCTTTTTAAAGTTATTACTACTATTATTTTTTGGTACTGGGTATTGAAAATTTATTTTTTATTTTTTATTTTTTATTTATTATTATTAATTTTTTTGCGGGTCTGAGGATTGAACCCAGGAGCATTCGACCTCTGAGCTACACCCCTGCCCTATTTTTTATTCTTTATTTTAAAATGGGTCTCATTAAGTTGCAGAGGGCCTCACTCAGTAGCTGAGACTGTCCGCAAACCACGATCCTCCTGTCTCAGCCTCCTGGATACTGGGATTACAAGCGTGCATCACCACGCCCGGCTTATTTTTTATGTCTTATTTTATTTTTTATTTTGAAACAGGGTCTTGCTAAGTTTCTGAGGGCCTCACTAAGTTGCTGAGTCAGACATCAAACTTTTAATCTTCCTGTCTCAGCCTCCCAATAAACCATGCCCGGCTCTATTTTTTAATTCAAATGAAATTAGTGGCAGCATTTTAAAAATTGAAAATAGTGTTGTCTCAGCCAGGCGTGGTGGCGCACGCTTGTAATCCCCGTGCTTAGGAGGTGGAGACAGGAGGATCATGTAGGTTCAAAGCCAGCCTCGCTGGCTTAAGAGACCCTGTTTCCAAATAAAATATAAAATAGGTCTGGGAGTGTAACCTGGAGATAGAAGGGTTTCCAGGAACCCCAGTACCACCAAAAAAAAAAAAAAAAAAAATAGTGTTGTCTCTTTTTAATTATTAAAATATGTTAGTCATAGTTCTTTAATTTCCATTAAATTTGTCCCTGGTGCTCCTCATATTTCCAGTGTGATTCTCTCTACACTGTCAGTGTAGAGTGCCACCATGCCTGACTATAAATTCATTTCAATACTAATGTAAGCCAAATAAAATTAATAAGGTAAGCCGGGCGTGGTGGCGCATGCTTGTAATCCCTGCACTTGGGAGGCAGAGACAGGAGGATCGCGCAGGTTCGAAGCCAGCCGCGCGCGCTGGCTTAGGAGACCCTGTTTCCAAATAAAAATGTAAAAATAGGTCTGGGAGTGTAGCCCGGAGGTAGAAGGGCTTCCAGGAACCCCAGTACCAAAAAAATTAATAAGGTAGATTTGTCTCTTAAATCATCATATGCCGGGCGTGGTGGCACAGCCTTGTAATCCCAGCATTTGGGAGCCTGAGATAGGAGGATAGCACAGGTTCAAAGCCAGCCTCAGCTACTTAGGCTCTCAGCAACTTAGTGAGACCCTGTTTCCAAAGTATAAAATAGGTCTGGGAGTATAGCCCGGGGGTAGAAAAGCCCCTGGGTTCCACCCCCAGTACCACCAAAATAAAATAAATCATATACATCCTAAAGCCAATATGATATCTTAAAATTTTTTGTACCACTCAACACTCTACTTTAGTAAAAATTGTAATTTCAGCTGGGCATATGGCACACACCTGTAAATCAATACCTGATAGGTTAAGATAGGAGTACCACAGATTTGAGACCAGCTCCAGCAACCTCTTGAGACATTTTTTTTTTTTTTTTGTGGTATTGGGGACAGAACCCAGGGACATTGTACCTCCAAGCTACACCCCCAGCCCTATTTTTGACTCTTTCATTTCTGAAACAGGGTCTTACTGAGTTGCGAAGGGCCTGCTGAGGTTGTTCACGAACAGCAACCCTCCTGTCTCCGCCTCCTGAATGCTGGGATTACAAGTGTGCAACACTATACCCTACTTGAGACATTCTTTCAAAGCAAATAATAAAAGGGTTGGAGATGTAGCTCATAGGTAGAATGCCCCTGGGTCCAATTCCTAGAACATACATTTATATATATATATTTTTTTTTGAAATGATATGTATATAATTTCACTTAGCATGTTTTATTGATTACTTATCACATAATAGGCATTGGTCATAAGCATGGTCCTGGCTTCAAGAACAATAGTAGGAGATGTACCTGTAAATACATGTCTTTTGTGTGTGTGCGTGTGAGATACAGGGATTGAACCCAGAAGAATTCTACCTTTGAGCTACACCCCCAGTCTTGTTTTTTTATTCCTTATTTTGAAACGCCTCACTAAGTTGTGGAGGGCCTCACAAGTTGCTGAGCTGGCCATGAACCTGCGATCCTCCTGTCTCAGCCTTCCATGTACTGGGATTACAAGTGTGCGCTACCACACTCAGCTTGAAAATACACAATTGTAATAAAATCTGACACAAGTATGACTTCTGTGGTGGAATTTTTTATAGCAGTTGGTGAAGGAGAGCACGAAGGAAGGAGTGTTTAATCTACAGGGGATCTAGGAGAGACTTCACTGAGGAATGATACTTGAGTTTGGTCCTGAAAGGAGATGTCACAAGGTGGATCGGGAGTGGGTTGCTCCAGATAGAAGGTACAATGAAGACGAGTTCAGAGGTGTAGAACAATATGGTGCACGTCAGGAACCACTGCGCACTCAGGGACCGATGAGACCAGAGAAGTGGGCAGGGGCCAGGAGGCGGGCTTTCTGTGGAGTCTGAGTTATGTCTAAAAGGCAGTGTAACCTTTTTGTTGGTTGGTTGTTTTGGTACTGGGGATTGAACCCAAGGACGTTCTTCCTCCAAGCTACACCCCTGGCCCAATTTTATTATTTTTTTTGAAAAAGGGTCTTACTAGGTTGCTAAGGATCTTGCTAAATTGCTGAGGCTGTCCTCTAACCTGCAGTTCTCTTGTGTTGAACATTGAGATGCAGAAGGCTGGGCCAGGGAGGGGGAGTTTAGAGTCAGAGCATGGATGGTAGTGGTGAGATCATGACCGTCACAGAGATCGTCCAGAGGGAAGCGAGCCTCGATCTTGGGGGAAGTAGAGAGAGTTCAGAGAATGAGGAGAAAGTAGTGGTGTGACAGCCAGAGGAGAATGTTCAAAGGGAAAGATAACCACATGACAGCTAGAAGACCAGAACCTGAGGCCACTGGATTGGCACTTGAAGGTCATTGCTGTCCTTTGCAGAATCAAGTGAAGTGGGATGCAGAACAGAAGCAGCCAGATTGCGTGGAGTTAACAAAAAGATAAAATGTGAGAAAGACATGTATGGGTCTTGACTATGAAAGGGAGCAGAGATTTGATTTGCAGTATATTATCAGAACAGCGTGAGGCAGGGGTGAGTGAGTTGCATGAGTGTCGCCTCTGATCGCTCTGTCCCCTGCATGTCTTTCGCAGTCAGGGCTGGTGTACACCGAGGACGAGTGGCAGAAGGAGTGGAACGAGCTGATCAAGCTCGCCTCCAGCGAACCCCGAATGCACCTGGGAGCCAACGGAGCCAACGGTGGTGGGTGAGTGCGGCTTCGAGGGAGCAGGAATAATCTTTCTGGAGTCCACACTGTGGCATCTCCCTCAGCCCATTGTCTAGAGAGCTCTGGGCCAAGAGGATGTTAGAAGGAAAGAGGGGCCATGGCAAGGCGTAGGAGTTTGTAACGGCACAGTGCTTCCTAGGAACACTGGTCACGACAGGACGTGTGGGTAAGATGCTAGGTGAGGCTGGGCGATCCACCCTTTTGTACCATCTTATGGAAGTAGAGCTGTAGCCCATCTAGACTTTGGAAACTGCAGGACAGATGACTCGTTATGTTCACTAAACCACAAGGAGAATATAAAGGGACAGGGAACCTATAGGTTAAAAGACACTTAAGAAACATCAACCAGTCTGAATGTGTGGACATCTGTAAGATGTGGGAAATGGGAACAGTGTCTACATGTTTGGTTACTGTTGAGTGTGTGTGTGAGAGAGAGAGGAGAGACAGAGAGAGACAGACAGAGAGGGAGAGAGAGATTGGGATTGAACCCAGGGATATTCTATCTCCGAACTATATCCCAGCCCTTTTTATTTTTTAAACAGGGTCTCATTTAGGTTGCTGAGAATCTTGCTTGTTGCTGTAGTGGACCTCAAACCTGTGATCCTCCTATCTCAGCCTCCCAGGTACTGGGATTACAGGCTTGTACCCCCATGCCTAGCTTCTCAGCCCTATTTTTTTTTTTTTTTTTTTTTTTTTTTTTGGTGGTACTGGGGTTCCAGGAAGCCCTTCTACCTCCGGGCTACACTCCCAGACCTATTTTTACATTTTTATTTGGAAACAGGGTCTCATAAGCCAGCGTGATCCTCCTGTCTCTGCCTCCCAAGCGTGGGGATTACAAGCGTGCGCCACCACGCCCGGCCTCAGCCCTATTTTTTATTCTTTATTTTGAAACAAGGTCTCACTGAGTTGAAAAGGGCCTCACTAAGTAGCTGAGGCTGTCAACGAACTGCGATCCTCTTGTCTCAGCCTCCCGAATGCTGAGATTACAAGCATGTGCCACCGTGCCCACATGCTCAGCCCTATTTTTTTTTTTTTTTTTTTTTTTTTGTGTGTGTGTGTGTGTGTGTGTGTGTGTGTGTGTGTATTTGGGGATGGAACCCAGGGGCATTCGACCTCTGAGCTATACCCCCTGCCCCCCCCCCTTTTTTTTATTCTTTATTTTGAAACCGGGTCTCACTGAGTTGCAGAGGGCCTCACTAAGTAGCTGAGGCTGTCCACGAACTGCGATCCTCCAGTCTCAGCCTCCCAAATGCTGGGATTACAAGCGTGCGCCACCATGTCCGGCTCCTATTTTTCATTCTTTATTTTGAAACAGGGTCTCACTGAGTTGCAAAAGGCCTCACTAAGTAGCTGAGGCTAGCCACAAACTGCAATCCTCCTGTCTCAGCCTCCCAAATGCGGGGATTACAAGTGTGCACCACCACACGTGGCTACTGATAAACTTTTTAAGTGTGTTATTAATGTTATTGAGCTGGCCATGGTGGTGTATGGCTGTAGTCCCAGTGCTTGGGAGGCCTAAGACCAGAGGATCTCAGGTTCAAGTACTTGGGAGGCTAAGACAGGAGGATCTCAAGTTCAAGGCCAGCTTCAGCAATTTAAAAATGAAAAATTTTAGCCCAGTGTGCTGGTGCATGCTTGTAATCCCAGTACTTGGGAGGCTGAGACAGGAAGATCACAGGTTCATGGCCAGCCTTAGCTACTTAATGAGCCTCTCCATAACTTATTGAGATTCTGTTTCAAATTAAAGAATAAGCCATGCGTGGTGGCACACACTTGTAATCCCAGCACTTGGGAGGCTGAGACAGGAGGATTGCACAGGTTTGAAGCCAGGCTCAGCTACTGAGTGAAGCTCTCAGCAATTTAGTGAGATCTTGTTTCTAAATAAAGTATAAAATAGGTCTGGGAGTGTAGCCCAGAGGTAGAAGGCCCCTGTATTCTATCCTCAGTACCACAAACAAACAAAGAAACCAAAGAATAAAAAATAGGGCTGGAGGTATAGCTTGGAGGTGGAATGCCCCTGGGTTCAATCCCCAGTACCACAAAAATTAATTAATTAATTAATAATTAATTACTTATAAAAGGGCTGGAAATATAGTTTAAAGGTAGAATGCCACTGGATTCAATTTAAAAAAATGTTAATATTTAGAAATACAAACTGAAAGCCAGATATAGTGGTACACGTTTGTAATCCCAGTACTTGGGAGGCTGAGACAGGAGGATCACAGGTTTGTGGCCAGCCTAAGCTACTTAGTAAGGCCCTCCACAGCTTAATGATACCCTGTTTCAAAATAAAAAATAAAAAATTGGTAGCTGGGTGTGGTGGCACACGCTTGTAATCCCAGCATTCAGGAGGCAGAGACTGGAGAATCGTGGATTGTGGTCAGCCTCAGCTACTTAGTGAGGCCCTTTGCAACTCAGTGAGACCCTGTTTCGAAAAATAAAGAATAAAAAATAGGGCTGGGGGTGTAGCTTGGAAGTAGAATCCCCCTGGGTTCCATCATTCCAGTACCGCAAAAAAAAAAAAAAAAAAAAAAGTGGGGATGTATCTCGAAGGTAGAATGTCCCTCTGTTTAATCCCCAGTATCCCCCCGAAATAGAAACACACACACATGCTATATATATATATATATATATATATATATATATATTTGAAATAATGTCCATATATGTATATCTAGATATATGGTTGAGATAATGCCCAGTTTTGCTTTAAAATAATTTAGTAGAGTGGGAAGGGATAAGGAAATAGATTGATCTGTAGATAGATTGATCTGTGGATGGATTGGAATTAGCCATATGTTTATGATTTTTGAAGCTGCGTGATGGATACATGAGAGTTTAGTGTAATCCCCCACCCTTTGGTGTTGGGATTGATCCCAGGCCTCAAGCATGCTAAGTATGTGCTCTACCACTGAGCTGCACTAACCCCTGATATTCTCTCTGGTATTGAGTACGTTTAAATTTTTGAAAATTTTTATAATAGAAACTTAAAAATTATAATCTTTCCAAACCTTATTATCTATAAGAGTAATCTGGGAAAATTATTTAAAATGTAAATTTCTGTACCTCTACCCCAAGAAAGTTTACTTGGGTTGACATGATATGGTAAGGCCCCAAACTCAAGTTTGTAACAAGCACCCAGTTAAGAATAACATTGTTTTGGGTGGTGGGGTGATGGCTGGGGTAAATTTAAGTATGAGAATAACAAGATCAAATTTGTATGTTTGAACATGCTGATACCTGAGTGGATGGTGGAGGAGGAGTGAGACTGAGGAAAGTTGTACTAGCAATCCAGGCACGGGCCGCAGGTGTGAACGGGCGGACCAGAGGTGGGCCAGAGGCACAGGCACAGGAGACACGTAGGAGATGGAACTGATCAAGCCAGGCAATTAGGCGAAGCCGAGAGATAAAGAGCAGTAAAGATCTCACAGATTTGTGACTAAGCTGCTGGGTAGATGGTGAGACAGTTCTTTATGTACGAGGAACTTGGGGGTTTTCTTTTGTGAGACATGATGCATTAACATGTGGTGGGTAAGCCCACGGGGAAGCGATGCTGCTGGGAACTGGGCTACTGGATAAAGAGAATTGGGAGTCCAGGCTGGTGGCCACATGCCCATATAGCTCAGAGGCAGAATGCCCTGGGCTTCACTCCAAGGAAAGGACAGGACAGGAAAGGAAAGGGGGAGGAAGGAAGGAAGGGGAAGAAAGGGAGGGAGGGAGGAGGGAAAGGAGGGAGTGAGGAAGGAAGGAAGGAAGGGGAAGAAAGGAAGGAAGGAAGGGGAAGAAAGAAAGGAAAGAAGGGAAGGAGGGAGGGACAGAGAGAATTGGGGAGGTTGTTGAGCAGGGTGACTATTAAGAGGCAGAGATTAGCTCCAGATTCTTAACAACCTTAGAGACTTCATGTCCCTTTTCTCGGATTTCTCTATGATATGGAAGTAGAACTAGCCATGGTCACCGAGTATGGTGGTGCACACACCTCTAATCCCAGTACTTGGGAGGCTGAGACAGGAGGATCACAGGTTCGAGGACAGCTTCAGCAAGTAGTGAGACTCATCAACCTGGTGAGACCCAGTTTCAGAATAAAAGTAAAATAGGACTGAGGGTATAGCTCTGAGGTAGAATGCCTCTGGGTTCAATCCCCAGTATCCAAAAAATAATGTAAATAAATAGTATATGGCTAAAGGACCCATAGTAGCATAAACTAATCAGCCATATCATGGCAACTTTTAGGCTCAGCAAACAGGAAAGGCCACCCTTGTTTTTGCTCTCTTCAGACCTGGTCTTTTCAGGACTCTTCCGTTTGTCTCCCCCTCTCCCTGGCCCTCCCCTCCAGGGTGGAGAGCTCTGAGGAACCTGTGTATGAGAGTCTGGAGGAGCTCCATGTCTTTGTCCTTGCTCACGTGCTCAGGAGGCCCATAGTGGTCGTGGCAGACACCATGCTGCGGGACTCTGGAGGGGAAGGTGAGTCAGCCGCCAGCCCTCACTCTGCCCCGAGCACCCCGCTTTTGCAGAGCTTTGGGTGAGGGCCTGGGAGGAGGGCAGCAACGGGGCCATGGAGACTCTCAGAAGTCTCCAGAGCATTGCCAGGCGTGGTGGCCACGCTTGTAATCCCAGCATTCGGGAGGCGGAGAGCAGAGGATCGTGGTTTGAGGACAGCCTCAGCTACTTAGCAAGGCACTTCATGACTTAGTGAGACCCTGTTTCACAATTTAAAAGACTAAAAAATTAGGGCTGGGGGTGTAGCTCAGAGGTAGAATGCCTCTGGGTTCCATCCCAATACCTCAAAAAAAAAAAAAAAAAGTCTCCAGATAGTTTAGAATGAAGGACAGGGGTTTGGTTGGCAGAGTGGGCTGGAGACTGTTCACCAGGGGAGAACACGGCTTTAGTACTAATCTTCATGGTTTCTTGTAGCCTTTGCCCCTATTCCCTTCGGGGGCATCTATTTGCCCTTGGAGGTCCCCGTCAGCCAGTGTCACCGATCCCCTTTGGTGCTCGCCTACGACCAGGCCCACTTCTCTGCGCTTGTGTCCATGGAGCAGAAGGAGAATTCCAAGGATCAAGGTGCCGGCTGCAGTCTGTGTCTCTGGGGTCTTCTGGTCTGCGTTATCTGCACTTGAGAACGGGAAGTGGGAGCTAATGTAGGAGGGAAGAATGAAGAGACACGCGAGCCCAGACAGTGCACTTACACGATTACTGAGCCGCGTTATATACTAGAACTTTCAAATAAAGAAAGAAAGGGTGTGAGGTGGGGGTGTTATCTCTGGGGTGAGCGGCTTCTGTATCGAGGCCCTGGGGTGTTCTAAGTCACAGTACTGCCGTTGTTGTGTCTCAGTGACTTTGCATTCCCTTAATACCTGTTACTGGCAGAGCATCCTGACAGGTGCCTGGTGGGAGGTGGAGCTGGGCGGCCGAGTCGAATGCTGCATGGCAGGGGCCTGACCTATTTGTTTTTCATGCCTGTGGCCATTCCCGTGTCAGAGTTGAGAAGTGAGCACAGGGAGTCCTTGTGTGGTTTCAGTGCAGTCAGCTCGTGTTCGTGGCCTTCCTCTCCCCCGGCTCTGCTTGACAGCATGTGTTTCCTCCCCAGCCGTGATCCCGCTCACGGACTCAGAGCACAAGCTGCTGCCCTTGCACTTTGCTGTGGACCCGGGAAAGGGCTGGGAGTGGGGCAAGGATGACAGTGACGATGTCCGACTGGCCAGGTGAGGCGGGCCCAGCCTTTCCCTCTGCTTTGCAGCTGGGTCTCCCATTGCAGTGGCCATATCCTGGGGATTTCTTCTTAGCTGAAGGCCAGACAGTCACATCCCAGCTCCAGCTTCTCTGGGAAGATGGAAGGGTGGAAGGCGGTTGGGCACTGGGACTCTCGCATCATCTTGCAGCTGCTTTGTCTTTCTGTAAAGAGATGGAAGTCCTGGGATCTCAGCTTGTTCTTTTCCTACAGTAGGAGTTCCTGCACTGATACACCTCAGAACTCCCCAAATCAAGAGATTCCCAGCCAAAGTGAGAAGAGTCTTAATTGACCAAAATAGTTTGTTCCAGGTTTTTATCTTTCTGGAAGTTAGTCAGCAAGAAAAATTTCCTCTCACTGCCGAAACCCCAGCCTGTCTCCCCAGGCCTGTGTAGCTTCCCGGCCTCTCTGCAGTTCCCCTCTGAGAGGCGTGTGGCCGTGAGAGCACTTACCCAACGCGTCCTTCTTTGGGCCTCTGCAGCTTTGGGAACTGGTTGAGAGGGCTTGATTTTAAAATCCAATGTTTGTGGCGTGTGTGTGTGTGTGTGTATGTGTGTGTGTGTGTGTGTGTGTGTGTGGTTCTGGGGATGGAACCCCGGGGCATTCAACCTCCGAGCTACACCCCTTGCCCTATTTTTTTATTCTTTATTTTGAAACAGGGTCTCACTAGTTGCAGAGGGCCTCACTAAGTAGTTGAAGCTGTCTGCAAACCATGATCCTCCTGTCTCAGCCTCCCAAATGCTGGAATTACAAGCATGTGCCACCACGCCTGGCTTGTTTGTGACTTTTTAAAAATGAGTCTTCACCTAATTATTGAAATCCTCTAAATGATATTTACAACAATAATAATGACTTTTTAGTATTTCTTATTTTCTAGATACTCTGCTAAACCCTTTCCAAACACTATTTTAATGTCCACAATGAGAACATAGGACTCATTACAAGCTGGGCATGGTGGCACATACCTGTAATCCCAGTACTTAAGAGGCTGAGACAGGAGGATTGCAGGTCCGAGGCCAGCCTCAGCAATGTAGCAAGACTCTTAGCAACCTAGTGAGATCCTGTTTCATAACAAAAATTATAATAGGGCTGGGAGTGGAGCTCGGAGGTAGATGCCCCTGGGTTCAATTCCCAGTACCACACACATAAAACAGACAGACAAACACCGCAACCCCTGCTGAGCTTCGAGAAGGCAGGTGTGCTGAGGGTGATGCGAAGTGCCGAGGCGATTCCACTTAGTAGCTGGGGAGCTGTAGTTCAGCCCACACTGGAGTCCTGAGCCCTGCTTAGCCCTCGCCATCCCGCTTCACAACAGTACGACATCGCTTGGCTTTTAAGAGATGACAGTGAGCTTCTGACCCTTCTTTTCCCAGTGTGATTCTGTCCCTGGAGGTCAAGCTGCACCTGCTGCACAGCTACATGAATGTGAAGTGGATCCCGCTGCCCCCCGACACGCAGGTGAGGGTGCTCACCTGTGAATTTGCTCCGAGCCGTAGGTAGCTTGTGAGGGCGGGGCAGCAGCAACTGGAAGGCGGCAGATAAGTGCCAAAGAGCACTTCTTCCTGCCTTGAGATATTAGGTCCCCACCTCGGCCCCGTGCTGCTCTAGCCTGGCTCTCCAGGAAGCCTCTGCTTTCTCACACTAAAGCCCAGTCCTTTTTTTGGTACTGGAGGTTAAACTCAGAGGCATTCTACCCCTGAGCTTACACCCTCAGCCCTATTTATTTATTTTTTTGTTTTGAAATGGTCTCACTAGGTTGCTGAGAGTCTCACTAAGTTGCTGAAGCTGTCCTTGAACCTGCAGTCCTCCTGTCTCAGCCTCCCAAGTACTGGGAGAAGGCCATGCCTGGCTAAATTTGACAGAATTTGATAGAGAAATTTATAATGAAGGGCATTCTGGCATCTTTAAAATACTTTCCCTCCTTGCCCGGAGGCCTTGTGTTACGTGGTCACTCACTGCTCCAAAGAGCAGCCAGGCTTTGTTTTGCTGTTTCTCTATTATAGAAGGGAGTTGGCTCGGGCGGAGCTCTGTGGTAGAGTGCTTGCCTAACATGTGCAAGGCCTGGGTTCAATCCCCCAGTATCGTAAAAATAAAAATAAAAAATGTATGTTGTAGAAGGAAGTCAAATTGCAGTGGGGGAGATAGAAGCTAGCTATTCCATAATCTTGACTTGGCCCATGAGAGAGCTGACTGGAGCCAGAGGACAGTGTCCTGGCTGCCTTTCCCCACCATGACAGCAGCCCTCCGAGCAGTCACTGAGGATGGAGTTCAGGGGCACGTACCACCTTTGTCACTTGCTAAGGCCGTGGCCGGCGGGCTAACTGTCAGTGCCGTTCCTGTCTCTCCCAGGCTCCTCTGGCCCAGCCCGAGTCCCCCACAGCCTCCGCTGGAGATGAGCCCCGGTCCACTCCTGAGTCCGGGGAGTCAGACAAGGAGTCAGTTGGCAGCAGTTCTGCCAGCATGGAGGGCGGCAGGCGGAAGGAGAAGTCCAAGCGAGACCGGGAGAAGGACAAGAAGAGAGCGGACTCTGTGGCCAACAAACTGGGCAGCTTTGGCAAAACCTTGGGCAGCAAGCTCAAGAAGAACATGGGAGGCCTGATGCATAGCAAGGGCTCCAAGCCTGCGGGGGGCGTGCTGGGCTCGGGGGGAGGCGGTGGCACCGAGACACTGGAGAAGAAGAAGAAGAACTCGCTGAAGAGCTGGAAGGGCGGCAAGGACGAGGCAGCGGGGGACGGGCCCGTGTGTGAGAAGGCCGCGGCCGAGCCTGCTGGTAACGGAGGCAGCAAGTACAGCCAGGAGGTGATGCACAGTCTGAGCATCATGAGGACTGCCATGCAAGGGGAGGGCAGGTTCATTTTTGTTGGGACCCTCAAGATGGGGCACCGGCACCAGTATCAGGAGGAGATGATCCAGCGCTACCTTTCGGAAGCAGAGGAGAGATTCCTGGCAGAGCAGAAGCAGAAGGAGGCAGAGAGGAAGATCATGAATGGAGGGGTAGGGAGTGGTCCTCCTCCAGCCAAAAAGCCAGAGCCAGATGGTGGGGAGGAACAGCTGCCCGCCCCCCGAGCAGAGGCCAAGGTAATGGCCTTCTCCACTGGCTACCCTGGGGGCTTTACCATCCCTCGGCCTTCTGGGGGTGGAGTTCACTGCCAGGAGCCCCGGAGGCAGTTGGCAGGGGGCCCATGTGGGGGGAGCCTGCCACCGTATGCCACCTTCCCCAGACAGTGCCCTCCTGGGCGGCCCTACCCACACCAGGACAGCATCCCTTCTCTGGAGCCAGGCACTCACTCCAAGGACGGAGTTCACAGGGGCACATTGTTACCATCCCACTTCCGCGTGGCTGATTCCTATAGCAACGGCTACAGAGAGCCCCCCGAGCCAGATGGATGGGCTGGAGGCCCCCGGGGGCTCCCCACCACCCAGACCAAATGCAAACAACCGAACTGCAGCTTCTATGGACACCCTGAGACAAACAACTTCTGCTCTTGCTGTTACCGGGAAGAACTGAGGAGGAGGGAGCGGGAGCCGGGTGGGGAGCTGCTGGTGCACAGGTTCTGATGGTGGGACCCACGAGGGCGGGCAGGTGGGGGCTTGAACAAAGAAAGGCAAGCGCAGCTCATCGGCTCATCAGGACCCAGCCCCCGTGCTGATGGGGCAAGTGCAGAAATGTGTGTGGGCCTGGCTGGAACCTTGTAGTGTGCCACTGAAGTGCTGCCAGCTGGCAAGAGCAGGTCAGGGCTGGACAGAGCCTCGAGCTGTTCTGTCCCTTCGCAGAGCTTGGCTTGATGGGACTGAAGAGGTACGAGGAGGGGAAGATGGCAACTCTGCCCCCTCCCAGGACCCAAGGGAAAGTAGGAGGGGTAGGTGTGTGCGTGGGGGTGGGAGGTGGGCAGACACATCTCTGGGAAGAACAGGTACAGGAGATTTTCAGTCAGATAAAGAAAAAGTAGACCAAAGTTCTTTTAGGTTGGAAAAAAGCACATGGTGTTAGAGTTAAGAGTGTGGAGGGAAACAGGCGATGGGCAGGTTTACTCTTGATGTGGACTAAGGGGGAAATCACGATTGGATGAATTCCTTCTCCCAAGGGCTCTGGAAAGACGAGGCAGAAATATGTGCTCTCGGGTGCCTGTTAGGAAGAGAGGGCAGGTGGAATCCCTGTTTATGCAGATAGGAAAGGGAGGAACTTAAGGGGGGATTCTTGTTCCTCTTCTGTTTTATTTCCTTCCCAGCAGTCATCTGTCGTCTGTTCTGGTTTGAGAGGAGATTGCCAGTTGCCCACCATCTTTTTCTCATCCTTCTTTAGGGCTGAGCTTAGCTAGGTTGAGATTGAGAAGGTTGTGATCTTTTTCTTTTTGGTGGTACTGGGGATGGAACCCCCCAAGGGTATTCTACTTCTAAGCTACACCCCCAGCCCAATTTTATTATTTTATTTGGAAACAGGGTCTTATTAAGTTTTAGAGGGCCTCATTCACCACACTTGGCTTGTTTGTTTGTTTGTTTGTTTTTTTAAGAAATTTTAAGACATGGTGGTACACACTCGTAATCCTAGTACTTGGGAGGTTGAGACAGGAGGATCGCAGGTTCACAGCCAGCCTCAGCTACTTAGTGAAGCCTTGCAGAACTTAGTAAGACTCTGTTTCAAAAATAAAAAATAGGGCTGGGGGTGTAACTCGGAGGTAGAATGCCCCTTGTTCAATCCCCAGTACCATTAAAAAAAAAAAGAGATTTTAAGACTTTAATTTTATTTTTTTTAAAAAAAAGTTCCTTCTGGGAAAGAGAAGAGAGTGATGGAAAGAGCTGTGTGTTGGATTTTCTCCAGATGAATGGGTGCAGAGTGAGTTTGAAGTTCTTAGCAATAACCGGATGTGGGTTTGCTGCTCCCGAGGCGGGCGGGAGGACAGACATTTGGCCAGACTGTTGGAAACAAAACCAAAAACCTATGTAGAGCACTAACATCCTCTGCTGCTGTGTTTCTGTAGAAAGCAACTTATTTTATTGACTAATTTTTTTAGGGAAAAGAAACAAAAAGACCCCTACAAGTGAAAACACTTTAAAAAGTGATTATTTTTTTCCTATTTAAGTGATTCTTTCTCCTTCCTTTCTACTTCTGGAGAATGAACATAACATCCCGGCTTCTTTTGTCAAGCCATAGTTGACCTTAATCTGTGGTTAGTTTATTAAAGTAATAAAAAATTAATTTGTAAGAAGAGATATTTTTGATATCAGGACTGGTGTTGAGACATGGGTGGGGTTAGGGGCAATTTATAAAAAGGTAGCTAGAGAACTATATTTTAGTGAACTCTTACCACAGATCACAGATTACTCCCAGTGAGCTGACCTGTCTGGGATTTCTCCCTCCCCTGATCCGCCCCTGTTATCCATGGTGGGAGCGGGGTGCGGGTGCAGTGGGGGGTCCTTCCCACTTTGCACAAAGCACAAGTCTGCACAGCCTAGCCTCTGACCAGAGCCATTTCTAGGAGCTTTAAATCAGGACACCTATCCTGGGCCAATTTTTCTTTTTCTTTATATTTTTTTCCTCCAGAAAACTATGCAATTGAATATACTCCTGGGTGCATATGGAGAAGGGGAGTAAGTGTACTTAAGTGTCCAGAGCATTACCTGGGGCTATTTTTCTGTACTTGGATTTCTCCTTCGGGGTGTATACTCCTCACTCATCTCCTGTGGGGACGTAATAATCCCCACATCTCATCGAAAGCACACCTGGCTGCGTGCGTGCGTGCGTGTGTGTGTGTATCTGTGGGGGGACTCATAATTCACATATGTTGCTTTTGGTCAGTCATAAAAGTTTTTGTCCCGTTTCCCTTCCTCCCCCATCAAGCAACAAAGCCAACCAAGACTTACTCCTCATTGGAACTGCTCAGTTTGAAAAGGTTTCTTTATCCTCAACAAACTTGAAAGACACTTACTTTCCAAATCTACTAGTCTGTTGATTTAACAGTTTCCTGCTGCTATGAGTTCTTAGGCTTTATTTGACAGTAGATTGGTTTTAAAGGAGCCTCAAGGCTCTGGGGAAGGGGATGTGTCCTTATCTCGGCAGAGTGGAACCCAGACACACACCCCTCTGGTGCACTCAGGAACCAAGATAAATGTTTTGTTTTGTTTACAAATTCAGTGTTTAAAGAAATGAATGCCAACAGTCTGTTGAACAAATGATCAAACAGGACCAGGACTAGGGCGAGGGAAGTGAGGGTGAATTGAGCAGGTATGGGGATGCATCCTGCCTTTATTTGAATTTTCAATACATTGTTCATCATGAATTTTTAACATTAAATTTTGACTTTTAAAAATATTGCATCAGAAGCCAGGCGTGGTGGCGCACGCGTGTAATCCCAGCATTCGGGAGGCTGAGACAGGAGGATCGTGGTTCAAGGACAGCCTCAGCTACTTAGTGAGGCCTTCTGCAACTCAGTGAGACCCTGTTTCAAAATAATAATTTTTAAAAGTAGGGCTGGGGGTGTAGCTCGGAGATAGAAAGTCTCTGGGTTTCATCCCCAGTACTGTGGGGAAAAAAAAAATTGCATCCGAATAGTATTTGTCTTGGGTTCCGGGTTCTTAAGCACCCCTGTCCATTCTGTGCCCACCATGAGCGATTGTGAACCTCATCCTAGTCTTGTCCCTGTTTCTCGGGTCTGAGCAGCACTGGGGGGACCACTACTATGTGAGCTCCCTTGCCTGGAAAACATGGCCTGGACTTGCCCCGTGTGCCTCACCGTCTCTTAGGCCTCTGCATCCTAAGATGCTGGCCTGGACCGATGGGAATGGAAACAGACTGGGGTTTTATCCAGAGAATGAAGCCAAGGACACTGATTCTCCGCTAGACTGCTGTATTTTGATTTGATTTGTTATTAGATTCTAGTTAGCACTTTTGTTTTTTCAAAACTGAGGACAAATGAACAAAAGCAGAAACCTTGTATCATGTTTGTTTTTATTTATAAATCAACCAATCCCAATTCCTTTTCCCCTGTTTTCAGGGAAAAAAGGTTGGAAATTTGGGGGAGGGAAGAAAGTTCTAGGGCTGAAAATGGTAAAATAGGGATTTAGGTCCTGTAGCTTTTTATTAAAAAATAAATTATTTTCTGCTTGGAAAGAAATATTTACTAAGGCATTGAGAAACCTCTCCATTCTAAAGATGAGGGACCCTGAGACAATGGATTTTTTTTTTCAAGAGAGGATAGTGAAGTTTGTTTTGCTTCATTCTTTTGGGTAAGGGTTGGGTGGATGGGGTTGAGGAATAATGCCAAGGAAATGAACCAGACAAGGACTGGTTTGTGGTGGTTGAGGGACAGCACAGGCAGGCCCACGCACGCGCTGTGTTTGGGTGAATGAAGCAGGGCTGCGCGGTGTGCGCCAGGTGAGCAGGACCTCCTTGGCTGAGGCACGCGTGCGTGAAAGGGAGGTAGGCCCTGTGTCCCTGGATAAGGGGGCATCATCTCAGGCGTCAATTTAAGTGCACTTAGTTTCTTGGGTCCAGGGCATTTTAGATACCAACTGAAGTTTTTAACAGAGAGGAGAGATTTCCAGGTTCTTCTTTTTCCCCGTCTGGTTTAAGATAGTGCCATCCCTCCACCCGACATCCTCTGTCCTGTCCACAGTGGAACGAGTAGATAGGGCGGGCCTCTGGACCCTTCCCTTAACTGTGCTGGTTTAGGTGGGAGTTCTTGAGTTTCGCCCTTGTTAAGTACTGGGACTGGAGCCCATGGGCATTCTACCTCTGATCACCCTTCACCCTGTTTCATTTTTTATTTTGAAGCAAGGAGGGTCTCAGTAGTTTTCTGAGGCTGGCTTCAAACCTTTGCTGCTCCTGTTTTAGCCTTCCAAGTACTGGGATATAGGCATGTGCTACCGTGCCTAACTCTTATACTGGTTTTTATCAACAAATAAGTAGGTTATATCCTTAAAAAAAAAAAAAAAAAAGGCCAGGCGTGGTGGCACACGCTTGTAATCCCCGCGCTTGGGAGGCAGAGACAGGAGGATCGTACAGGTTCGAAGCCAGCCGTGCTAGCTTAAGAGACCCTGATTTCCAAATAAAAAAATATAAAATAGGTCTGGGAGTGTAACCCGAAGGTAGAAGGGTTTCCAGGAACCCAAGTACCACCAAAACAAAACAAAACAAAAAGGTCTTGTCATACTAGATGTTGGCTATTGTCTATGATAAGACACATCTTTTTAAAGATTCCTTTAAAGAAAATCTTTTTAAATCAGTAGGGTATGGTGTCATACTCAGCACTGTGCAGAGCCTTGGGATGGAAGTGCCTTCCCTCCTGTAGGCTCAGATCTTCCCAAAGCAAAACTAAAGCCCACAGACCAATAAAACAAAAGTTAGTCAGTACGAATGACTTCATAGTGTATATTTGGGAGCAGATACTGAGCCCTCAAGAATGGAGTTGGCCTCAGTAACTTAGAATCTAGCACTTACTTTGTGTGTGTGTGTTACTGGGGATTGCACACAGGGCAGCTCTATTTTGGGGCAGGGTCTCCCTTAATTGCCGAGGCTGGGCTCCAGCTTGTGATCCTGTCTCAGCCTCCCAAATGCTGGAATTACACGGGTGCACATCATCGCGCCCGGCCTGGCTGTTGCTGTTGTCACGTTTCTTTCCAGAATGAAGGAGCATTTTCAGAGATGATTGTCCCTGAGTCACTCAGGCATCTCTGGGCTCTGTGTCCTCTTCGTTCTGCAAGGAGGCGGTACCCCCCCTTCCCCCCCAACATACAGCCACTGGAGAGAAGACAGAATTAGAAGCCCCTTCCCTGCCTGGAGCCACCTGCACCCAGATTTTTCAAATTCCCTTCTTTCCCTCTGGGCTCTTCCACTGCAGGTCTTCCAGTGAGTCACACAGGCGTTTTTGTGTTTTGTACTTTGCAGATACCCAGTCTGCAAATCACAGGGTGCATTGCTCCCGGCACTTAAGTTGATTAACAAAATATTTATTATGACGTCCCCCTGTCGACGCTCCGCACCACCTCCCTTCCCTGGCCAGGGCGGGAGGGGCAGTAGGAAAGAACAAGAAGCTGCTGGGAGGAGTGGGGGTGGGAGGACCTTGGCCTCTTTCTGTGTATTACTGGCTCAGTGACTCATCTTGTGAGTCACTCCTCCACCGCCCTCCTCCTGCTGCCCCTCCCGGCAGCCTTCACTCCTGGCACAAACCTGAACCAGAGCAGGATCCTGAAAATGGAAAATTCTGATCCAGCCCCTTGCCTCTCTGCCCTTCCTTTGGTCCAGTAAACTGGTGCTGGGTTTGTGTTGGGGGGTGAGAGGTGGTCTTCCTGTCCTTCGCCCTCAGCTCTGCCCCCTTTGCACTCCATTTAGGTGCTGATCCAGATAACCCCGTTGACTTCTCCCTCGGCCCCCCTGCCCCCTGATGTTTGTTCTTTTTCTGAATTCCTCTACTGCTCCCTTACCTTGACGTATTAAAGAACAGAATGGGGCTCTTGAGAGTGGTGGGGAGAAGGAAAGTACTAATGGTGTTTGTATTCATGGTGCACGCCCCTTCCTCTGCTGTTTCCTTATTAAGACCGATGGGAGGGGCATTTCCTCCATGGGATGCAGAGCTGTGAGGCGGGGTGGTGCTCAGTGGCTTTTAGAATTAGGCCTCTGGGCCCCCTTCCTAGCAGGTGTATACCTCTTTGTTCCAAACTGACTCCCGTATCTTCACTATTTCCACAGTTGCAGCCAAGACAGGGAACTTTGGAAGGGTGTGTGTGCTGGGGGGAGGGCAGAGTTGAATGTCACTTTGGAAAACTGCCCCCCCCCCCGCAGAATTGCTGCCTCTGTACAGAGTAAAAGAAAAAAACCACCAAAACCAAAAACAATAAAACAGCAGCTCATTAACTCATATTTTGTGTTTTATTTCCTGTCTATTTTATATCTGAAGATGGGAGTTTTGCAGCTCAGCACTGCCCCAGCTCACCCTCAGAGCTGTATCTTACTTGCTTTCTAGACACCCCCCCCCCTTTCCCTTCTTGGGTTGCAACATGGAGGGGGGTGTGGGTTGTGATCTTGGAGCTGAAGAGTTTCCAGCCCTCAGCTTTGAAAGTCTTGAACATAAATCATTCATGTGGGGATCTGGTGTCTGGGCTGGAGAAGTGGAGTCATTACCTGGGGGCGGGGAGGGGGGTACCTGGCAGGCTTTGACGGGAAGATGAAGTGTGAGGTCTTTTCTGGCCTCCCAGCTCCACCCCCAAGACACAGAAGGATGCCAGGGCTGGGCCTGTGCCCTGACCCTCAACTACTTTTGTTCCTATTTGACTGCACTCTTCACGGTAAGTGTTTCAAGCTGTCTGGAGAAGGATGTCCCAAAACGCCCTGGCCAGCCTCCTCCCCAGCTCTCAAGCTCCCCTGACAGAATCTTCTGAGGCCCACTGCGCCATCACTTCTCAACACTAGTGTGGAGTTTGGCAGTAAGGAGACCCGGGCTGCTTTGCATTCTTATACCCATCCTCCCCTTTAAGGAAACACAAACTCCTGAATTTCCCAGGGAAGTCATCACTGAAGAGTCCAGAGAGGGGGCCCAAGAGATCCCAACTTCAAAATCAGTATTCCTCCCCCCTCGAAGAGTCTCTAATACTCATGAGCAGAAGGCAACAGGGATATGGGGTAGGGGCAAAGAAGGGGGTTGGGTATCTCCAAATTCCACATCTCCCCCATTTTTCACAGGCCCTTCCACTTCCTCTCTCCTTTCCCAAAATTGTGCGTCTTCTCCTTTAAGGGGCTGGGCATCTCTCCGCCCCACTGAAGTTTCCGAGGAGCTCACTGCGCTGGCTGGGCGGGACACACCTTTCAGAAGACCCCACACTGCTCTCTGCACCTCAGTCCCTCCTCTCCCTCTCATGCGCCCTGTCCTGCCCCACTTGCTGACCTCCCTTTTCTCAACTAAAAGATTCTACCTCTCCCCAGAGGAGCTGAGCATCCTTGAGTTTTCCCACCCTTAACTGCTGCTCCGGATGGAGCCAGAGAAATGTGGGGGGGGGGTCGGGGCCAGAGTTTCAACATTGCCCCCCAGAAGGAGGAGCCGGACATGGGGGTAAGCAGGAGGAATTTGGGGGGCTGCGGAGGGTGTGAGTGGGGATGTGGAAGGAGACACGGGAAGGGAAGCACTGGAGGAGGAGGATGAGTCTGTCCTATCAACTTTGGCTGCCGGAGCCCCGGGCTGCCTGTTCACCGTCTCGGGTTTGTGGTCTCATTATCCATTAACCAGCTCCTCCCTTTACTGTCTGCCAGCCTGACTTGAGCGCCCCAGACACTAGCTCAGTTTCCCCTGAAAGTCCAAGCACAGGCCTCCCAACACAGCTGCTGGGATAACCCCAGCCCCTAGAGCTGGGGCAGTGGAGGATTAAACCTACACCCTTCTCAGCTCACAGGACCAAAGTCTGTCGGGGGAAGCAGGATGCCTGAGCCCAGGAGCCGTCAGCTTGGCAGCAGCCTGGCCTCTAGATGCCTCCCAGGTAATAACCTGATCTCCCAAGGTCCTCCAAATTCCCCCTCAGCCTGGCTTCACACTTCACACTCACCAGACACACCTGGATTCCTCTCCAGGCTGTCTGGCTCTCCTCTACCCAGGGCGGCTGAGGGCTTGGACTTTGCTATTTTGTTTTCTTGATTCGTTTCTCCTTTTCTCCTTTGCTAATTCCCTCTTTAGGTTCTCTCTGGCTCACAAGAAAAGGTGTAGGTATAGAAGGGGGATCAGCTCTGGGGGGAGTCCCGACCTGGCCCCCTTTCTTCCCCGTCAGGCGAGCAGGTTCTAGCGTGGGCCCCAGGCCTGAGGAAAGGGCTGGAGCCCGAACTGCCCGGAACCCTGGTCTGCACCAACTTTCGGGTCACCTTCCAGCCCTGTGGATGGCAGCGGAGTCAGGTGCGATGGGTTGGGCAGGAAAAAGCTAGCTGGAGCTAAACGGGAGGTAAAGGATTTAGACAGCTATCCTGGGCGAAGGGCTAACTTTTGAACATATTAGTCAATGGGATTATTTCTAGGGGAGTTCTCCCCAGGGGAGGTGGGGCCACCAAGGAAGGAAAGTGAGGATTTTTTCAGACGCCTGCAGCCACCATCCTGTGCTTCCCCTAGGACACTCCCCTAAGCAGTGACTATGACTTTGCCCTGGCCAACATTGGCAGGGTGGAGGCAGGTGAGTCTGCGGGTTTGGTGGAAGGGGTGTTGGGATCCTCCTCATCCTCCCCCTATTCTCAAAAGACGGCCAGGGCTGGGTGGGGTGGCCGGAAGAGTTCCTCCCAGAGGGACCTCCCGGTCATGTTGCCCTCTAACCCTTGACCCCCAGTCAGTGGATTGTCCCGAGTTCAGCTCCTCCGCCCGGGGTCCCAGCTTAAATTTATCCCGGAGGAGATTCTGCTTCATGGCCGAGATTTCCGACTGCTCAGAGTTGCTTTTGAGGCTGGAGGACTAGAGCCTCAGGCCTTTCAGGTAAGAAGCCCCTGGCCCGAATATCTTCCTCCCCTTACAACTCTGAGGTCCTCTCCCTGGCAGCTGGTAGTCCTCCCCCAGCCTGCAGGGGCTCCTCATTCCTCCTGCTCCTGAGCCAGGCGAAAGAGCTGGGGTAAGCGATAGTCTCCGGGGAGTGAGGGGCCTGGCTCTGCCAGGTAGCAGCAGTGTGACTGGGCCAGTTCCTTCCTTGGGGGAGAGTTGCAGGATGGTATTCCTCCCAGATTTTTTTTTTTCAATATTAGGAATAGAACCCACAGACATTCTACCTCCGAGCTATACCCCCTGCCCTATTTTTTATTCTTTATTTTGAAACAGGGTCTCACTGAGTTGCAGAGGGCCTCACTAAGTAGCTGAGGCTGTCTGTGAACCGCGATCCTCCTGTCTCAGCCTCCCAAATGCTGGGATTACAAGTGTGCGCCACCACGCCCAGTTTATTCCTCCCAGATTTAGTGTGGCTCCGTGGTTCTAGACATGTTCTTTTTTTTTTTTTTTTTTTGGTGGTTCCTGGAAGCCCTTCTACCTCTGGGCTACACTCCCAGACCTATTTTTACATTTTTATTTGGAAACAGGGTCTCCTAAGCCAGCGCGCGCGGCTGGCTGCGAACCTGTGCGATCCTCCTGTCTCTGCCTCCCAAGAGAGGGGATTACAAGCGTGCGCCACCACGCCCGGCTCTAGACATGTTCTGAAGTGGAAGCCCGTCTCTGTGGCCTGTGCCTCGCTGTTGGTGATAAAGACATCGTAGCGACCACACCTGGGCTTCATTTCCTTCTGGGCTTCATTTCCTTCTTTCCGCTTCTTCAGTCTAAGACAAAAGGACAGGATGTACTTTCCCCCACAGGTGACCATGGCCATTGTCCAAGCCAGAGCTCAGAGCAGTCCAAGCCAGCAATATGTGGGGATAACCCTGAGCCGGGCTGGTGAGTGAAGGTGCTTCTGGGTAAGGAGTCTGGAAGAGCGGGGGCTGGCCAAAGGCGAAGGAGCTGTAAAGCTGTCACTGGACCCACTTCTTTCTCTTCTGTGCCTCGTTCCTGCCCCAGGCCAGGGTTCTGGCTCCAGAAAACCACCGGTTCCTCTCTTGGAGACACTGGAGGACTGGGAGGCTGAGCGGAAGCAGCAGGGGGCTAGAGGCTGGAGGGTCAGCACGGTCAATGAGAGGTTCGACGTCGCCACCAGGTGACCTCCCGCCCTCCCACAGCGCCCTGTTCCCCCGGAGCCAGGACTTCCCAAACGTCAGGCTCCCAGGGCACCCACAGCTATCCCTTGGCAGGGTCTCAGGAAATCAGCTACCTTGTAGTTTTAGCGTTCCCTTGTGATGAGGCCACCGGGCTGAGCTGTGACCTCGCTCTCCATTTTGCAGCCTCCCCCGTTATTTCTGGGTCCCTAACCGGGTTCTGGACAGCGAGGTCAGGAGAGCATTTGGCCACTTCCACCAGGGCCGTGGACCGGTCAGTGAGAGGCTGGGGTAATGCTCGGGAGGCAGGGGACATGTGGAGGGCGGGGTCCCTGCCAGGTCACCTTGAGGGCGAGGGTAGCTGGGGCTGGTTCCTCCCACACGGACCCTCCTTCCCCTTCCAAAGCGCCTGTCCTGGCATCACCCTGCGGGTAGCGACCTCCTCCGCTGTGGAGGCTTCTACACAGCCAGCGACCCTAGCAAGGAGGATATCAGGTGAGGGCGTGATGAGAAGACTCGAGGGCGAGGCCAGCGGGGTCGAGCCATCCTTGAATTCTGACTCCTGCCCCTCCAGAGCAGTGGAGTCCATGCTCCAGGCTGGGCATTCTGACGTCGTCCTGGTGGACACTGCGGATGAGCTGCCTAACCTTGCTGATGTCCAGGGTGCCCACCTGAAGCTGAGGGCCCTCTGCCTGCCTGGTGAGAATAACCTTTGACCATAGCCCCTATGTCTGCTGGCCCTAACCTGGTCCACCCTTTTGTCTGCTGCAGATGAGTAATAAACCCTTCATCCCATTGAGCCTTGGTTTTAGTTTTCTACTCCACTCCCATCTTCTACAGACTTACAGAATGCCCCTCTTCTTGGCCCCAACATAGTTATTTTTAAAATAGTTGTATAAAGCCAGGTGTGGTGGTGCAGGCCTATAATCCCAGAATTTGGGAGACAGGAGGATCACGGGTTCAAGAACAGCCTCAGCAAGTAGTGAGATTCTCAATTAACCTAGTGAGACCGTTTCAGAATAAAAATAAAATATGGCTCGAGGGTGTAGGTCAGAGGTAGAAAGCCCCTGGATTCAATTTCTAGCACCACAAATAAAATAGAGTAAAATAAGATAAAATGAATAGCTGTGTAGCCAGGCATGGTGTTGTACTCCTGTAATCCTAGTACTTAGGAGGCTGAGACAGGATCTCAAGTTCAAGGACAGCTTTTTTTGTGTGTGTGTGTGGTACTGGGGATAGAACCCAGGGGCCTTCTACCTCCAGGCTACACTCTCAGACCTATTTTTTATATTTGGAAAAAGGGTCTCTTAAACCAGCTGAGGCTGGCTTCGAACCTTCATGATCCTCCTGTCTCCGCCTCCCAAGCGCGGGGATTACAAGCGTGCGGCACCACGCCCGGCTCAAGCACAGCTTTAACAATTGAGAAGGACCCTCAGCAACCTAGCGAGACCCTGTTTCATAGCTTGGCATTAGAATGCCCCTGGGTGGTTCAATCCCCAATTAACCCTTCCTCCCAAAATAGCTGTATAAAATTCACCCTTCACCCATCTTAAGGGGAGAATTTGATGAATTTTCTTACATTTACATTGTACAACCATCAACACTCTGTGTGTGTGTGTGTGTGTGTTTGAAGACTGAACCAAGGCCTTGTGCAAGCCAGGCAACTGCTCTACCACTCACCCTAGTCCCATCAGCACAGTTTAATTTAGACCTTATGGCCATGCACAGCTCCTTCCCATTTCTACCCGATGGCATGCCCAGGCAGCCACCACCAGCGTATTCTTAACCCATCAGGGGGACCTGAATCCCGAGTCCTCCTGATCTTTCTGCCTTCATACCCTCTTCTCTCTACCAGACTCCTCGGTAGCTGAGGACAAGTGGCTCTCAGCCTTGGAAGGAACGCGATGGCTGGACTACGTCAGGTACTCCCCCAGCCGTGGCTTAGACCTCCAACTTCCCCATCCTACTGCTACCCTGACTCCTTGGTGGGTTTCCATGAATTCTCGGTTCCCAGGGGCCAGAAGGATTCTGGAGCTGCCCCCATTCCATCCCATCACCGTCCTCTCTTCCCTGGCTCATAGTTCTCCCCTCGCCCCCCTTCAGGTCTTGTCTTCGAAAGGCCAGTGATGTCTCGGTTTTGGTGACCTCTCGGGTGCGCTCGGTAGTACTTCAAGGTGAGTGCCGTGGGGCAGCCACTCCGCGGCCTTTTTCCTGGACCCACTAGCCTGGGTCTGTGCTGGGAGAGGATGCACGGCTTTTCTGCCCCTCCTCGTCTAGCGTCCTCCTCGCCTGGTACTAGGGACTACCCTGCATGCTCATCCTGCAGAGCTCCCAGTGGGGCGCGGCTCCCTAAGCCAGGATGCTCTCAGCCCCGATTCCCCTTTCCTTCCCCTGGCGGGTGGCACCTGGGGCTGGGAAGAGCACAGGGATGCCCCCAGGCTGGCCATTCCGCTGCCTCCTGGACACTGGGCACCTCCATCTGGGCGGAGCCCACGGCGTGAGTCATTCAAGCTCTGTGTCTTCTCTTTGCTCCTGTGTCCTCTCAACCCTGCCCACCGCCTCCCCTCTGCCCTACGTCCCTCCTCTCGCTACCTTTCCTCTTCTCCTTCTCTCCTGCCCTAGTTTCCTGGACCCCTTTCCTTGTCCCTTCCTCCTCCTCCTCACCCAGAGCGCGGTGACCGTGACCTCAGTGGCCTCCTCTCCTCACTCGTCCAGCTGCTGTCAGCCCCCGATGCCCGCACCCTGCTTGGCTTCCAGTCACTGGTGCAGCGAGAGTGGGTGGCAGCCGGACACCCCTTCCTGACCCGGCTGGGGGCGACTGGGACAGGCGAAGAGGTACGAACAACTTGGTTGGGGGGCTGGGGGATATTTCTAAAGAAATAGGGTTGAAGTTGGGCGTGGTGGCACACACTTGTAATCCCAGCACTTGGGAGGCTGAGACAGGAGGATCGCACAGGTTCGAAGCCAGCCTCAGCTACTTAGAGGCTCTCAGCAACTTAGTAAGAACCTGTTTCCCAATAAAGTATAAAATAGGTCTGGGAGTATAGCTGGAGGTAAAAAGCCCCTGGGTTCCACCCTCAGTACCACCAAAAAAAAAAAAAAGAAAAAAAAAAGAAAAAGAAAAAAAAAGGAATAAAGAAAAAAGAAAGAAAGAAAGAAAGAGGGTTGAGAAAGGCACAGAGGAACTCCACTGGGGGCGAGCCAGGCCCTGCAGCCCCACTGCTCCCGCTCAGTCTCCAGCCCCGACCTCAGCACCCTACAGTCTGCTGACTCCACCCTTGTCATTTTGTCATCCTCCTTTTCTTTTTGTGGTACTGCGATGGCACCCAGGGGCATTCTACCATTTTTTTTTCTTTTTTGGTGGTACTGGGGTCCCTGGAAGCCCTTCTACCTCTGGGCTACACTCCCAGACCTATTTTTACATTTTTATTTGGAAACAGGGTCTCCTAAGCCAGCGCGCGCGGCTGGCTTCGAACCTGCGCCATCCTCCTGTCTCTGCCCCCCCAAAGCGCATGGATTACAAGCGTGCGCCACCACGCCCGGCGGCATTCTACCTTTGAGCTACACCCCAGCCTTGTTTGAAACAGGGTCTCACTAGGTTGATGAGAATCTCACTACACTACTTGTTGAGGCTGGTCATGAACCCACGATCCTCTTGTCTCTGCCTCCCAAGTACTGGGATTACAAGTGTGGGCCACCATGCCCAGCTTTTATTCTTTATTTTCTTTCTTTCTTTCTTTATTTATTCATTCATTTATTTATTTTGTGGTATTGGGGGTGGAACTCAGGAGCTTTTCTACCTCCGGGCTTTACTCCCAGACCTATTTTATATTTTATTTAGAAATAGGGTCTCACTAAGTTGCTGAGAGCCTCACTCAGTAGCTGAGGCTGGCTTCAAACCTGTGCGATCCTCCTGTCTCAGCCTCCCAAGCGCGGGGATTACAAGTGTGCACCACCACGCCTGGTTTATCCTTTATTTTAAAACAGGGTCTCTTTAAGTTGTGGAGGGCCTCACTAAGTAGCTGAGGCTGGCCACGAACCTCTGATCCTCCTGTCTCAGCCTCCCAAGTACTGGGATTACAAGCGTGCGCCAGCATGCCCGACTCCCTCCAACCTCTTCTTTTCTCAGGCCCCGGTGTTTCTCCTCTTCCTTGATTGTGTCTGGCAGCTCCTGCAGCAGTTTCCAGCTGAGTTTGAATTCTCTGAGTTCTTCCTTCTTGCTCTTCATGACAGTGTCAGGGTTCCTGACACCCTGACCTTCCTGAGAGATTCTGCCTGGGAGCGTGGGAAGCAGAGTGGGCAGGTCAGCGCCTGTTCTATTTTATGGTGTGGCATTAGGGGCTGAACCAGGAGCATTCCAACCTCTGAGCTTCACCCCACCCCGATTTTATTTAGAAACCAGTCTCACTAGAGACCCTGTTTAACGAGGGTCTCACTACTTGCTGAGGCTGCCTTGGACTTGTGATCCTCCTGTCTCGGCCTCCCAGTACTGGGATTACAAGCATGCGCCACCATGCCTGGCTTGACTTATTCCCCTCCCCCAATTGAGTACTCTCTGACGTTTAGTCTGGATTTGTTTTATGAGAGAGAGGTTTGTGGGTGAGGAAGGGAAGCTGATGCCTGAAGCAGGAGGTGGGAGTTTCATAACTTGTCTCTGGACTTGGGGGGTTATATATTTTTGTTTAACCTTATCTTTTTTCTTGCTTCTTTTGTCCAGTCCAACTCCTACACACAAGTTTACACCGTAGGGTATGCCCAGCCTCCAGCTGGGGACCCCGTTCACCTGCAGCTGTCTGTCTGGGACTGGGACCTGCGCTACAGCAACGAGCAGATGCTACAGTTCCATAATCCCGGCTACAACCCGGAGCACTGCCCAGATTCCTGGTTCCCTCGGCAGCAGGTGAGACGCTTTCTAACCCCCCTTGGCTTTCTCACAGGCTCATGCTATGGGATTAGAAGTAGGAGGACAGTGTCTGAGGACGAGGAAGCTCCCACCTCCTCTGCAGCCATCACTTACAGTCCTTGATCCCCTCCAGGAAGATGGGGCTTGGGATGGCAGAGGGCAGCCCTTCTGTCCTCTTTCCACTTACAAGCCCTGCTACCCCTGCCCACCTTTACAAGTCTCTCTAAAGTCAGCTTTCATCAGGCCTGAGGCCTAGGTGGAGCCTGAGGAGGGTGTGGTTCTGGGGGCTGATGCAGCGAGTGGATGGCCAGTGGATACCCCTTCCTGACCCCGACTGGGGAAACGGGGGTTACTGGTTTCTCGGTTGCTGGCTGACTTCCTTTTCCTCTCTAGCCAAGCTTCATGGTGCCAGGGCCCCCCAGTTCTATGTGGCTCTTCTCTAGAGGGGCCCTGACCCCCCTGAACCAACTCTGTCCTTGGCGAGACAGTCCTTCCCTGCTGGCGGTCTCTTCTCGTTGGCTCCCTCGACCGGCAATCTCCTCCGAAAGCCTGGCTGACCAGGAGTGGGGGCTCCCCTCGCACTGGGGAGCCTGTCCCTTACCTCCAGGGCTGCTGCTGCCTGGGCACCTGGGGCCCCAGATCAGGCTCTGGAGACGCTGCTACCTGAGGGGAAGGCCTGAGGTCCAGGTGAGAAGGGGCGTGACTGCGGAAACCACTGCAGTCAGAAAGCGAGGGCCTGGGGGGTCGGAAAGAAAAGTATCATTCCTGTCGGTATCAAACTGGGTGAGGAAACTACTTGCGGTTTAGACTATGAATTTAGCCAGGTGTGGTGGTACACGCTTTTAATCCCAGTACTTGGGAGGCTGAGGCAGGAGGACTGCAGGTTTGAGGACAGCCTCAGCAGTTAATGAACCTCATCAACCTAGTGAGACCCTGTTTCAAAATAAAAATAAAAATAAGGCTTGGGCTATAGCCCAGAGGTAGAATGCCCCTGGGCTCAATCCCCAGTACAACCAAAATAAAATAAATTAATATTTTTCTTTTTTTTGTGGTACTGGGGCGTGGAACTCAGAAACATTTTACCTCCAAGCTACATTCCCAGCCCTATTTTTTATTCTTTATTTTGAAACAGGATCGCACTGAGTTGCAAAGGGCCTTGCTAAGTCTGAGGCTGTTCTCGAACCAAGATCCTCCTGTCTCAGCCTCCCAAATACTGGAATTATAAGCGTGTGCCACCATGCCCAACTAAAATAAATAAAAAGAATTTAGGCCTGCTCAAGGTGGCATTTGTCTGTAATCCCGGTACTTGGGAGGCTGAGACAGGAGGAGTGCAGGTTTGAGGACAGCCTCAGCAAGTAGTGAGACTCACATCCACCTAGCAAGACCTTGTTTCAAAATAAAAATTAAAAAAATAGGAGTAAGGGTGGTGACACACACTTGTAATCTCAGTAGTTGGGAGGCTGAGACAGGAGCATCGTAGGTTCGCGGCCAGCCTCAGATACTTAGGCCCTCCGCGACTTAGCAGGTGTTGTTTTAAAAAAAAAAGTAGGACTGGGGGTATAGCTTGGAGGTAGATGCCCCTGGATTCAATCCCTAGTACCACAAATAAATTTAAAAAGTAGGGCTGGGGGTATAGCTCAGAGGTAGAATGCCCCTGGGTTCAATTCTCAGTAACCTCCTCCCCCTACACACAAAAGAATTTAGGGCAGACTTGGGAGGAAAAAGAACATCAAGACACCAGAAGTAGATAGACCTTAGGAGCAGAAAGCCAGAACTTTAATCTTTTTCTGCCCTTCTTCATCCCCTCCTCAGACTGGCCTCTCAGCTCCCACAATTTCTGGCCTCCAGGATGAGCTAGCCTGTCTTCAGGAACTATTAAGAAAACGGACATCAAGGATATCTCCTGAGGATCACTCCAAGAAAAGAGATTCAAAGACCATTCTCCCCCAGTCCCACTGACATTGCTGGCATTCGCATTCTCAAAGGCAGGGCAGATGGAGATCTGGGATGAAGGGGTTTGAGCCAGGGGTGGTGATGCACACCTGTAATCACTGTGCTTAGGCTGAGACAGGAGGATCGAAGACTTGAGGACAGCCTCAGCAAACAGTGAGACTGGTATCAACCTAGCAAGACCCTGTTTCCAAATAATAAAATCGGGCTGGAGGTATAGCCCAAAGACAGAATGTCTCTGGGTTCAATCCTCAGGACCACTCAAAACAACAAAAACCCACCAAGCTTCCGTAATACAGCAAGACTCTCATCAACTTAGACGCTGTTTCAAAATAAAGAGTAAAAAAATAGGGCTAGGGAGCGTAGCTTGGAATGCCCCTGGGTTCAATCCCCAGTACCACAAAAAGTAAAACACAAAATAAACTAGGGCTGGGGGTGTGGCTCAAGGGCAGAACATCCTTGGGTTCAACTGCCAATACCACAAAAGAAACAAAAGAGTTTTTTCCTAATCCTTCAGTTTTTCATACTTGGCCTTGCTGCCTCAATTTACACATTCCAGTACTCTGTAATCAAGCTCACATAATACACTTGAGTTTCTGTAGCAGATAGTGGTGCTAAGCTTCAGCTTGTCTCCTGTTTGGTTCCCGAAGATATTTTGGTCTCGTGATTCGAAGAATTAAAAAACAATCCAGAATGTGACTGTCCCTTTCGGAGGGGGCAGTGCTGTTGCTGTTGAATAACAGCTGTTAAACTGAGGGAACCGAGATGCTGTTCGTCAGTCCGGAGGCCGCCCAGACTTCAGTCTCATCCCCTCTGGAAGCTGCTTTGATTCCAGTTTCTATTTCTACCCTTCTAGTTTTCTGTGGGAATGAGAAGGATTTGGGAGTCATCCTCTCCTCCCACTGTGTATTTTTGTGTAGTGGCGTTTCTATTTGAGGAGTTCATTAAAGCACAATTATTTCTACACATTGTGTCTTGTGTCTGAATAATGGATCCTAAGAAGCAAGGAGTAGTGGGATGGGGGGAATGACCCAAGAGAGAAAGGCACCCACCATATTATTACTAGGGAAATAAGGGGTTTGGGGTCAGGTGGGGCGTGGTGTGCATGCCAGCGATCCCAGTCATTGGGAGGCTGAGACAGGAGGGCAGGTTTGAGGTCCTGGCCTCAGCAATTTAGCGAGGCCCTCTGCAACTTAGTGAGACCCTGTTTCAAAATAAAAAATAAAATAGGGTTGGGGGTGTAGGTCAGAAGTAGCATGACCCTGGGTACAATCTCCAGTGCCATTAAAAAAAATTCACATACAATTTGGAAAAGGGTTCCCTGTGTCCATTTAGAAGCGGATGGGCAGGAGCATATTCAGCTGTGTTGCTGGGGCTGGAGTTCGTGCAGATTAAACCTCAGGGGTGTGAGCTTCGGTCCCCGCCCCCGCCCCCCCACTTTGGGCGCCCCATCTTGGAGCCCGAGTCCCTGGCCCGTCCGCTCCCTTGTGCAGCGAGGGCGCGTTCGTCAGGCGGGCCCGACGTCACCCCAGCTCAGCTGACATCCCGCCGCCTCTTCCCCGAGGGAGGGAAAAACACGCGCCGCGCGGCCGGGCCGGGGCCTTGGGGCGCACGGAGGCGGCGCAGCCGGGTGCTCGGTCGGGTGCCCGGCAGTCCCAAAGCACATGAAACCATTTCGTCCTTTGAGCTTGCGGACTGATATTCTTGGGGACGGCGTACTTCTGGACCTCCCAGCCCCGCTGTCCCCTCCGCCCGGCCCGTCGCGGGGCCGCGGGGGCCTGGCGGTGGCGCTCCGCCTCCTGAGCCGCGGATCCCAAGATGGCCGCGGCCACTTCCGGCCCCGCCGCCCCGGAAGCGGAAGCGGCCCGGGCTGAGGTCAGGGGGCGGCGCTCTGCCCGGGGACGGCGGGATTCTGTTCACCATGGCCGCCGGCCCGATCTCCGAACGGAACCAGGGTAACTGAAGGGGGCGAGCCGCGAGCGGGCTTGGAGAGCGGGCAGACGCCGCCAGGGCCCCCGGTGGTTGGGCCCAGAGTGGGCGAGGCCGGGCCCTCCCCTGAGGGCGAGGGGTGCCCTGGGCGCTGGGGGCGGGGGCCGGACGCAGGCCGCGGCCTTCGGGCTGATGCTTCTCGGCCCACCCCCAGCTTTTGCCCATTCAGAAAAGAGCCGCCGAGAGCGACAAAGCCCGAAGCGGAACACCAAGTTGGACCTTAGACGGTTCTCTCGGTCCTGGGAGGACAGAAGGGCTTAATCCTACTTGGGGTTTCTTTTTCTTTTTTGTCCCCGTCCCCCATCTCTCCTCTGCCCGGATTCCATCCTCCGGGTCCGTCACCACCTTTCCTGTTGTCCTCTGACCCCTAACCTCCCTCTCTCTCCCTCCAGATGCCACTGTGTACGTGGGGGGCCTCGATGAGAAGGTTAGTGAGCCGCTGCTGTGGGAGCTCTTTCTCCAGGCAGGGCCCGTGGTCAACACACACATGCCAAAGGACAGAGTCACCGGCCAGCACCAAGGTGAGTTCCTCGCAAGAGGTGAATTTACTCATATTGAGGAGACACGGACCCCCGAAGCGTTCCCAACACGATTCCCAACTGTTTTATTTATTTAATTAATTAATTTATTTATTTTTTGGTGGTACTGGGGGTGGATCCCAGAGGCTTTCCACCTCCAGGCTAGATTCCCAGACCTATTTTATATTTTGTTTGGAAACTGTATCTCACTAAGTTGCCGAGAGCCTCACTAAGTAGCTGAAGTTGGCTTTGAATCTGTGCGATCCCCCTGTCTCAGCCTCCCAGGCGTGGAGATTTGTACAAGAGTGTGCCACCATGCCCGGCCTCAACTATTTTAAAATGAGCAACCTAAAGAGTCCTTTGCTTTAAGCCAGTCATGGTGACACGCGCACGCCTGTAATCCCAGTACTCGGGAGGTCGAGACAGGAGGATTGCAGGTTGGAGCACAGTCCCAACAACTTAGTGAGACTCCTAGCAACCTAGCAAGACCCTGTCTCAAAACAGAAAGTAAATAAAGAAATAAACGAATCAATCAATAGGGTTGGGAGTGTAGCCTGTAGGTAGAATTCCCCCCGGGTTCAATCCCCAGTACAGAAATAAATGAAAAAAAACAAGAGTTCTCTGACTTCAGACTCAGTTCCCAGTTTCTAGAGGCATTCAGTTGGAGTGTGGCTGTTGCTTTGTGATTGGCGGGTGGGAAAGCTCCCCTCCATTTTGAGTCTCTTCGCTTGAGTTGTTGCCCTCTCCCCTGCTTTCTCAGGCTATGGCTTTGTTGAATTCCTGAGTGAGGAGGATGCCGACTATGCCATTAAGATCATGAACATGATCAAGCTCTACGGGAAGCCAATTCGAGTCAACAAGGCCTCGGCTCACAACAAAAACCTGGATGTGGGGGCCAACATCTTCATTGGGAACCTGGATCCCGAAATTGATGAGAAGCTGCTCTATGATACTTTCAGCGCCTTCGGGGTCATCCTACAAACCCCCAAGATTATGCGGGACCCTGACACAGGCAACTCCAAAGGTTATGCCTTTATTAATTTTGCTTCATTCGATGCTTCGGACGCAGCGATTGAGGCCATGAATGGGCAGTACCTCTGTAACCGCCCCATCACTGTGTCTTACGCCTTTAAGAAGGACTCTAAGGGCGAGCGCCACGGCTCAGCAGCAGAACGCCTCCTGGCAGCTCAGAACCCACTCTCCCAGGCTGACCGCCCTCACCAGCTGTTTGCAGATGCACCTCCTCCACCTTCTGCTCCCAATCCTGTGGTGTCGTCCCTGGGATCTGGGCTTCCTCCGCCAGGTAAAGCTTTTGATTCCAAATATGTTTGTCTCAAGGCTGGTGGTGGGAGGGCCAGGAGGAAGACAGAAGCTGAAGGATCGGGACTTTGGGTCTGTGGAGGAAGAGAAAGGGGCGGGAATGAACACATTCTCTCCTCCCTCCCACTGACTCCTCCTCCTCTCATTTCCTGTATAGGAATGCCACCTCCTGGCTCCTTCCCACCTCCGGTGCCACCTCCTGGAGCCCTCCCACCCGGGATCCCACCGGCCATGCCCCCACCACCTATGCCTCCTGGGGCTGGAGGACACGGCCCTCCATCAGCAGGAACCCCAGGGGCTGGGCATCCTGGTCATGGGCATTCCCATCCTCACCCATTCCCACCAGGCGGGATGCCCCATCCAGGTAGGTGCTTTCTGGGAAGGGAGCCGGGAGCTCGCTAGAGGGGCTTTCTCGCTGCTCGTACTGCTGCCCTTCTGCCTCAGCGAAGATGGTCCAGGGCTCGCCTCTCCTTACAGGATACTTTGAACACTTCTGCCCTGTCCCCATTTCTTTTGTTTTGTTTCTGTACTAGGGTTGGAACCCAGGGACATTCTACCTCTGAGCTACACCCCCAGCCCTTTTTAGTTTTTGTTTTGAATCAGGATCTCACTAGGTTGCTGAGTCTTGCTGCGTTGTTGGAGCTGTCCTTGAACCTGTGATCCTCCCGTCTCAGCCTCTCAAGTACTGGGATTATCGGTGTGTGTCGCCATGCCTGGCTCTGTCTCTCTTCCATTTTTTTTAATAGTCTATACCTGCTGTTTTTGTTTCCTTAATTTTTTTTCTTTTTCTGATTGCACTCGAGAGTAGTGACCTAGTTCCAAATCTAGGGGACACTTCTAATTCCTTGCCCAATTTAATCTTTGCTATACTTAAAACTAGCTGTGTCTTCTTGTTTAAAATTCTTGTCTTTGCCGGGCGTGGTGGCACACGCTTGTAATCCCAGCATTTGGGAGGCTGAAACAGGAGGATCACGGTTCACAGACAGCCTCAGCCACTTAGGCCCTTTGCAACTCAGTGAGACCCTGTTTCAAAATGAAGATTAAAATAGGGCTGGAGATGTTGCTTGGAGGTAGAATGCCCCTGGGTTCCATCCCCAGTAACGCCAAGAAAAATTTTTATTCTGTTGTTCTGGATTCTTTCTATCTATCCCCCCCCCCTCTCTTTCTGATTTGTCAGTCACAGCCACCTTGATTAACTTTTTCCTCTGCCTGGTTCTCTTTTCTGCATGTATCCATGGGTTATCTTTGATGCTGGGGCTCACCCAGGGGCATTCTCCCTCTATACCCTCAAGCCCTACTTTATTTTTTATTTGGAAATGGCTCACTAAGTTGCTGAGGCTGGCTTTGAACCTGTGGTCCTCTTGCTCCCTTTCACCTGTAAAGTCCAAACTCATGATAGCATTGAGGGCTTTACATGATCTCGCCCCTGCCTGTCACTCCCACAACTACATGTTGCTCCTGATTGCTGAGTTCCTGATATTTTCTAGAAAATCCTGTGTGTTTGGTATGCCTGTGATTTGTACGTGCCAACCTTTCTGCCTGGGTGGTGTATTCTGACTCCTCATCCTCCTGAAAAATTCTTCATCCTTTAGAGTTAGATTTGCTCAAGTAGTGTGTCTGCTTCCCTCCCAAGTCCTGACAGCAGAGTAATCGCTCTCGCTTACACACTTGAGTGGCTGTCAGTGCGGCCGATCCGCACCGCGCGAGCGGAGTGAGGAAGCAGGACACCTGTTGGAACGACCGCAGTCACGGGCAGCGGCACTTTTCACCAGCCTTATTCTCTACACCCTTCTCTTCCTTCTGTCACTTTTTGTCATCTGCTCTTCCTTTCTCCATCTTTGCCCTCTTCTCTCTTGCCTGTCTCCCTTCTCCTTGTGTCTCTCTTCTTTTCGCAGGGATGTCCCAGATGCAGCTGGCCCACCACGGCCCTCATGGCCTAGGACACCCCCACGCCGGGCCTCCAGGCTCGGGGGCACAGCCTCCGCCGCGGCCGCCGCCTGGGATGCCACACCCCGGGCCTCCTCCAATGGGCATGCCCCCCCGGGGGCCTCCCTTCGGATCTCCCATGGGTGAGTAAGCTCTAGCACCCTCCTCCTCACACACACTTCGGTATTTTCTTTGTCGTGTGGCTCTTGCTGTCTTCCGAGCCCCCTCCCCCGCAGGCCGGCTGCAGCTGTCTCAGTTACTCACTTTCCTTCCTTGGTCTTCCTGCAGGTCACCCAGGCCCCATGCCACCCCATGGCATGCGCGGCCCGCCGCCACTCATGCCGCCTCATGGCTACACCGGCCCGCCGCGGCCCCCACCCTACGGCTACCAGCGGGGTCCGCTCCCTCCGCCCAGACCCACGCCCCGGCCACCAGTTCCTCCTCGAGGTCCACTTCGGGGCCCTCTCCCTCAGTAAATTCTTGTTCTTCTTCCTGTTACATCTTCCCGGTATCTTTTCGATTCCTCGGACCAATCAGAGTTGCTGCAGCTCCTTGGGGTTAGGGCACCGATCCCTCTCAGCCCCCGCCCCCTTTAGCTTTTTTCCACCAGAGATTTTTCTCTTTTTTTATATTGGTCCTAAGTGTTTTGCAGATGCACAGAGAAAATAAAACTGTACTCCTTGTTTATTCTTCGTGGGTTTTCCTTGCAGTGACTTTCCTTGAGAGATGCTCGGGTGTTGTGAGGAATGGTAAGAGCGGAGGGTGTCTGCGTTTTAAAGGCTTATTCTTTGATCACTGTTGCAGTAGCTGGACGCTGCTGTGCACTGGAGTGATTGTTTTCTTATATAGAGCTTATCGTTTGGATTTTAACGTGGACATTATATTTAAGTGAAACGCGCCTAGCGATAAGTTAGCAGAAATAGGAAACAATGCCCACAACACCATTCACGAGTGCACTGTTGGAAATAAAGGATCAGAAACAACTCACACAGAGTGTTATGAAGGGACTGGTTAGTCAACTGGTAGGTCTGCACAGTAGAGAGAGCGCTACGCAGCTAAAAAAGAACGAGGAGGGAGTGGGGAGGACGGGGTGGAGCTCATGGTGCAGCGCCTGCATAGCATATGTGAGGGCCCTGGGCTCAACTCCCAGCGCCAAGAAACAAGATTCTCTACATACTATTGTGTGGAGAACTCTGAATTGTATTACATGAGTAAAACGATGTATAGTTTGTTACCTTATCTAAGGGGTAGCACATAAGTGTGTATTTGGTTTTACACTCACACACACATACACATAGGTATATTTTTTCAGACAGGGAATTGAACCCAGGGGTCCTCTACCACCAAGCTATCTCCCTAGTCCCCCCTTTTGTGTGTGTGTGTGTGGTACTGGGGATTGAACCCAGGGACATGTACTCACAGTGCTATTTTATTTTATTTTGGACCAGATCAGTTTGCAGAGGGCCTCACAAGGCTGCCATGGCTGTGAACCTGCTATCCTCCTGTCTCAGTCTCCAAGTACCATGATTATAGGTGCCACTGTACCCAGCTGCCATTTTTATTTTTTATCTTGAGACAGGGTTGCTCAGGTTGGCCTTGAACTGCAGTCCTTCTGACTTGGCCTCCCAAGTCACTGGAGGGAGGTTCACAGGCATGTGCCACCTCACCTGGCAGCTTGCATTAAAAAAAAAAAAAAAAAGGTAAACCAGAATTTAAAGGAAATTGAAACCACTGGAGGAAGAAAGATTTGTGAGGAACTTGATTTTTCTTGAGTATATAGTGTAAGTGTACCTTTCATTTGGAACCACATAAATCTGTGTGTGTGTGTGTGTGTGTGTGTGTGTGTGTGTGTGTGTGTTTTACTGGGGATGGAACCTAGGGGCATTCTACCTCCAAGTTATCCCCAGCCCTATTTCTTAATTAATTAATTAATTTATTTTTTTTTTTGCGGTACTGGGGCTGGAACCCAAGGGCATTCTAACTTCAAGTTATACCCCTGGCCTTATTTTTTTTTTTTTTTTTAATTCTTTATTTTGAAACAGGGTCTCACTGAGTTGCAAAGGGCATCAACTAAGTAGCTGAGGCTGGCTGCGAACCCAGAACCTTCTATCTCAGCCTCCCAAATGCTGGGATTACAAGCGTGTGTGCCACCAGGACTAGCTCCTATTTACTTTGAAACAGGGTTTCACTAAGTTGCAGAGGGCCTCACTTAGTAGATGAGGCTAGCTGCAAACCTGTAATCTTCTTATTGCAGCCTCCCAAGTTCTAGGATTACAAGTGTGCACCACCATACCTGGCTGCATAAATAACTGTGTGTGTGTGTGTGTGTGTGTGTGTGTGTGTTTTTTACTGGGGATTGAACCCAGCAGCATTCTACCTCTGAGCTTCATCCCCAGCCTATTTTATTTTTATTTTGAAACGATTTTGCTAGGTTGCATCTTAATACTTGCTGAGGACTGTCCTTGGACCTGTGATCCTGTCTCAGTACTAGGATTACACGCATGTGCCACCGCTCCTGGCTTCTTAACACAGTTTTCTTAACAGTTTAAATGTAAAAATTGGAACAGCAAATTTTATTTTATTTTAAATTTTTTTGCGGGTCTGGGGATATAACCCAGGGGCATTCGACCTCCAAGCTACAGCCCCTGCCCTATTTTTCTTTATTTTTTGAAACAGGTTCTTACTAAATTGCGGAGGGCCTCACTAAGTAGCTGAGGCTGTCCGTGAACTGCGATCCTCTGGTCAGCCTCCCAAATGCTGGGATTACAAGTGTGCGCCACCACGCCTGGCTGATAGTAAATTTTATTTTCAGTAAACTTCGAGTTTTTCCTTTTTAAGCGCATGTCTTGGGTGAGTTTGTATCTTACTCCTGTTTTTATTCTCACTTTGAGTTCTTTCAAATCTGGTTTCCATCACATTTAAATCTCTAGCCAGGAGCAGTGGAGCATTCCTGGAATCCCAGTACTAGTACTTGGGAGACTGAGACAGGAGGATCACAGGTTTGAGGCTAGTCTCACCAACTTAGTGAGACTTAGCAACTTAGTGAGACCCTGTTTCAAAATAAGAAATCAAGCCAGACATGATGGTGCACATTTGTGATACCAGTACTTGGGGGGTTGAGGCAGGAGGATTTCAGGTCTGAGGATATCCTCAGCAAGTAGTGAGACTCTCAACCTAGTGAGATACTGTTTCAAAGTAAAAATAAAATAAGGCTAGAAGTATAGTTCAGTCCCCAGTACCAAAAAGATAAAAGAATAAAGTAGAGCTTGGGGTATAGCTCAGAGGTAGAGTGTCCCTCAGTTCTGCCGGAGCCAGCTGGCAAAAGTACGGGTTCCGAAGAGGAGTGAGGATGAAAGAATTCAATTCTAAGAATTTAATTCAAAGAATTTTAATTCAAGCATGGAAGGATCGCCAGTCCATTCCCAGGTCGATATCTACTGGCCGATCCCGGGTTTATTTCTCTTGTATTTAAAAGGTTTCAGGTCAATCAGTCCCTCCTGCCATCACCACCTGAGCGCATACATCACGGGCAGGTCAGTCAGTACCCTTGTGCCATCACCACCTGATCTTCTCTCAGACCTTAATTACTTTGAACCTTCCATGACCCCAAACTTTGTTGACTCTGGGCAAAGGACAGTCAGGTGAAAGAAGGACAGAGTATTCTTTTAGTAAAGATAAGGGGAAACCTTAATGGCTCCCTGCACAGTTCCACCCCCAGTACCATAAAACAACAACAAAAAACCACCAAAAACAAAAAAATCAAAAGGGCTTAGAGTGTAGCTTGAAGATAATGCCTTGGGTTTAATTCCCAATTTTTTTTCTTTCTTGCGTTACTAAGAGTGGAACCCAGGGGAGGTCTACCTCTGATAGCCCCCCTCCCCCACAGCCTTATCTTTATTCTTTATTTTTATTTATTTATTTATTTATTTATTTATTTATTTATTTATTTATTTTTTGGTGGGATGGAACCCAGGGGCATTGGACCTCCGAGCTACACCCTCTGCCCTATTTTTTATTCTTTATTTTGAAACCAGGTCTCACTGATGTGCAGAGGGCCTCACTAAGTAGCTGAGGCTGTCCACGAACCGAGATCCTCCAGTTTCAGCCTCCTGAATGCTGGGATTACAAGCATGTGCCACCATGCCCAGCTTATTTTATTTTGAAACAGGGTCTCACTAAGTTGTAGATGGCATCACTAAGTAGCTGAGGCTGTCTGTGAACCGCAATCCTCCTGTCTCAGCCTCCCAAATGCTGGGATTACAGGCAGGTTTGAAGCCAGCCTCAGCTACTTAGTGAGGCTCTCAGCAACTTAGTGAGACCCTGTTTCCAAATAAAGTATAAAATAGGTCTGGGAGTATAGCCCAGAGGTGGAAGTAGTATAGCCCTGGGTTTAACCCCCACTACCACATACACACACAAAAATAAATAAATAAATAAATAAATAAATAAATAAATAAATAAAATAAATAAGATATATTTGAGAATATAAGAAAGACATCTAAAATTCAAGAAAACTTCCTGGGAAAAATCTAACGTCTAAACTTAGTCTTAAAGGAAGGGTAGCTGGGCGTGGTGGTGAATGCCCGTAATCCCAGTACTTGGGAAGCTGAGACAAGAGGATCACTGGTTCGAGGCCAGCCTCAGCAACTTAGCGAGGCCCTTAGCAATTTAAGAGAGACTCTTACTGCAAATAAGTAAAAAGGGCTGTTGGTGTAGCTTAGAGGCACAACATCCCCGGGTTGGATCCCCAGTACCACAAAAAAGCGAGCAAACCAACAAAAGCAACAAAGAAAGGTTAGGAGTTTCCTAGGCAAATGGAGGAGAAGCTCGTTCAGGTGGATGGGGTGTTTCTGAGTGTTGATACAGGGCACGGTGTGGAACTCTCCCGAGCTGTGCTGGAGGCAGGCTGAAGTCGGCCAGTAGAGAAGCTTCCGTAGACCCATCCTGGAAGCCCTTTCACATCTTGACACAGAAAGACCACAGAGGTGCCTTCGGCTGGGGAATCCTCGCTGCCCCAGTTCCATATACTTATTAGGTATCCACATGGCGCTGGTGAATTGGCAGAGGGGGATTTGGGTTTGGGGCTTGATGGCAAGGTCTATACTAGAGATATAAATAATCAGCATAGACAGGCTTTTTTTTTTTTTTTTTTGGTACTAAGAGTTGAATTTAGGAGCATTCCACCTCTAAGCTATACCCCCACAGCCTTATTTTATTTATTTATTTTATTTTATTTTATTTTATTTTTTTGGTGGTACTGGGAAGGGAACCCAGGAGCCTTCTACCTCTGGGCTACACTCCTAGACCTATTTTTTATATTTTTATTTGGAAACAGGGTCTCTTAAGCCAGTGAGGCTGGCTTCGAACCTGTGCGATCCTCCTGTCTCCGCCTCCCAAGCTCTGGGATTACAAGCATGCGGCATCACGCCCGGCACTTATTTTATTCTTTATTTGGTAACAGGGTTTCACTAAGTTTCTGAGAGCCTCTCTAAAGGACTGAGGTTGTCCTCAAACCTGTAATCCTCCTGACTCAGTCTCTCAAGTACTGGAATTACAGATGTGTGCCACCACACCTGGCTACCCCACCCTAGTCCTTTTTATTTGAAAGTCTTAAACCTGGCATGGTGGTGCATGTTTGTAAATCTAGTACTCGGGAGGCTGAGACAGGAGGCTTGCAGGTTCAAAGCTAGCCTTGTCAATTTATTGAGGCTCTTAGTAAGCTAATGAGACCCTATGTTCAAATAAAATTGCACTTGGAGTATATCTTGGAGGTAGAATGTCTTTGGGTGCAATCCCCAGTACCCCCCCCACAAGAAACTATTTATTTATTTATTTATTTATTTATTTATTTAATTTTGTGGGTTTGGGGATGGAACCCAGGGGCATTCTACCTCTGAGCTACACCCCCTACTCTATTTTTTAGTCTTTATTTTGAAACAGGTTCTCACTGAGTTGCAAAGGGCCTCACTAAGTAGCTGAGGCTGTCCAAGAACCACGATCCTCCTGTCTAGCCTCCAGAATGCTGGGATTATAAGTGTGTGCCACCACGCCAACTCACCTGTTGCTAAATTGCTGAGGCTGGCCTTGAATTTGCAAATCTCTTGTCTCAGCCTCCCATATATTGGGATTACAGGAATGCAGCACCACACCCAGCCAAGCATGAAGACTGTATTAAAGTTGTGTGGCTGCCTGAGGGAAGCCAGGAGAAGAAGTAGAGGGCTATCAGGGCTGAGCCCTAGGAACGCTGATGTTAATGATCCCAGCAAAGGGAACTGTGGAGTGGCTGGTGAGGTACATGAGGCTGGAAAGTAATTAAGTCTTTCCTATATTGAAAAAAAAAAAAAGAAAAGAGGGTGGGGCGTGGTGGCGCATGCTTGTCATCCCAGCATTCGGGAGGCTGAGACCGGAGGATCGGATCGAGATTTGCAGACACCCTCAGCTACTTAGTGAGGCCCTCTGCAACTCAGTGAGACTTTCAAAAATAAAGTATAAAAAATAGGGCAGAGGGTGTAGGTCGGAGGTCAAATGCCCCTGGGTTCCATCCCCAGACCTGCCAAAAAACAAAACAAAAAAAAGAATAAAAAATAGTGTACCAGTGTTGTGAACGGTTTAGGAAGATTTGAGAAAGCTCTGATTATTATATTTCAAAAATTGGTGAAAGGACTTGGTTTCTGCCCAAAAAAGCAGGCAACCATTCCAATGTAAATTAACCTAGCTAAAAGTAATTAGCAAGTTGATAGGAGAGGAGAACTAGGACTTTCTCTGTCTAAAGGCAGATCTACATAATAATCAGATAATCTAGCTAGGTTGGGAGGAGGGGGTCCGACCTGAAATGACCTTTGATCATGACCTTCGACCTGACCTTTGATCATGACCTTCGTGAAAAGAGACCCAAGCTGAAAGGACACCTGGGTTTCACTTTGGCGGGGAAATAAGGGAAGGTACCTTATAGGGTTTTTACTACGTCAGAATTACATGAACAAGATGGAGGGTGTCGTATATAAAAAGTCCGGTCTGCGTGTTATATCTTTGGTGAATTCATTTGAATCCCCCCCCCTCCGTGCCATTTCTGAATGGCATGGGGCTTTAACTGTCTTCTGTATTTCTCTGTATTTCTATCTTTTTAATAAACTTCTTTAAATCTTCAGCAAGAGTCCAGGCTAATGTGTATTTATCCTTAGCTCAGGAAAAGAACCCGCAGTTTTTCTGGTTTTGGGTTTTTTTTTGTGTTTTGAGGGAAATTGTGTTCGGAACCCTAACAGGGGTCCTCGGGGACAGTTTCCCCAAAACCATATCATCTCACTCCATAACAAATAGGGCTGGGGTGTAGCTTGCAGATAGAGTGCCCCTGGCTTCGTTCAGTACTGCAGAAAAAAAATATATCTGTGACATGCACTATAATACATATATATTTCTATGAATGTAATGTTTCAGTTTTAGCAAGTAATGTATCAGTGGGGAATATTGCAAGTCACCTTATAGAGAAGTGGCCTTCTGCCAGCAGGACTTGGCTTTAACCTAATTGTAAATATTAGCATATTTAAATAAAAGATGTATGGACCCGAAGAGAGGCGAGGATGAACGCCTAGGGAAGGTAGAGTCCAGAAGTCCCCGTGGCGGAGCTGGCGGAGCCTGAGAGCCGTGGAGGTGGGTGGAGAACTGCTGCCAAGAAGAGCTCTCTGGACCCGTTGGCGGGAGTCCTTACTGGGCATGGCCTGATGCCATCAGAGATACACATCCTCTTGTTGAGTGATGTCGCTGTGCCTTTATTCCTTGACATTATGATTCTGGTTTGGTTTTAGAAAGAAAATACATGTCACATGAGTTTTCAGTCTTGAGGTAAATTTTTATAGAAAGTTAATATGGCTTAAGGTTGTGTGTGTGTGTGTGTGTGTGTGTGTGTGTGTGGTACTGGGAATTAAACCCAGGAGCTTTCTACCTCTAGGCTATACTCCCAGACCTATTTTATATTTTATTTGGAAACAGGGTCTCAACAAGTTGCTGAGAGCTTCACTCAGTAGCTGAGGCTGGCTTCAAACCTGTGTGATCCTCCTGTCTCAGCCTCCCAAGCCCTGGGATTACAATCATGCACCACCACACCTGGCTATTAGTATTTTTTTGAAACAGTGTCTCACAAGATTATTGAGAGTCTCACTACCCTGCTGAGGCTGTCCTCTAACCTGTGGTTCTCCTGGCTCAGCCCCCCAAGTACTGGGATATAGACATGTGCCACCATGCCTGGCTGATTTTTAAAAATTTTAAAACAGGGTCTCTAGCTGGGCGTGGTGGCGCACACTTGTAATCCTAGCATTTGGGAGGCTGAGACAGGAGGATCGTGTTTTGTAGACAGCCTCAGCTACTTAGTGGGGCCCTTTGCAATTCAGTGAGACCCTGTTTCAAAATAAAGGATAAAAAATAGGGCTGGGGGTATAGCTCAGAGGCAGACAGTCCCTGGGTTCCATCCACAGTACCGCAAAAACAAACACATAATAAACAAACAAATAAATAAAAATAAAACAGGGTCTCACTACATTGCTAAGGGTCAGTGCTGAGGCTAACCTTGAACTTGCAATCCTCCTGTCTCAGTGCCCCCACCCCAAGTACTGCTATAACAAGCATGTGCCACCATGCCCAGCTTTTATTTAATTTAATTAATTAATTTATTTGTTTATTTGTTTGTTTATTTATTTTTGTGGTACTGGGGATGGAACCCAGGGGCATTCTACTTCTGAGGTATACCCCCAGCCCTATTTTTTTTTTTTTTTTTTTTTTTGGTGGTACTAGAAGTGGAACCCAGAGGCTTTCTACCAGGCTCTACTCCCAGACCTATTTTATATTTTATTTGGAAATAAAATATAAAATAGGTTGGAAATAAAATATAAAATAGAAGTAGCTGAAGCTGGCTTCGAACTTGTGAGATCCTCCTGTCTCAGCCTCCTAAATGCTGGGATTACAAGCATGCGCCACCACGCCTGGCTCATGACCAGCTTTCAAACAAACATTTTCAGCTTTGGAGTCTACAAAACTCAAGGTTCACATCTCTACCAGTGGTCAGTTCAGCATCAGACATGAGTCACCTGTGAGATCTCGGGCCATGGGCCGCCAGCCTTCTGTTATAATATATTGCATTCTGGAAATTTCCTTCTAGTAAGGCACAAGCATATACTCTTGGATCTGGAAAGAGCCTGCTGCTACCTCCAGTCAAGGTAAACCATTTTCCAGACAAGAAACTTGAGGTTCACCCAGACAGGGAACTTGGCCAAGAGCCAGCAGTGTGCTAGCAGTGAGAACCTGGCCAGGGCTCTGGCCAGAGTATCCTGAAAGGCCTAACCTGGAACCCACTCATTGAGAATGTATGGTCCTTAAAGCATCAGCCTCTCACCATGAGCAGGCATGGTCACCAAGCCTTGTGTCTTGGCTCTCTGAGTGTGTGCGCATGTGCGTGCGTGTGTGTGTGTGTGTGTGTGTGTGTGTGTGTGTGTGTGTGTGTGTGCGCGCGCGCGCGCACGCAGCCACGCTACAAGAAAGTGGTCAAGGGGATTGAGGGATGCTTATTTGAGGCATGGGAGCAAATGAATGGAAGGGGAGGTGTGCAGCTGGTCAGATCTGTAAACAACCCCTCAGCGTCTCCAGTTCTCCCCTCTGCCGCCACCCACTAATGGAGGAGACCAGGTCTGAGTTGTAGGCAGCTGGCCTGGACTGCTTTTAGAGGACGGCGATGGCAGGGGGCCAGGAGTCCCTGCCTCTGGCAGCTCCAGGAGAAACCACACCTTGGTGTGTCTACTGTCACTGAAATAGCCAGGTAGCCTGGAGACCACACTCCGGGTTTGGGGAGGGCTGGGGAAAGGCCTGGCAGCAGCGGAGAGGGGCAGGGAGGCATGCTGCGAGCCCTGGGTCCTGAGGAAGGGGCTACCCCTTGCGGCCCCCCTTTCTGCCTTCCCACTCGGCCTCCTTGCGCCGCGGGTTCTCTTTCCTTCGGTCTCTTTCCCCCTCTCTAGGAAGGGGCTGGGAAGGGCCGCGTGTTATTTCCAGCGGTCCCCGTGACACCCCCTCCAGCCCTTTCATCATTTCTCCCGGCTCCCGCGTCCCCTCCCCATCCTCTGGTCTCTGGTCCCCCCCACAATGGTCTCTCCCGCGCTGGGTGGCGGGGGGCGGGGCGGAGGCGGGGCGGAGCAGGGGGGAGGTCTGCAGTGCCTTCCCCGGTACCGGAGCCGTCGCCGCTGTCGCCTCGGGCCGCGGCCGGACCCCCGCCCTCGCCCCGGACCCCGGCCGGGGGGGAGCCCAGCCCAGGTGAGACCCCTCTCCACCTCTCACCTCCCCCCGCCGCTGGCTGAAGCATCCTCGCCTTGCAGCCAGCCATCTTATCCTTCGAGGTTCTGCTTTGGGGGAGGATGACCGACCCCCATTCTGGGGGTGAGGGGGTTGGTGATGGTTCGGGGAATGGACACCGATTTTACTGTGGATGTGTGGGTATCTCTATATATGTGCAGGGGGTCTATCCAGATAGCCATCTATCTATAGATGGAGGAGAGACGGTTCCCCTCCCTTAGCAAGTCTCCACTACCCTCTTCGGAGAATAGCCTGGTGGGGGGCTTTTAGGTAGAACAGGCTTCCCTCAAGCTCCATACCCCCCTCACTTTGACGTGCCCCCCCAGGATGAATGATAAATGACCTTGGCTGGGGCGGGAGGATGTATGTAGCCTCGTTGGTCGGTGCCCGGCTAGGGTGGGTGGGGGGTGGAGGAAGGGCAGGTGAAGGGTGGGGGTGGAGAGCGGGGCGGGGGGGGGGCGGCTGGTCAGGGCCGGCGTTAGGGCACAGGTGGGGGGCTGGGGGCATTTGCTGCGGGAGGGGGCAGGGTTGCCCGGTGATGGGGGCACTTATCGGGACCCCGACCAGGGGAGGTGGCTGCTCCGAGATTTGGTCAATCCCAGGGTCGAGGTGGGCAGGGGTGGCCACCCATGCGGGCAGGGGCGTCTCCACGCCGGTGACTCCGGGCCACCGCCGCCTCTCCGGGTGCGTTCTCAGCTGACACCTTCATTTTATTTTATTTTATTTTCTCCCAGAACTGTGGACTCTTCCATCTTGCTCTCCCAGGCAGGGCAGCATTGATGTGGGGAGGGGAGGCCCGTGCTGTTGGTCCTGGGGGGGGCCCAGGTTCCATCATCCAGCCTTATTGGGGTGTTTCTAGCGCCTCCCACATCCTGCCCCTCCCGCCCCAGATGTTTTGATGAATGGCTGCTTCTTAATGACCTTGTCACCTGGGCAGGGGTTGCCTGGAGAGCTGAGTGGCCCTCAAATTCAGGGGGCTTGGGGTGGGCACAGGTCCCCAAAGGGAGCGTTTGCCCAGGAGATGTCCCCATCCGCCCTTCACACCCTCTGCAGAAAATCTGGGCACATTTTTCTGGTCAGATGAATCCAGCCAGCCTTAAAGGACCCAGAAGACCTGAAGCCTGCCTCCTTTAACCTCCACCTCTCTCAAGTGCTGTCTCTTCTACAGGATCAGCTGCCCTGTGCTGCTTTGGGGGCCTAAAAATAGCACCACTTCCTCCTCAGCTGAAATAATTTGTCTTCCTTCTCTCCCTCCTGGGCTTGTCCGCCCTGGGGAGCCCTCGTCCTGTGGTGGCTGTGGGTGCCTTCTCCACCCCACATGCACCTCCCAGGGGTAAAGAGTGTCAATAAACAGAGAATATGGCACCTGCTGGAGATCCGGGCTGGGAAAGCAGGGAAAGGAGTGCGGACTGCCTCTCACTGAGGAGATTCCATAGTTCCCTCCCTGCCAGGATGGTTGGGCCCTGAACCCCGAAGACAAGAAGACAAGAAGGTGACGTAGGGGTCACTGCTTCTGGTCACTGAAGTTCACTGCTTCCATCTGCCCCGAGGGGTGAGGCTGTGATCGCCAGCACTTCCCTCTGACTCACACCTCACCACTTACCCTCTTGTACTAGGACTAGATTGTGTGAGAGTGTGTGTGTGTGTGATTTAATGATGCCCCGAATGGGTGGGAGCAGGAGGCAGGATATTTTTAAAGGGTGAACCCTGTGTCGAGGCCTCTGTTTCTGTGAAGGAGTGGAGTTACCCTGAGCCTTTCTTTGGAGGATGTCTTTTTTTTTTCTTCTTTTTTTTTGGGGGGGGGACCCAAGGCCCCTTTCATTCTCCAGCCGCCTACGCAATGCGGTATTTGTGGACTCCTTTTTTCCTTGACTCCTGGAGGAGAAGCAGAAAGGATTAAGGGGGATTAGGAAGGGAGGCTCTGGAGGAAGGCGGTGCAGCGGTGGACCTCAGACCCTCTTGCTGGACGTAGGAGCGGATCATTCATCTGGCGTCCCACCCCACCAGTGAAAGGGGACCCTGAATGACGCCCCCGAGGAAGGTGGCCACAGCCAGTCAGCACTTCTTTCTTAGCTTTTGATGATCCCTCTTGTCCATTCTATGCTGCTTCCAAATCACCCTTTTCTGGGAGTCTTCCCTTGTTTGTCTGGAGGGAGATACTGGGGGCCCAGCTGTTGGGATTGAAGGCAGGCAAAAGAGGGTCCTGGGGAGGAGGCGGGCAACAGCATCTAAGTATGATCCCCGCTTATCCCTTTTCAACATACTAGGAAGGAAACTAATATTTATCCATTATCTTCTGTGTGATTAAATTCTCACACTGACTCTGAGAAATAGAGATCCTATTCATTTAATTATCCTCCATTTAAATATAAGGATCCCGAAGCTAGGGTTAAGTAACCTGCTTCAGGAGCATCTGGGAGGTGGCGGGGCTGGGGTTCACCTCAGGTGATCTAACCTCATGCCTTGCACTGCCCAGCGCTCCCCTTGGTGCTGTCCTTCCTGCTGCTCACCCTCAAAGTGTACAGAGATGTCTCTTGCTTTGGGACCTCGAGAGGGCGCCTAGGGCCTCACAGTATATTACTCTCACCACAACAGTAAGGGCTACTATTTATTCATTTTTTTATGTGCCAGGTACCGTGGTTAGGAGTTTATATACATTATGTCTTTTAATCCCTATGTTGCCATTTTTATTCCTCCTCCTCCTCCTCCTCCTCCTCCTCCTCCTCCTCCTCCTTTTCCCCCTCCATTTCTTCATGTGGTACTAGAGATTGAACTCAAGCACATTCTACCTCTGGGATACACCCCTGGCCCTACTGAAACACGGTCTAAGTTGTTGAGGCTGGCCATGAACTTGTGATCCTCTGGTCTCAGCCTTCCAAGTGCTGGGATTACAGGCATGCCCCACCAAACCCAGCTTTCTCTCTTTTAAACAGGAAGAAATTGAGTCTTGAGTGTTCAGAAACATATCTGAGTTCACTTAGCTAGTAAGCACTAGAGCAGTAAGTCAAACCCAAGTTTATTGGGAGGCTGAGACAGGAGGATCATAGGTTCAAGGTTATCCTCAGTAACTTAGTGAGACCCTATTTTTTTTTTTTTTTTTGGTGTGTGTGTGGGTATTGGGAATTGAACCCAGGGGGAATTCTACCTCGAAGCTATATAGCCCAATTTTTAAAAAATTTATTTATTTATTTATTATTTTTTGCAGGGTCTGGGGATGGAACCCAGGGGCATTCAACCTCAAAGTTACACCCACTGCCCTATTTTTTTTTAAATTATTCTTTAGTTTGAAACCAGGTCTCACTGAGTTGCAAAGGGCCTAAGTAGCTGAGGCTGTCCGTGAACCATGATCCACTTGTCTCATCCTCCCAAATGCTGAGATTACAAGCATGTGCCACCATGCCTGGCTATATTTTATTTTTTGAAACAGGGTCTCACTAAGTTGTGGAGAGCCTCACTAAGTTGCTGAGGCTAGCTGCAAATCTGTAATCCTCCTGTCTCAGCTTCTCAAGTACTGGGATTACAAACGTGCATCACCATGCGTGGTTGTGAGGCTCTGATTAAAATAAAAGATAGCCAGGCTTGGAGGCACATAATTATAACCCCCCCCCCCCTACGCTTGGGAGGCGGAGACAGGAGGATTGTGTAGGTTCGAAACCAGCTGTGCTGGCTTAAGAGACCCTGTTTCCAGCCGGGAGTGGTGGCAAATGTTTGTTTGTAATCCTCGTGCTTGGGAGGCTGAGACAGGAGGATCACGCAGGTTCGAAGCCAGCCGCGCTGGTTTAAGAGTCCTGTTTCCAAATAAAGTATAAAATAGGTCTGGGAGTGTAGCCCAGAGGTAGAAGGCTCCTGGGTTCCATTCCCAGTACCACCAAAAAAAAAAAAAAAAAAAAAGACCCTGTTTCCAAATTAAAAAAACATATATATGGTCTGGGAATGTAGCCTGGAGGTAGAAGGGTTTCCAGGAACCCCAGTACCACCAAAGTAAATAAATAAATAAATAAATAAATAAATAAATAGGGCTGGAGTGTAGCTTGGAGGTTCAATGCTCAGTACCCTCTCCAAAAACAGCTTATCTGACTCTGAATCTGAGCTTTTACCCAATGGGCTACGTTGGTAGAGAATCCTCTGTGGGAGGCCTATGAACACGGAGCCCTGGGGAAGAACTGTGAGCACCCGGCCTCCGGATGCCATCATTGGGACAGAAGGCAGCAGGTTGGAGGGCTTGTCTCCCTCCCCAACTCTGCCCCCCAGTAAGAATCCCAGACCAGACAGGAGTGGAACTCTGGCTCCTCCTAGTCCCTGTATTTTCTTTGAAGGTTGAGGATGAAGCAAGGGGTCTGGACTTGATGTGGGGCAGGGGTTATAAGAAGGGTTCTGGGCTGGGCGCGGTGGTGCTCGCTTGTAATCTCAGTAATTGGGAGGTTGAGACCGGAGGATCGCAGGTTCGTGGCCAGTCTGGGCAACTTATTTTATTTTTTTGCGGGTCTGTGGATGGAACCCAAGGGCATTTGACCTCCGAGCTACACCCTTTGACTTATTTTTTATTCTTTATTTTGAAACCGGGTCTCACTGAGTTGCAGAGGGCCTCACTAAGTAGCTGATGCTGTCCGCGAACCGTGATCCTCCGGTCTCAGCCTTCTGAATGCTGGGATTACAAGCGTGATGCCCGACCAGTCTGGGCAATTTAGTAGTGAGGTCCTCTGCAACTTAGTAAGATGCTGTTTCCAAAGGACGAAAAAAAAAAAAAAAAAAGGCCTGGAGATGTAGCTGGGAGGTAGTATGTCCCTTCCTGAGTTCCATCATCAGTAGCAAAGAAATTAATAATAATAATAATAATAATAATAATAATAATAATGATGATGATGCCGGCTCTGGGTAAGCGAAGGTGGTGCAATCAAGTCTTTTGGGCCTGGCCTCTAGGTCCAGGACCTGCACCCTAGCGGCCCACCCAGGGGTGAGGCCGGCTGAAGCGAGGAGCCAGCCGTCCTAGGACGCCCGTTTCTCGTCCTCCAGGTCCGCAGAGGACGAGAAGCGGCAGCTTCGGAGTGGCCGGCCCTCGGTAGCCCCAGCAGCCTGGCGCCGCCCGCCTCCCCCGGCCCCCAGCCCCCTCTGCCTCCCCGGCCGAGCGCCCCCCGGCGGGGGCCCCGCAGCTGAGCCGCCATGGAGGAGGGCTTCCGCGACCGCACGGCCTTCATCCGCGGCGCCAAGGACATCGCCAAGGAGGTCAAGAAGCAGGCGGCCAAGAAGGTGGGCAAGGGGCTGGACCGCGTGCAGGACGAGTACTCGCGGCGCTCGTACGCGCGCTTCGAGGAGGAGGACGACGACCTCCCGGCGCCCGCCGACGGCTACTACCGCGGCGAGCCCGCGCCCGACGACGACGAGGCGGGCGCATCCAGCGACGCCACCGAGGGCCACGACGAGGACGACGAGATCTACGAGGGCGAGTACCAGGGCATCCCGCGCGCCGACGCCGACGCGGCCAAGGGCGGCCGGCCCGACGGCGCGCCCCCCGGCGGCCAGGCGCAGCGCCGCAAGGAGCGCGAGGAGCTGGCGCAGCAGTACGAGGCCATCCTGCGCGAGTGCGGCCACGGCCGCTTCCAGTGGACGCTCTACTTCGTGCTCGGCCTGGCGCTCATGGCCGACGGGGTCGAGATCTTCGTGGTGGGCTTCGTACTGCCCAGCGCGGAGAAGGACATGTGCCTGTCTGACTCCAACAAGGGCATGCTGGGTAAGGGCCGGGACCCTGGGGGGGCGGAGCCGCGCGTGAGGGGCGGGGCTGGGGCGGGGTCTGGCCTGGCGGCCGGCTCGCAGGTGGCCCGTGTGCCATGGGCCACGGCGTCCGCCCCCCCCCCCCCGAGCCTCCCTCGTCGCCTGTTCGCTTCCCTGATGGGAAGTCAAATTCAGACTCCCAGGTGTAAGTGAGGAGAGGCAGTGTGGGGTGGTGGGCGATGGGGTCGGGACCCCCAAGTCTCTCACTCAGACCCCGAGTGTCCGGCACCAGGGAGTGGCCTCGCATGGCTTCTCCCTCATGGTCTCGGATAGGGCCCTGAAGAGAGGGGCCCTCTTGCCTCACTGAGGAAGGATGTAGGTCTTGCCAGGCCTTGGCCAGGTCTCTTCTCCCTGGGGCTTGGTTCGGTCATGGGTAAAATGCAAAGTTGGAGTAGACGATTTCTTTCTTTTTGGTGGTACTGGGGACTGGGGTTCTTGGAAACACTTCTACCTCCGGGTTACACTCCCAGACCCATTTTATATTTTTTATTTGGAAACAGGGTCTCTTAAGCCAGTGAGGCTGGCTTCGAACCAGCGCGATCCTCCTGTCTCCGCCTCCCAAGCGTGGAGATTACAAGCGTGCGCCACCACGCCCAGCCGGAGTAGATGATTTTTTAACATCAATAACAAAGCCGGGCGTGGTGGCGTACACTTGTAATCCCAGCATTCAGGAGGCTGGGACAGGAGGATCGCGTTTGGCGGACAGCCTCAGCTACTTAGTGAGGCCCTCTGTAACTCAGTGAGACCCTGTTTCAAAATAAAGAATAAAAAATAGGGCAGAGGGTTTAGCTCAGAGGTCAAATGCCTCTGGGTTCCATCCCCAGACCCGCAAAACAAAACAAAACAAAACAAAAAAACAGTAACAAGCTGGGCATGGTGGTACACACCTGTATTACCAGTACTTGGGAGGTTGAGACAGGAAGACTGCAGGTTTGAGGTCAGCCTCAGTAATTGAGGAAGACTATGTTTCAAAATAAAAAATAAAAAGGTCTGGGAATTTAGCTTGGAGGCAGAATGCCCCTGGGTCCAATCCCAGTACCAATGAATAAATAAATAAATACATACATGATAACAACAGGTCTGATTTTACAAAGGTAAGAAACAATCCTGAGAGTTTTAGGGCCAGAAGAATTGGGGCTGGAAGGACTTAAGGATGGGCTTTGTGGGAGAATTTTTCTGGGAAGATAAAAGGAATTGGAGTCCCTTTCCCAAGGAACAACAGAGAGCCCCCTCTGCTACTTCATCCTCAGAGTAGGGAGGGTAGAGAGGAGGCCTCAGGATGTGGGCGTCTAGGCCGATCCGTCTAGGTGAGCAGGGGTGGAGGTGGTGTGCGCATGCGCGCAGGAGGTTGCGGCATCCCGGGGTCTCCCCATCTCTGCATTCCTGCCTGTGAACCCCTGGCCTGCAGAGATGGCCTCCACCTTCGCTCATACAAGCCATCTCTAGTCGCTTGCTCTTATGTCTGGGAGACTTGCCTTCTGGACGTCCACCAGCTCCTTGACCGCTGGCGCTCAGCTGAGGGAGGGAGGGCTGAGCCGCGCCTGCCTAAGCTGTCCCCACCTCTGTCCCTCCTCCAGGCCTCATCGTCTACCTGGGCATGATGGTGGGAGCCTTCCTCTGGGGGGGCCTGGCCGACCGCCTCGGGCGCCGGCAGTGTCTGCTCATCTCGCTCTCCGTCAACAGCGTCTTCGCCTTCTTCTCGTCTTTCGTCCAGGGCTACGGCACTTTCCTCTTTTGCCGCCTCCTTTCCGGGGTCGGGTGAGTGTCCACATCCTAAGCCCTTTAAAGACAGGACTGTGAGCCGGGCATGGTGGCACACGCTTGTCATCCCGGCATTCGGGAGGCTGAGACAGGAGGATGGCAGGTTCGCGGACAGCCTCAGCTACTTAGTGAGGCCCTCTGCAACTCAGTGAGACCCTGTTTCAAAATAAAGAATAAAAAATAGGGCTGGGGGTGTAGCTCAGAGGCAGAATGCTCCTGGGTTCCATCCTCAGTACCACAAAAAAGAAAGAAAGAAAGAAAACAAAACAAAAGAAAAAATAAAAGCCAGGCCTCTGCTTGGTCACGGTTACAGCTTCAGGGCACATCAGATGCACCTCGCTTGTGTGCGAGCTGGGTGAGCTCCCTGTCTTCTTCAGCCTGGCTTCCCTCTGCCCAGGGCCCGTGTGTTGCCATTCTATGAGCACTCCGTTCCTGGGTCCTCCACCCACCTCTCCTTCTGTCTCCACAAGAGGCCTCAGCCTCATCCCCGGGCTCCCAGGGGCACTGTAGTCACCTGTATTTGCTGGGCCTGAAGCCTGGCCCAGCCTGCTCCTGTACTTCCCCCAGGGGACTCTTGTCCCCAAGCGCTTTTTGGTCACATGCCCATAGCATCTGCCCTCGCTCTCCTCTTTGCCTGTCTTTCTCTCTGCAAGTTTTCCCTTTTCCATAATTCTCATTCAGCCTTCCTAACTCTGTAATCAGCTTTAAGATTTTTTTTTTCAGTACTGGGGATGGAACCCAGGGGCATTCTATCTCCGAGCTGCACCCCCAGTCCTATTTTTAGTCTTTATTTTGAAAAAGCGTCTCACTGAGTTGCAAAGGCCACATTAAGTAGGTAAGGCTGTCCGCGAACCATAATCCTCTGGTCTCAGCCTCCTGAATGCTGGGATTGCAAGTGTGTGCCACCACGCCCAGCTCCTTTAAGATTTAATATTTGTTTCTTCCCACAACCGGAGACTTACCTGTCTGTTTTCCACTATCCCAAGGATGGGTGCTTGCTGATCGGTGGCGAGAGGAGAGTGTAGGGCATTACGTGTGAAATGGAATCTCCTGAAAAGGTCTGGAAGCCGGGCCTGGTGGTGAACCCCTCGAATCCCAGTACTTGGGAGGCTGAGACAGGAGGATCTTAGGTTTGATGACAGCCTGGGCAACTTCACAAGACCCTGTTTCAAAATAAAAAATAAAAGCGGAGCATGGTGGCACATGCCTGTAATCCCAGTACTTGGGAGGCTGAGATGGGAGGATTGCAGGTTTGAGGATGTCCTCAGCAACATAATGAGACTTTCGGCACGCTATTGATGACCCTGTTTCAAAACAAATAATAATAATTTAAAAAAGGGCTGGGGATGTAGTTGAGATAGAATACTTCCCAGTTCAATCCCTGGTATAAAAAGGGGGGGGGGCTGAGGTGTTAGCTTGGAAGTATGATGCCCCTGAGTTCAATCTCCAGCATTGTAGACAAAAACTACCATGGTCTGATAGACAAAGGAGCTTGGGGACCCGGCCTGGGCAGGGGGTCAGCGACGGGGCCATTTTCTCCCGCTCACGCTGAATTCTTGAATGCCCACCAGGATTGGAGGGTCCATCCCCATTGTCTTCTCCTATTTCTCGGAGTTCCTGGCCCAGGAGAAGCGCGGGGAGCACCTGAGCTGGCTCTGCATGTTCTGGATGATCGGCGGCGTGTACGCAGCGGCGATGGCGTGGGCCATCATCCCCCACTACGGTGAGCAGCCCCCTCCCGCTCGCCCCCTCCGAGGCGGGAGCCCGGCCTCCGCCCTCTCTGCTGACGCTGTGCCTGTCCGCAGGGTGGAGTTTTCAGATGGGTTCTGCCTACCAGTTCCACAGCTGGAGGGTCTTCGTCCTGGTCTGCGCCTTCCCGTCTGTGTTTGCCATTGGGGCTCTGACCACGCAGCCCGAGAGCCCCCGCTTCTTCCTGGAGGTGAACAGGGCGGGCTGGAGGCTGGGGAGGGCAGCAGGGGCCCTGGTGTTGAAAGGTGCACTGGGGGGGCTGCCTTCCCTCCTCAAGGGCCCGTGCTCTGGGGGACTTTATCTGCTTCCTTTGTTTCAGGATGTATCCCCAGAGTGCTTCTGTGAGTGGAGAAACCAGGGACCTTGTTTCAGCCATGGGCCCCTTAAGGTTGTGCAGAGCCTGGGCAGTGGCACGCACCTCTAATCCCAGTATTTGGGAGGCTGAGGCAGGAGGTTCTCAGGTTTGAGACCAGCCTCAGCAATTTAGTGAACCCTTAGCAACTTTGTGAGACCCTGTTTAAAAAACAAAACAAAACAAAAACAAAAACAAGAGCCAGGGGTGTGGCTTGGAGGCAGAATGGTCCTGAGTTCAATCCTCCAGTACCAAAAAATAAAGAAATAAAATTTGCAGGCAAAAATGTTGGCTTTTAAAAATGTTTATTTTATTTATTTGTTTGTTTATTTATTATTTATTATTTATTTATTTATTGCAGTACTGGGGAGGAAACCCAGAGGCATTCTACCACCGAGCTACACCCCCAGCCTTGTTTTTTATTCTTTATTTTGAAACAGGGTCTCCCCGAGTTGCAAAGGACCTCACTAAGTAGCTGAGGCTGTCCGCGAACCTGCGATCCTCCTGTCTCAGCCTCCCGAATGCTGGGGTTACAAGTGTGCGCCACCACGCCTGGCAGCTCTTGTTTTACCTCATTTTATATTAATTTTCCACAGTAGTGGGGGTTGAATCTAGGGCCTTGAGCCTGCGAGGCAAGTGCTCTACCGATGAGCTAATCCCCTGCCCTGGCCCTGGGTTTATAGCTCAAGGAAAGTTCCGACGGCTCACATCACCCCTCTAACTACATCTGCATCTGGGCCCAGCTGGGTTAGGATGCTGCCCCTTCTCTGACCACATGCCTGCCCGTCATTTCTCTGGCCTGCGGTTTTCTCTTTCCATCGTCCTGGGGACTCCTTAGGACTTATGGTCTCCCCTGGACACGCCCTGCCTCTGGCCCAAAGTTGATAACGCCAGCTTGGGGATGTGCGCCGGGGGCCGGGGGCTTCTGTGTCCTGGGACTCTGACAGGAGGCTGGAAGAGGGCTCTGTAACTGGAATTCCATCTGCGGCTCTAGAACGGGAAGCACGACGAGGCCTGGATGGTGCTGAAGCAGGTTCACGACACCAACATGCGAGCGAAGGGGCACCCTGAGCGCGTGTTCTCCGTAAGCCCTGGCCCTCCCCACCCTGCCCCTCCCAGTGCCCCCGCTTCCCCAGACACCTCCCACTGCATTCCACCTCTTGGAATTCTTGGGGCACCAGAGCTGCTCCCTGTCTCCCATCTTGTAGGGAAACTGAGGCACTCTGCGGGGGTTTGGAAATACAGTGTGACGACTCGTCCTTTCTCTTGGCCCCAGGTCACCCACATCAAGACCATTCATCAGGAGGATGAGTTGATCGAGATCCAGTCAGACACGGGGACCTGGTACCAGCGCTGGGGGGTCCGGGCCTTGAGCCTGGGGGGGCAGGTAATGGGGGATGGGGTGGCGGAGAGAGAGGAGGGAGAGGGAGAGAGAGGAAGGCAGGGCCTGAGCCCGGTGAGGGGCGAGGGTGAACTGCAGCGAGGTGGCGGGGCAGAAGAGTGGGGTCTGTGGTGTTAGTACAGCCCCCTTCTGCCTTTGCTTGGTGCCCTGTAGGTTTGGGGGAATTTCCTGTCCTGTTTCAGTCCAGAATACCGACGTATCACCCTGATGATGATGGGCGTGTGGTTCACCATGTCATTCAGGTGAGGGGTGGCGTGTGTGGGTCAAGAGGGAAGCGGAGAAGCTAGAAGTGAGGGGGACAAATGCTGAGGGATCCGCCTGCGCGGCTGCATCCGGCTCTTCTACTTCATTCATTCATTCACTCATTCATTCAACAAACCTCTATCCCAAGCTGACCAGCATTGATTTGCGCAAGTGCCGAGCTGGGATGGAGTCGCTGTGCCCAGCCCTCACGGACTTTACAATTTGGTCAGCGCTTGATAAACCTAGCTCTAAAGCAGCAGGTGGTTGCTGGGCAGAAGGACAGAGTGCTGTCAGGGCATTAGCGCCTTGTGGGGCCGGGGGTCTCCACCCCGAAGGATGCCTGGGAGTTGGACAGGCTGAGGGCCAGGGGTTGGGGAACGTGCTTTAGGGAGAGGTAAGAGCCAGCGCCTGGTCTGCTGGGGTGGCGCGCGCCTGTGATCTCAGTACTTGAGAGGCTGAGACAGGAGGATGGCAAGTTTGGGGCCAGCTTTAGCAACTTGGTGACATCCTCATCAACTTAGCAAGACCCTGTTTCAGAATAAAAAAAGGAAAAGGGATGGGGGTGTAGCTCAGAGGTATTATGCCGCTGGGTTCAATCCTTAGTACCCCCCCCCAAAAAAAAAACCAAACCAAACAAGTGCCTGGGAAGTAAGAAAGGGGGCAGTGGGTGGCCCAGGAGACCCTAGCGACCCCAGAACCCCCCAGATGGGCAGGGAGATGCATGAGATGAAGCTGGAGGAGAGCGAGGCCTGGACGCAGGCTATCTGTCCCCTCCAGGTTCTTACGTCTGTCTGTCCTCATTCCGTTACCCTTGACAGCTACTACGGCCTGACGGTCTGGTTTCCTGACATGATCCGCCATCTCCAGGCTGTGGACTATGCGTCCCGCACCAAAGTGTTCCCCGGGGAGCGCGTGGAACATGTGACTTTTAACTTCACGCTGGAGAACCAGATCCACCGGGGGGGGCAGTACTTCAATGACAAGTATGTGGGGACCTTCGCGCCGCTGTCCCGCCCGCTCCGCTCCTCTCCGCCCTTGTCTCTTTGATGCTGGGAGTTCCTGACAGGGGACGCGGGCCCATCCCGAGGCGGCTGCTCAGGGTCCTGGTCTTGCAGGTTCATCGGGCTGCGGCTCAAGTCGGTGTCCTTTGAAGACTCTCTGTTCGAGGAGTGTTATTTTGAGGACGTCACGTCCAGCAACACGTTCTTCCGCAACTGCACGTTCATCAACACTGTGTTCTACAACACCGGTAAGCGGGGGACCGGTGAGGCTGAGGTTACCCTCCTCATCACCAGCCTGGGGTTTTCAAGCCGAGAATCCTCTGGAGCTCTGGGGCCAGGTGGCTTGGGAGCCCCGTGGCTTTCAAATGATCAATAATTTGGAAATTCCAATGGCATGGGGTAATTTTCCTGTGATCAAATATCTGACAGACACATCAAGCTTCTTTGCCTTCAGCTGGACTTCTAACTCGACGCAGAGATATTAATGCACTGTGTGTGTGTGTGTGTGTGTGTGTGTGTGTTGCTGAGGATTGAACCCAGGGTCATTCTACCTCTCAGCTCCACCCCCAGCCCTATTTTAATTTTCATTTTGAAATAGGGCCTTGCTAAGTTGCTGAGGGCCTAAGTAAATTGCTGAGGCTGGCTGCAAACCTGAGATCCTCCTGTCTCAGCCTCCCAAGTACTGAGATTACAGGTGTGTGCCACCACACCCAGCTAATATTAATGCATTTGGAGAAGGCACCTTTATTTATTTATTTATTTATTTATTGTGAGTCTGGGGATGGGACCCAGGGGCATTTGACCTCCGAGTTACACCCCCTGCCCTATTTTTTATTCTTTGGTTTGAAACCGGGTCTCACTGAGTTGCAAAGGGCCTCACTAAGTAGCTGAGGCTGTCTGCGAACCGCAAGCCTCCTGTCTCAGCCTCCTGAATGCTGGGATTACAAGCATGCAACACCACGCCCGGCTTGGGAAGGCACCTCTAAATGGAGGACTGGGCAAACTTTTCCCACCTTTCGGTGGTGGTGGTGGTGATGGTGGGGACAGTTGGCTAGGACTTAGTGTTTTTTTAATTTTTCTCAGAAAAATTTTGTAGACCCGTGGCTCTGCTACTGCTTATAGCCAGTTCAAATGGACGAGAAGCCAAGGCTGTTAACAGGAACCCTTGGGAACAGTCGCTGATTATGGTCCTTTTCTGCTCTAAAGAGCCCTGGTTCCCAGGGTGATATTCGTCCAAGTTTTGCAATGAGCGCCTGGAGTGATTCTGAGAGCCCCCCGCTGAGCCTGGGCGTGGGCACTCACAGCGCCCCGCGCCCTTGCGCTGACTGCCCGCGTGTCTTGGCCTTCACCCCCAGACCTGTTCGAGTACAAGTTTGTGAACAGCCGCCTGGTGAACAGCACGTTCCTGCACAGCAAGGAGGGCTGCCCGCTGGACGTGTCGGGGACGGGCGAAGGGGCCTACATGGTGTACTTTGTCAGCTTCCTGGGGACGCTGGCTGTGCTTCCTGGGAATATCGTGTCTGCCCTGCTCATGGACAAGATTGGCCGGCTCCGGATGCTCGGTGAGGGGCGGAGGCTGGTGGAGGCCGTCGTTTGCCTTCTCACTCTGGGCTGTGGAAGGGACTGGCCAGAGGGCTTCTCTCTTTCTTATTTATTTGTTTGTTTGTTTTTGTGTGGCTCTGGGGATTGAACCCAGGGATACTCTGCCACTGAGTTATACCCCTAGCCCTTTTTTTTTTCTTTTCGGTACTGGGGATGGAACCCAGGGGCATACTACCTCTGAGCTACACCCCCAGCCCTATTGTTTTATTCTTTATTTTGAAACAGGGTCTCACTGAGTTGCAGAGGGCCTCACTAAGTAGCTGAGGTGTCCGTGAACCGCGATCCTCCCGTCTCAGCCTCCCGAATGCTGGGATGACAAGCGTGCGCCACCACGCCCATTTTAACTTCTTTACATTTTGAAACAAGGTCTTGCCAAGTCGCTGAGGGTCTTGCTAAGCAGCTAAGGCTGGCCTCAAACCTGCGATTCTCCTATCTCAGCCTCCCAAGCACTGGGATTACAGGAGTGCGCCACCAGGCTCGGCTCCTGTTTTCTCTTTAGAGGCTGCCGTGGGATGGGGTGGGCCTGGCCTAGAAGCTTCTTTAGGGAATAAAGGAGATGTCTGCCTAGAGTAGCAAGTGGGTAGGGCACAGGCTTTGAGGTTACAGGTCTGAAACTCAGCTCTGCCACCTACCTAGGGCGTTACCTCCACAAGCTCTGACATCAGCTACAATTAGGGAGAGATCACTGTACCTGCCTCATGGGTAGATGCATTAGATCCATACTTGTAAAGCAAGTGTTGGCCCCTAGCTGGCATTGAATCAATGGTTGTTAGCGATACTTCTAATAACCGATGGTGGCAAAGGACTTCCTTTTGGCCCTCTTGGGACAGAGTCCCGTGCTGGGCCGGCTCACTCTGCTCTCCTCTCCTGGCTCCAGCTGGCTCCAGCGTCATGTCTTGTATCTCCTGCTTCTTCCTGTCTTTTGGAAACAGCGAGTCCGCCATGATTGCTCTGCTCTGCCTTTTTGGGGGGGTCAGCATTGCATCCTGGAACGCCCTGGACGTGTTGACTGTTGAACTCTATCCTTCGGACAAGAGGTAGTTGGGGGGTGTGGCAGAGGGTTTGGGGCCTCGAGGGTAGGGGGTGTAGTTTTGCTTGCAGAAGCTGGTAGCTTTCGCACCCGCTCCTGGCAGTCATAACTAATTTTTTTTGGTTTTTTTTGGTGGTACTGGGGATGGAACCCAGGGGCATTCTACCTCCAAGCTCCCCCTCCAGCCCTGTTTTTTATTCTTTAATTTTGAAACAGGGTCTCACTGAGTTGCAAAGGGCTGAGGCTGTCTGCCAACTGCGATCCTCTTCTCTCAGCCTCCCAGATGCTGGGATTACAAGCGAATCTTAACTATTAACCTTATTTTTTGGTTTCCTTTCCCTGTGTCTCCCGATCTGTTCTCCGATGTCCGCCCTCTCCTCTCTGGCCTTTCCACTCTTGCCTCTCTTTTGCCGCCTGCCGTCTTCCCTGGCTGTCTTCCCTGTGGCCCCTGGGGCTCCTGAGCAGGACCACGGCCTTCGGTTTCCTGAACGCCCTGTGCAAGCTGGCCGCCGTGCTGGGGATCAGCATCTTCACGTCCTTTGTGGGGATCACCAAGGCCGCCCCCATCCTCTTCGCCTCGGCTGCCCTCGCCCTCGGCAGCTCTCTGGCCCTGAAGCTGCCCGAGACGCGGGGGCAGGTGCTGCAGTGAGGAGGTCCTGGGTTGGGGGTGGCAGGCGCACTGTGAGGCCAGCGCCCCCTCCCCGCCATCCTGGCCCCCGGGGCCCTCGCTCCTATGCCCGTTTGGTGTCTTAGCTGTGCGTGTGTGCGCGTGTGCATGTATGTGACCCTCGTGGGCCGGGACTACAGGGAAGGTTCCCTCATCCCCACCTCCGTCCACCCTCGACTTTGCACAAGAGAAGGCTGAGCCTGCCCTCTTCTCCCCCAGTGCTCGTGAGGGGCCCTTGCTTCCCTGCCCTGGGGGGTCTAGAAAAGGCTGCCTGCCTTCCCCCATCCCTCTGCCTGAGCCCCCGGGAAACCAGGGGCCACGTGGTTACATTGGAGGCCGGGGCTTGGGTGTGGTTCATGGACCAAAAGAACTTCTTAGAGTGGGAAGGGCCTTGGTGCCCTCTCGCCCCTCTGGTTGGTCGGATGCGGGGGCAGTAGCAATAAACCTCAGCCCCCTCCTCACTTTCCCCTCGATCTGGGCGATACGTACAAAGCCTGAACTTTATGAAATTAACTTTCTGGTTCTTATTTATTTGTATATTATGTTCTGAGGCAGCTCAGCGGGACTGTGTGTGAATGTGTGTACACTCATGTACGCGTGTATGTGCCATGGGGTGGGGGTGTCTCTCTACTGTTCTAAAATATAAGCCAAGGGTCATTTCAAGGGATACACACAGCCTGCCTCCCGGCACAGCGGCGCTGGGCACGGCAGGGAGGAGCCTGGGTCCCGCAGAGATGGGTCCTGCGGTCTGGAGGCCTGATGGCCCCTGACGAGGCCGAGTCTCCTTGGGAGTGAGGGGCTCCACCTACTGCGGCAGGGGCTGGACGAGCACCGGGGGCCCCTCACAGGCTGGGGGTAGGGGTGCGGGAGCCAGGTAATGGGGTCCACCCAGCAGATCTAAAGCACAAGGGGCTGGGGTGGGGCAGGAAGAAGGGTCCCTCCTGGCAACGCTGCTGAAAGTGGGGAGAGGCTCAGCGGTAAGCGAGGGACCCCCGCACAAGGGCCGGGAGCCTCAGTTTCCCCATTGCACCCTCCCACAAATAGCCTCTGTAGGTTAAGCTGCCCTGTCCCACCTACTCTGTGCGGCCGCTTTCTTTGGTGCCCTCCCCCACCCCCACCGTAGCTGTGATGTGTTGTAGTTTTTAGCTGTTTGTAAAATGTTAAAGAGAAAAAAACAAGTTAAAAGGAAAACAACAAAAAAAGTGAAAATAACAAGAAAAGATCCAAACTCCACTCCCTCCTGCTGCTGCGTCTGGTGCCTCGCCCAGTGGTCGCCCTGCCATTTGGTAACACTGAACCAGGTGGTGACTGTTTAACCCCTCGATGTCTGCTGCTCAGAGGACTGCCTTCTTCTCCAGTGCCCGTCTGTGTGTGCCCCCTCCCACCCTACACTCGCTGGACGTAGCCCCCTCCCCTGCACCCTCCGGGAGACCCACCCATCTTCCTCGCTCTCCTGGGGAACCCCAAACTCTCCGTTAACGTGAAAAATGAAAAATATTGATGAAAAAGAAAAAGAAATAAATCCTTAAAACCCCAAATGGCTGTGTTTGCTTCCTTACCTCGTACCCTGTAATTCTCACTCCATCCTGGCAGTCTTGGGAGGGGAAAAATGGATGTGGAGAACAAGTCCCCCTCCAGTTTGGAGGGGTCGAACCCAGGGCTTTCTACCTTCGGCTACCGCCGGCCCATTTTATTTTGGAACAGATTCTTGCTAAATTGCTGAAGCTGTCCTGGAACCTAAGATCCTCCTGCCTCAGCCTCCCAAATTCTGGGATTAAAGGCTTGTGTCAACATGCCTGGCTTTCACAGTTGCTTGTTAAATTGGCCTCCACCCTGCGCTTTCCACTTTATCAGTTGGAGGGGAGGGCCCTTTAGGGAGGTCTCCCAGATTGGAAAATACTTTTTTTTTTTTTTTTAATTTTTTGCAGTACTGGGGATGGAACCCAGGGGCATTCTACCTCTGAGCTACACCCCTATATTTTATTCATTCATTCATTCTTTCTTTCTTTCTTTCCTTCCTTCCTTTCTTTTTTTTTTTGTGGTACTGGGGGTGGAACCCAGAGGCTTTCTACCTCCGGGCTATATACCCCAGACCTATTTTATATTTTTTATTTGGAAACAGGGTCTCACTAAGTTGCTGAGAGCCTCACTAAGTACCTGAGGCTGGCTTCGAACCTGCTCAATCCTCCTGCCTCAGCCTCCCAAGCGCGGGGATTACAAGTGTGTGCCACCACGCCCGGCTTCTTCTTTATTTTGAAACAGGGCCTCACTGAGTTGCAAGGGCCTCACTAAGTAGCTGAGGCTGGCGCAAACCCAGATCCTCCTCCTGTTTCAGCCTCCCAAATACCGGGATTACAAGCGTGCGCCACCATGTACAGTTCCTGAAAATACATTTCTTTAGAACCAACTTTCTTCCAAATCTTCTCCTGTGTCTTTAGAAATGAATAGGTTCTAGACTCTATTCTTGTGGAATCACTCTATTATTTGGAGGCTTTAAATCTATATATTTTGGGGAGTATTGGGATTGAACCCAGGGACATTCTACCTCTAAGCTACACTCCCAGCAGACTTTATTTATTTAGAAACAAGGTCTCGGTAGGTTGCTGAGTACCTTGTTAAGCTGCCAAGGCTAGCTTTGAACCTGCGATCTTCTTGTGTAGCCTCCCAAGTACTAGGATTACAAGTGTGTGCCACCAGATCTGGTTTGGATCTGCATTTGTGTGTGTGTGTGTGCTGGGGGTTAAACCCAGGGACATTCTACCTCCCAGCCTTATTTTTTATTCTTTATTTTTTGTGGTACTGGGGATGGAACCCAGGGGCATTCTACCTTCAAGCTACACCCCTAGCCCTATTCTTTCTTTTTTTCTTCCTTCCTTTTTTTTTTTTTTTTTTTGTGGTACTGGGGGTGGAACCCAGAGGCTTTCTACCTCCGGGCTATACTCCCAAACCCATTTTATATTCTATTTGGAAACAGGGTCTCACTAAGTTGCTGAGAGCCTCACTAAGTAGCTGAGGCTGGCTTGGAACTTGAGCGATCCTCCTGTCTCAGCCTCCCAAGCGCGGGGATTACAAGCGTGCATCACAACACCCGGCAACCCGGAGGTGGGCATTCTACCTTCAAGCTACACCCCCAGCCCTATTTTTTAAAATTCTTTATTTTGAAATAGGGTCTGAGAAGCAGCTAAGGCTGTCTGCGAACCGCAATACTCTTGTCTCAGCCTCCCAAATGCTGGGATTACAAGTATATGCCACCTTGCCTGGCTAGTCTTTATTTCTGGAACAGGGTCTCACTAAGTTGCTAAGGCTGACTTCAAACCTGGAGTCCTCCTGTCTCAGCCTCCCAAGTATGGAATTACAGGCATGGCCACCACACCTGGGTTGGATTTATTTATTTATTTATTTATTTATTTATTTATTTGTGGTACTGGGGATTGAACCCAGGGGGATTCTACCTCTGAGCTACACCCCTAGCCCTATTTCTTTTTAAAATTCTTTTTCTTGAAACGGGGCCTCACTAAGTAGCAGAGGCTGGCCATGAACACAGATCCTCCTGTCTCAGCCTCCCAAATGCTGGGATTACAAGCATGCCCGGCTAGGATCTATATTTTAAAAAAAGCTTCTTAGCCAGGAGTGGTGGCACACACCTATGATTTCAGTATTTGGGAGGCTGAGATGGAAGGATCACAGGTTAGAGGACAGCCTCGGCAATTGTGAGACTCTTGTTAACCTAGTGAGACTGTTTCTAAATAAAAGTAAAATAGGGGTGGGGGTTTAGCTCAGAGGTAGAATGCCCCTGGGTCAATCCTCAGTACCACACACACACACAAAAGTTGAGTTAAACAAGCTTCCTCGGGAATTCTTCCCCATGAAGAAACTAGAAAACAATTGCTTCAAAGCCGGGCGTGGTGGCGCCCGCTTGTAATCCCCGCACTTGGGAGGCTGAGACAGGAGGATCGCTCAGGTTCGAAGCCAGCCTCAGCTACTTAGTGAGGCTCTCAGCAACTTAGTGAGACCCTGTTTTCAAGTAAAATATAAAAAAGGTCTGGGAGTATAGCCTGGAGGTAGAAAGCCTCTGGGTTCCTCCCCCAGTATCACCAAAACAAAAACAAAAACAAAAACCTATTGCTTCAGCTTACCCACAATTCCCCTCTTGGCCACGCTGTTCTAACCACTACTTTCCGTGTTTGTGTGTGTGTGTGTGTGTGCGTGCGCGCGCGCGCGTGTGCATGTGTTTGTGGTATTAGGGGTTGTATCCAGGAGTGTTCTATCTTCAAGCTATACCCCCAGCCCTATTTAATTAGAGCAGTACTGGGGTTAGGATCCAGGGGAGTTCTACCTCTGATCTATACCCCCAGCACTACTTTTTTTATTTTGAAAAAGGGTCTAAATTTCTGAAGCTACCCTTGAATCTCTAATCCTCCTGTGTCAGGCTCCCTAGTACTGGAATTACAGCTGTGAGCCACCATGTCTGGCTTTATCATGACTTTTTTTTTTGTGTGTGTGTGGTACTGGGAATTGAGCCTAGAGATGTTCTACCTCCAAGTTACACCTCACCCCTATTTTACTTTTTATTTGGAAAAAGGGTCGTACTAAGTTGTGGAGGGCCTAAGTTGCTGAGGCTGGCCTTGAACCTTTGATCCTCCTGTTTCAGACTTTAATCATGATTTTTTTTTTTTTTTTGGTGGTACTGGGGTTCCTGGAAACCCTTCTACCTCTGGGCTACACTCCAAGACCTATTTTATATTTTTGAAACAGGGTCTCTTACGCCAGCGTGGCTGGCTTCGAACCTGCGCGATCCTCCTGTCTCCGCCTCCCAAGCGTGGGGATTACAGGCGTGTGCCACCACGCCTGGCTAATCATTTTTTATAGTAGCTCACAGATCAACTACTTTCTTCCCACTCTCAAGGCTGGCCTCTAAGGCCAGGTTCTCTACCTTCGCTTTTTTGGTACTGGACACTGGACTCATGGTCATTCTACCACTGAGCTGCATTCCCAGGTCCTTTTATTCTGAGACAGGATCTCTGCTAAATTATCCAGGCTGGCCTTGAACTTGCAATCACCTGGCATCAGTCTCTGGAGAAGCTGGTGTTACAAGCATTCGCACCGTGCCTGGTTTCAACCTTCACTTTTTTTGGGGGTGGTGGTGGTAGTGGGGATTGAAACCAGGGGCATTCTATCTCCAAGCTACACCCCAACCCTATTTTTAATTCTTTATTTTGAAACAGGGTCTAAGTTGCAGAGGGTTTCACAAAGCAGCTGAGGCTGGCTGCAAACCTGCATAATCCTTCTGCCTCAGTCTCCTAAGTATTGGGATTACAAGATTGTGCCACCACGCCCGCTCACCTTCATCTTTTTTTTTTTTTTTTTTTTTTTTTCGGTACTGGGGATGGAACCCAGGGGCATTCAACCAGCTACACTCCCAGCCCTATTTTTTTATTCCTTATTTTGAAACAGGGCCTCACTAAGTAGCTGAGACTGATGGCAAACCAGGATCCTCCTGTCTCAGCCTCCCAAATGCTGGGATTACAAGTGTGTGCCACCATGCCCGGCTTTCACCTTCACTCTTGATTGATACTGGTGCCTCCAATCCCTGATGCCAATACACTTACGTATCACTGCTCCATCAATGTGTCCCCAGGTGCTCTCTGGCATGCCCTTATTGAAAAATTCTTCAATGATTCCCTAGTGGCCAATCGGATGTGGTCTCCACTCTTTGGCCAGACAATCAGGATATATGTAATTTATTTATCCGTTTATTTATTTTTGCGGTACTGGGGATGGAACGCAGGGGCATTCTACCTCAGAGGTACACCCCAGCCCTATTTTTTATTCTTTATTTTGAAACAGGGTCTTGCTGATTTGCAGAGGGCCTCACTAAGTAGCTGAGGCTGTCCTTTAATTGTGATCTCCTGTCTTAGCCTTCCAAATGCTGGGATTACAAGCATGTGCCATCACGCCCGGCTCAAGATATATGTTAATCAAACTTTTTTTTCTAATAATATCTACATTGAGATTAGAAAGTTGTATATGTAGACATTACTTGGGCTCTCCTTTTATTTCTCCTCAGAAATATACCATAATACTTGAAAGACTCATAAGTAAAAGGGCTAACGTTTTCTCCATTTTCTGTAATTATTCTCTAGGTTCTTACCTTTTCATTGTTTTAGTGGTTAAAAAGATTTTTCAACAAGGCCAGCCTCAGCTACTTAGGGAGGCCCTCTGCAACTTAGTGAGACCCTGTTTCAAAATCGGGCCGGGGTATGGCTCGGAGGTAGAATGTGGCTTGGAAAATGCTCCGGGGTTCAACTCCCAGTACAAAAAAACCCAAACATTTCCCCTAAAATGAAATCCAATACCTCATGGCCCAGTCCAACCTGCCACTTGTTCAGGTTCTTTCCCTGCCCCCAAACACCCCGCCTCACCTTTCTGGTTTAATTCTGTTTTCCTTTAGAGACCCAACTAGTTCACTTCCTCCATGAACCTCTTCCTGCCTACCCTACCTACAGTCATTTTTAATTTAAAAAAAAAATATTTTTGTGGTACTGGGGATTGAACCCAGGGGCATTCAACCTCTGACCTAAACCCCAGCCCTATTTTTTTTTTTTTTTTTTTAAATTTTGAAACAGGGTCTTGCTAGGTTGATGAGAGTCTCACTGTCTCAGCCTCCTAAATACTGGGATTACAGGCCCATAGTCTCATCATCTGGTTTGTTTATATTATTATTATTATTATTAATTATTATTATTATTATTATTACTATTATTATTATTATTATTTTGGTGGTACTGGGGTTCCTGGAAGCCCTTCTACCTCCGGACTACACTCCCAGACCTATTTTTATATTTTTTTAATTTTGAAACAGGGTCTCTTAAGCCAGCGCAGCTGGCTTCGAACCTGCACAATCCTCCTGTCTCGGCCTCCCAAGCGCAGGGATTACAAGCGTGCGACACCACGCCCGGCCTTGGTTTGTTTATTTTTTTTAAGAACACCTGGGCATATAGGAGGCTAAGACAGAAGGATTTCGGTTCTGGGACAGCCTCACCTGCTTAGTGAGGACCTTTGTAACTTAGTGAGACCTTGCTTCAAAATAGAGAATTAAAGCTGGGCGTGGTGGCCCACGTTTGTAATCCCTGCGCTTGGGAGGCGGAGACAGGAGGATTGAGCAGTTTCGAAGCCAGTGGTGCTGGCTTAAGAGACCCTGTTTCCAAATAAAAATATAAAATAGGTCTGGGAAAGGGCCTCACTAAATAGTAGCTGAGGTTGTCCGCGAACCCTGACCCTCTGGTCTCAGCCTCCCGAATTACAAGCGTGCACCACCACGCCCAGCTTAATTTCTCTTTTAATATACAGGACCTTTCTGCACATCAGTAACGATGCAATTCCTTAGCCACAATGTAACGTGGGCCTACTGAAGGACCCAGGCCGGAGCGGAGGAGTCTCCTTTCCTGGGGCCCTCTGACCTGAAGTCACTATCTCTGGAGAGTGCATGTGCCAGCTGGGCCCGGGGGTCCTCGCCCTTAAAAACCACGCCTGGAGGCGGTCGTTGACTAGTTTATTCTCATCCACCGGTTCGCAGCCTCAGTCTCCCTCCCTCTGGGGTCAGGGGGCCCCGCGGGTCTTCTTGCTCCCACCCAGGCAGGGGGGGCTGGTGTCCAGCTGAGGGCTCTCCCTCCACTGGGCAGGGGTCCGGGCCTGGATGGCCAGCGCGTGGACCGGCCCTGCCAGCTCCTCGGCGAGCGCCGCGTGGACCAGCCGGTGCCGCTGCAGGGCGCTCAGGCCCTCGAAGCGGGCGCTCACCACGGCCACGCGGAAGTGCGTCTCGCGGCCGGGGGGGCCCGCGTGGCCGCCGCTCTCGTTGCGCAGCTCCAGGACCTCGGGGCTCAGGGCCCGCTCCAGCTTCGCGCGGATGGCCGCCTCCACCGGACCCGCGGCCCGGGTGGCCATGGAGAGGGGGCGCCGCACCAGCCGCGCACTCAGCATCCAGAGGAGAGCGCGGGAGAGCCGACGGCCTCGGGTGGTGGTGGAGGGCAGGGCGAGCTCGAGTCTACGGGAAGGCGAGGCTGCAGGAACGGGGTGTGCACGCCATGCGCCCGGCTGAGCCGGCGCCCCGCGACCCCAGCCCCACGGTGGCCCCCTACCTGAAGCTCAGCCCCCACCTGAAGCCCGGCCCCCCACCTGAGGCTCAGCTCCCCTAGCTGAAGCTCAGGCCCCCCACCTGAGGCTCAGCCCCCCCCTAGCTGGAGCTCAGCCCCCCCACCTGAGGCTCAGCTTCCCTAGCTGAAGCTCAGGCCCCCCACCTGAGGCTCAGCCCCCCCTAGCTGAAGCTTAGCCCCCCCACCCGAGGCTCAACCCCCCCTAGCTGGAGCTCAGCCCCCACTAGCTGAAGTTCGGCCCCCCCACCTGAGGCTCAGCCCCCCTAGCTGGAGCTCAGCACCCCCACCTGAGGCTCAACCCCCCAGCTGAAGCTCAGCCCCTACCTGAAGCCGGTTCCGCTCGCCGCGTCCGCCGTAGGTCCCGCCTGCGCGGGCGGACGCTGCGCGCGGCCCCGAGGGCTCCCGGGAACTGTAGTTTTCGGTTCTTCCAACACGCCAGGTTCTGAGCCAGAGCCAGGCAGGGAGGAGGATTTTCTGCGCCTCGGGGCTTGGGTTTATTGGCTCTATTTTATCCTCCCTAGAGCTTGTAGTTCATCTAACCTCTTTTATTTTATGTATAAGAAAATAGAGGAAAGCCGGGCATGGCGGTGCACGCCTGTAATCCCAGTTCTTGGGAGGCTGAGACAAGGAGGATCCAGGTTCATGGCCAGCCCCAGCTACTTAGTGAGGCCTCCGCAACTCAGGGAGACCTGTTTCAAAACAATAAAAAAATAGGGCTGGAGGTGTAGCTTGGAGGTAGAATGCTCCTGGGTTCCATCCCCAGGACTAAATAAATAAAAAATAAAACAGAAGAATAATAAATGCATAAATATTTTGTACCGGACTAGTGCTGGAGATTGGGGGATAAAGACAGGTCCCCAGTTTCTAATTAAAACAGTTTCGAATTAAAACACTGGAGCAGACAAGGAAAGAAGCGAAATACCATGTGCTGTGCTATGAGACTAAGCATCGTTTGTCAAGGAGGTGTGCGACCCAGACTGGGGGTCGGAGGAAATTTCCAAGAGCAGGGAAGGGGCCCAGAAGAGACCGCACGACAATTTGTTTCTTGTTCTCTGTACTCAGGAGTGGCAGCCCCATGTGCAAAGGCCAGGAGAGAGAATTTGGGGAGTGGCTCCTTCTGGAGTACTTAGGGTATAACTATGTATGTACATCTGAAGTTATAAAAATACAAATAATTTCTGTGTATCCTTCACACAATAGCAAGATTACCCAGACATTAACATTTTGTCATGTTTGTTTTAATTTTATGTGTTTACCTACACACACACACACACACACACACACACACACACACACACACACTTCCTGAACCATTTGAGAGTGAATTTTAGAGACAAAGCCCATTTTCATCTAACTACCTGTGATGGTTGATTTTTGGGGAGTACTAGGGCTTAACTTGGGGACATTCTGTCTGTAAGCTATACCCCAGCTCTTAAAATTTTTTTTAAAATTGATTTTATTGTGGTACTGGGAATTAAACCCCAAGACATTCGATGCAGCCCTATTTTTAATTTTTATTTATTTTTTTGTGGTACTGGGGGTAGAATCCAGGGGATTTTCTACCTCCGAGCTATACTCCCAGTCCTATTTTATACTTTTTTTGAGACAGGGTCTCACTAAGTTGCTGAGAGCCTCACTAAGTAGCTGAGGCTGGCTGTGAACCTGTGTGATCCTCCTGTCTCAGCCTCCCAAGCTCTGGGATTTCAAGTGAACGCCACTATGCCCAGTTTATTTTTTGTTTTGAAACATCATCTCACTAAATTGCCAAGAGCCTTGCTTATTTTTTTAATTTTCTTTCTTTCCTTTCTTTCTTTCTTTCTTTCTTGCTTTCTTTCTTGCTTTCTTTCTTGCTTTCTTTCTTGCTTTCTTTCTTGCTTTCTTTCTTGCTTTCTTGCTTTCTTTTTTGGTGGTACTGGGGTTCCTGGAAACCCTTCTACCTCTGGGCTACACTCCCAGACCTATTTTTATACTTTTTTATTTGGAAACAGGGTCTCTTAAGCCAGCACGGCTGGCTTCGAACCTGCGCGATCCTCCTGTCTCCGCCTCCCAAGCGCGGGGATTACAAGTGTGCGCCACCACACCCAGCTATTTTTAAGTTTTCAAACCGGCTGGCCTTAAACCTGTGATCCCCTGTCTCAGCCTCCCAGGTCTGGGATTATAGGCATGTATCACCTAAGTTCTTTAAATTTATTCTAAGAACGGTCTTAAAGTAGGACATTGCTTAACATGAAATGTCCCCCATTTCATAAGCAAGGTCCCCATGCAGCATGGTCAGAGGTGAGGTGTGGATGGAGGGGGTTAGGTCACTGGAGGCGTGGCCTTGGGGACTATATATGACACTGGTCACCTCCTCTCACTCTGCTTTGGGCTGTCATGAGCTGAGGGAGGGAGGCTTTTCCTCGGCCTGGAATCCTGCAGCCAAGCTGTTTTCCAACTGCCAGCCGGCTGCCCTCTGAGACCTCTGAGATGTCTAAGTTGTGAACCCTAAATAAATCTTTCTTCCTCTAAGTTGCTCCTGTCAGGTATTTTGGCTATGGCAATGGAAAAGCTGGCTGGCTACAATAGGTCGTTTTTATTTAAGTGATGAGTTTCTATAATATCATCCCCTGTTCTGTCTTCCACAGTCTATTGATGGTTAACACTGGAAAGTGGTTGTTGATTAAATGTAGACAGGAGGATCGCAGTTTGTGGCCAGCCTCAGCTACTTAGTGAAGCCCTCTGCAACTTAGTGAGACCTTGTTTCAAAATACAGAAAAAAATAGGGCTGGAAGCCTGATGTGGTGGTGCAGGCTTGTATTCCCAGCATTCGGGAGGCTGAGACTGGAGGACTGCAGTTCACGGACAGCCTCAGCTACTTAGTGAGGCCCTCTGCAACGTAGCGAGACCCTGTTTCAAAAAATAAATAAAAATAGGACAGGGGTGTAGCTTGGAGGTAGAATGCCCCCTGTGTTAAATGGTTAAATCCCCAGCAGAGAGAGAGAGAGAGAGAGAGAGAGAGAGAGAGAGAGAGAGAGAGAGAGGTGTGTGTGTGAGGGTGTAAGCCAGGCAATGGCAGAGATCAAGAAATCAGTGTGGAGGTGCAGAGGCCGGGCTTCTCTTGCCCAGGGGGTGCAGGGCAGGAAGCAGGGCTCTGGTGGGGCTAGGTGGAGGGAAAGGGGAAGGGAAAGGACTACAGTTAGGTGGTGGAATGAAGCCAGGATGCAAAATAATTTTTTTTTTTTTTTTTTTTTTTTGCGGGTTTGGACCTCTGAGCTATACCCCCTGCCCTATTTTTTTGTTTGTTTTCTTTTTTGAGGGTTTGGGGATGGAACCCAGGGGCATTTGACCTCTGAGCTACACCCCTGCCCTATTTTTTCTTTATTTTGAAACAGGGTCTCACTAAGTTGCAGAGGGCCTCACTAAGTAGCCGAGGCTGTCTGGGAACCGCGATCCTCCAGTGTCAGCCTCCCGAATGCTGGGATTGCAAGTGTGCGCCACCACGCCTGGCTCAAAATAAATGTTTGCTTAATTCAATTGTCTGTGCAGGAACTCGGTCACTTTTGGCGAACAATCCCAGTTGTATACTTTTACAAATGGCTTGCTCTATTTTCTTCTGTCATAGCTCTGGGAAGAATGCTGGGACAGGAGCTCTGGGGACCAATAGATAGTAATTGAGCCTGGCATAATTTGTAGGATATTGGCCTTTCTAGACTTCTCTAAAATGGCATTAAATCTAATTATCGCTCTCTTTTGTTTTTGAGGGGAAGAAAGCAAGGCCTGCGAAGTGACTTCATTAAGCTCAACATTTAGTGAGTGAAAGAATATGAACCGAAGCAGCGAGTGGCATATTCTTTGAGTTGGGCAGGTCTGGGTTAAGTGGCGAGGCGACCCTTGGCAATCAGTCCTTGAACTCCTCTGAGCCTGTTTCTTCTCCTGTGAATGGAGAAGAAACTTTTGGCTTTGTAGGTAGTCACTAGCAGAGGGCTTATGACATAATACAGGTTCGATATAATCTCTTTCCTTCATCATTCTTCATAATGTAGCACACAGAGAGAGAAGTAGAAAAGAGACCAGAGGCCGGGCGTGGTGGCGCACGCTTGTAATCCCCGCGCTTGGGAGGCGGAGACAAGGAGGATCGCACAGGTTCGAAGCCAGCCTCTGTGTGCTGGCTTAGGAGACCCTGTTTCTAAAAAAAAAAAAAAAAAAAAAAAAAAAAAAAAAATATATATATATATATATATATATATATATATATATATATATATATATATATATATATATCATAGGTCTGGGAGTGTAGCCCGGAGGTAGAAGGGCTTCCAGTACCACCAAAAAAAAAAAAAAAAAAAAAAAAGACCAGAGGTCAAAGAGAAGGAGGGTTCGGCTGGCTCTTCATGGAGGGCCTTGCAGGGTGCCAGGGTTGTAAGGGGTCCTTGTTATTTAGGTTTAGTTCTCAGACAGACCTGTTGGAAGGAAAACGATCAAAACGTAATTGGCTTCTTGGGGAGGGGCCCGGGCTAATAAAAGACACAAGCAGAGCTGGGCGTGATGGCGCACGCTTGTAATCCCAGTACTTGGGTGGCTGAGACAGGAGGATTGCAGGTTCGAAGACAGTCTCAGTCTTATCAGCCTCGTGAGACCATGTTTCCAAATAAAAAATTAAAAAATAAAAATAAAATAGGTCTGGGCGTGTAGCTTAGAGATAGAATGCCCCTGGGTTCAATCCCCAGTGCTACACACACACACACACGACACAAGGAATTGTAACTAGAATGCAAATTCATTAATTCTAGTGATGGATGTATCTTCCTATAACTGGCTTTCTCCATTTCTCAGTTTCTGATTTTTATCTTGCAATGGAATAATCAGAGTTGTTACCATAGACCTTGAGGGAAGAGAGTTAAATAGCCTGCAGATGGATTTCATCAAACTGTGAGATGAGGCCTATGCTCCCATAACCAAGGACCAGGCCTTTGAGTCTCATATGTTTGTGTATGTGTCTTATGTATATGTGCATGTACACACACACACACACACACAGTCTTGAAGAAACACAGTGTACACACACACACACACACACACACACACACACACACACACACACACAGAGTATTGAAGGAACACAATATATTCCCACCATGAATTATACTTCTTTGGATGCTGGGGACCAGACTTTTCTGTTAATATATTCATCTTCTCAAATGCTGTAATCAATTGGGTTAGAATTATCTTCTGTTATATTCTGCTACTGAGGAATCAACCCGGTCACTTTTGATTGGATTTGGGAGTTTCTCAAACCTATTCCAGCATTCTTACTGGGAATGATCAATTTGTAGAAATTGCTGATATGATCTTATTTAACTCTTAAAGCTCACCAAACTTCCTCCGGTTTTCTAGATGTTTTTGTACTATTTCTCAGTTATCTGCATACCCATAGCCAAGTATCCATTGAAAAAATGTGTAATAAAAAAAGAAAGCATTAGAAAAAGAATAGAATTTAAGTCAGTTCTTTTTTTTTTTTTTTTTTTTTCTGTACTGAGGATGGAACGGCTGTCCCTGTAATCTAAGGGAGGTAGATAGGGGGAGCAGAGAGAAAAAGGCTATAGAGATGTTAAGGATGTAACTGTCTGGATATGCTGTTGGGCTAAGAGAAGGAGCAGGGCAGATTCTGGCTTAGGTACCCGAGAGTTTATTGGTGCAATTCAAGGAATGGGGACAGAACGGGTGGGAGCTGCTTGGGTTTGCGTTCGGATGATCTTGATATTTGCGGGGACTAACGGGTTGAAGGACCCAGATTCTGAAACGAATTTGGGTGATAGCTTAAAACATAGAAGTGGGTGAGTCTCCTTGGGAAGAGTGAAGAACTGGGGCTGGGAAGATAGAATCGAGGAGGATTCTCGGATCTAGAGCTGGACGGAGGAGTAGGAGGAGCAGGATAAGGAAAGTCGGGGAGGTTAAGAAAAAGGCAGGCGACATTTTGAAAGGCAAGGGATTAAGTTCAAGGCGGCAACAGACGCCTCCTGGAGGCAAAGAGGGGGACGACAATTCATTTGGGGCCAACTCAATTGCTGGAAGCGCAGGGGGCTGGTGGTGGGTGTGGGTAGGCAAATCCAGAGAAACAGCGCCGAGAGAAGGGAGCCTCGATGTAAGGGGACTGGCTGTGACGAGACAGGGCGAGACTTGAAGGGTAATTGAGGGTTTAAGGGATTAATCGACTGCAGAATCCTGCACTCCTGAAGGGGAGTAACTGTGTCCCCCGCTGGAGACCCCGGGCACTCTTGTTCTCTGCTCTAACCTGGGTAAAAAAAAAAAAAAAAAAGACAAAACAGCCCGATAAACTACCGCTCTAAAATGGAAACTATTTATCTGCACCCCGCTCTCTTTAAAAATCCTGGCATGCAAATAAGGGGCTTTAATGTGGCTCTCAGCGATTGGTAGGAACTTCCGTCACTTCCTTGTAGCGCAGGATGCAAAGCAGGAGCCTGCTTTCTGCTCTCCTATTGGCTGGCTGGACCAGCTCCGCTTCTAGCCAATCAAACTACTTCCCTTTCCCCCTCCCGGTAGCTCTTATAAATCACATCAAATTGGGTATCCTTTGCACATCTTTCTCCTTGAAAAAGAAGCGGTAGCCGCACTTTAGCCGTGATGTCGGGCCGCGGCAAGCAGGGCGGCAAGGCCCGGGCGAAGGCCAAGTCGCGCTCGTCCCGCGCCGGCCTGCAGTTCCCGGTGGGGCGTGTGCACCGCCTGCTGCGCAAGGGCAACTACGCCGAGCGGGTGGGCGCCGGCGCGCCGGTCTACATGGCGGCCGTGCTGGAGTACCTGACGGCCGAGATCCTGGAGCTGGCGGGCAACGCGGCCCGCGACAACAAGAAGACGCGCATCATCCCCCGCCACCTGCAGCTGGCCGTGAGGAACGACGAGGAGCTCAACAAGTTACTCGGAGGGGTCACCATCGCGCAGGGCGGCGTCCTGCCCAACATCCAGGCCGTCTTGTTACCTAAGAAAACGGAGAGTCACAAGCCCGGCAAGAACAAATAACTAGACGATGGCCATCCCCTCAACCCAAAGGCTCTTTTAAGAGCCACCAAGGTGTCAAACGAAGGGCTGATCACAGCAGCGCATGAGCTCTTTTTTTGAAAACTTGGGTGGCTCTAAAAAGAGCCTTTGGTCTTTGGTTCCGCGGGTCAGGACTTATTTGCTCTTGGCTTTGTGGCTTTCGGTTTTCTTGGGCAGCAGCACGGCCTGGATGTTGGGCAGGACGCCGCCCTGCGCGATGGTCACCTTGCCCAGCAGCTTGTTGAGCTCCTCGTCGTTGCGGATGGCCAGCTGCAGGTGGCGGGGGATGATGCGCGTCTTCTTGTTGTCGCGGGCCGCGTTGCCCGCCAGCTCCAGGATCTCGGCCGTCAGGTACTCCAGCACCGCCGCCATGTAGACCGGCGCGCCGGCGCCCACCCGCTCGGCGTAGTTGCCCTTGCGCAGCAGGCGGTGCACACGCCCCACCGGGAACTGCAGGCCGGCGCGGGACGAGCGCGACTTGGCCTTCGCCCGGGCCTTGCCGCCCTGCTTGCCGCGGCCCGACATGACAGAAAGGAAGGTCTAAAAGGGATAAAGCACGGAGTTTCGCAACAAAACAAGATTGAAAGTGTACGCAGAAGAAACCCTTTATAAGCTTTCCTAGGGGTGGGGCCAGAGGCGAGCTTTTGATTGGTCCTAATGTGGCTCCAGAAACAGCCAATAGAATCAAGAGTCCTGGTTGTGACGTAGCTTTTGCCGAAAACGCAAGTCCCTACATGGACCAATAGAAACCAGAGACTTTTGGAGCCCTAATTTGCATAAAGTGGTTATAAAAGGATCCGGCCCGCCCATTCCTCACATCTTCTTTCTCTGCTTAAGCGTTGTTGCTGTAGCTTTTTACCATGCCCGAGCCGGCCAAGTCCGCCCCGGCTCCCAAGAAGGGCTCCAAGAAGGCTGTCACCAAGGCCCAGAAGAAGGACGGCAAGAAGCGCAAGCGCAGCCGCAAGGAGAGCTACTCCATCTACGTGTACAAGGTGCTGAAGCAGGTGCACCCCGACACGGGCATCTCGTCCAAGGCCATGGGCATCATGAACTCGTTCGTGAACGACATCTTCGAGCGCATCGCGGGCGAGGCGTCGCGCCTGGCGCACTACAACAAGCGCTCGACCATCACGTCGCGGGAGATCCAGACGGCCGTGCGCCTGCTGCTGCCCGGCGAGCTGGCCAAGCACGCCGTGTCCGAGGGCACCAAGGCCGTCACCAAGTACACCAGCTCCAAGTGAGCCGCCGGCCTGCGCGGGCCTCTCCGGATGCTCCTCCTCAAAGGCTCTTTTCAGAGCCACCCACCCCATCACCAGAAAAGAGCTTTGTTCACTTCTATCCCTCTTTTACTTCCTTCTCACGGAGTAAGTCCCGGGGATTGCACACGTAGTATTTTAAACATTTGCAGCTGGAGGTCCCCGTGCGCGGCTGGGTGTGATTTTGAGTCGCGAGCGCTTCTTCGCCTTCTTAGGTGTCAGTCCTGTCAACCAGGATGCTGGGGTCTCTCCCTTTCTGCCCCTCCCCGCCCAGGCTGCAGAGCCCAGGTCTGCTTTGTTTGGTAGGATCCTAAGGAGCGATCGGTTCGGCCACAGCTTACGATGACCCAGGACACAACCAAGTCCAGGACACAAGTCCAGCGGACGCCGACAGCTCCGCCGGGCTGAAGCGGGGCAGCGGCCTGGGTGCTCTGTCACCAGCGGTGCCCGCGCTGGGTCGAGTGTATTCCAGCGGTCCTAAGTACTTAGCTCTGGGTCTCAGTCTGTTTCTGATTGGGCGACACAAATATTTAAAATTCGCCGCCGCTGCGGAATTTTTAGACTTTGCTTATCGTTACCCCTTTGAGGCTTTGAAATCCCCATTTCTGTGTTTGTGGGTCCTTTTGCATTTAAAGCTCTCTGCTTGGAAAGCTGCGGCCCCGGGCCATTGCAAGGGACTGGTTATTATTTATTTATTTATTTATTTATTTATTTATTTATTTATTTTTTCGGTACTGGGGATGGAACACGGGCTTTCTACCTCCGAGCTACACCCCCAACCCTATTTTTTTTTTTTTCTTTATTTTGAAACAGGATCTCACTTGAGCTGCAAAACGCCTCACTAAGTAGTATCCGAGGCTGTCTTGGAACCGCGATCCTCCGCTCTCATCCCAAAAGCTGGGAGTACAAGGGTGGGCCACCACGCCCGGCCGGCACCGGTCTTTTAGACAGGGGCTCAAAGTCACTTCGAAGATTCCCGGGTCTTTTTCCCCCGTCTGTCTTCCTCCAAGCAGAGGTCTGTAATTGGCTCGTTTGCTCCCTGGAGGTCTTTTTCCTCAAGCTTTTGACAGACTGCTGGTCTGGTTTTCTACCATATCTTCAGCGGTATCGTGCTTGGTATATACTGGACGCCTACATTTACGCATCACTTTCTACCCTACTCCGATTTATCTTTTTTTGTGGTGCTAAGGTTAAAACCCAGGGGCGTTCTACCTCTGAGTTACACTCCCATTCCTATTTTATTTATTTGGAAAACAGGCTTTGCTAAATCGCTGAGGCTGGCCTCAAACCAGCAATCCACCTGCTTCAGCCTCCAGAGTACTAGGATTTACAGACATTTCTCTCGCTCTCGCTCTATTTATCTATGTAAATAATGGAAATTGAACTCAGGGAGATTCTACCTTTGAGTTATACCCCCAGCCCTATTTTATTTTATTTTTAATTTATTTTGAAGCAAGGACTCAGTTGCAGAGGGTTGCTGAGACTGGCCTTGAACCTCTGATCCTCCTGTCTCAGCTTCCTATGTATATATATTTTTATATACATAGACACACACACACACACACACACACACACACATATACACACACATTTATATACATATATATTTTTGCGAGTCTGGGGATGGAATCCAGGGGCATTCAACCTCCGAGCTACACCCCCTGCCCTATTTTTTATTTTACTTATTTATTTATTTATTTATTTATTTATTTATTTATTTATTTATTTATTGTACTGGGGTTTCTGGAAGCCCTTCTACCTCCGGGCTACACTCTCAGACCTCTTTAATTTTGGAAACAGTGTCTCTTAAACCAGCCTGGCTGGCTTCGAACCTGCGAGATCTCCAATCTCCACCTCCCAAGCTTGGGGATTACAAGCATGTGCCACCACACCCGGCTTTATTCTTTATTTTGAAGCCGGGTCTCATTGAGTTGCGGAGGGCCTCACTAAGTAGCAGAGGCTGTCCTCGAACCACGATCCTCCAGGTTTCAGCCTCCCGAATGCTGGGATTGCAAGCTTGCGACACCACGCCCGGTTTAGCCTTTATGTTTTTTGAAACAGGGTTTCACTGAGTTGCAAATGGGCTTGCTATGTAGCTGAGGTTGTCCATGAACCGCTATCCTCTGGTCTCTGCCTCCCGAATGCTGGGGTTACAAGTGTGCACCACCACGCCCGGCTTGAATAAATTACCGATTAAAGAGCTTTGCTGGATTATTTTGTCTGCAATATATTTTCCTGACAAATAAAATGAACAGATACTACCACCTGCGGCTAGGCGTGCGGGAATTCTGGGTAGCCTGTGACCCAGAAGCACATTGGGCCTGAAATCGCCTGTCACAAAGTCACTCTTACTGCGTAGTGATTGAGAAATACATGACTATCAGTAAAATGACAGAAATAAAGTCCTTAATAGAGCTTAGCTAACCCCCGCCGAATGTGTGCAGCGTCCCCAGGTGGTGTTCTAGGCCCTTCATACATATTGGTTTGTTTAATCCTCAGAAAGAATCTCAGGAAGTAAGCGCCACCATTAGATCCCACTTTCTAAATAAGAAAATTGAAGCCAGGCGTGGTGGCACAGGCTTGTAATCCCAGTACTTGGGAGGCTGAGACCGGAGGGTCCAGGTTTGCAGCCAGCCTCAACTACTTAGGCCCTCTGCAACTGAGTGAGACCCTGTTTCAAAATAAAGAATAAAAAATTGGGCTGAGGGTATAGCTTGGAGATAGAATGCCCCTGGGTTCAATCTCTAGCAACACACACACACACACACACACACACACACACACACACACCCCGAAAAAAAAAAAAGAAAGAAAGAAAGAAAGAAAAATGGAGGCCTAGAGAGGTCTTTCCTAAAACTCTTCAGAGAATAAATTTCCAGTTTAGTGCTTAAGGGACTTGAAGAAGTAGGGTTACTCTGGAAAAAATGTGGACTCTTCCCTGGATGTGTGTGTGTGTGTGTGTGTGTGTGTGTGTGTGTGTGTGTGTGTGAAATCTAGGCTTTAAAATAAAAAGAAGCATTGGGAGGCTGAGACAGGAGGATTGCAGGTTCAAAGATAGCCTCAGCACTTTAGCAATACCCTGTTTCAAAATAAAAAATAAAAAGAGAGCCGGGTGTGGTGGCGCATGCTTGTAATGCCAGTTCTTGGGAGGCTGAGAAGAGGATTGCAGGTTAGAGGCTAGTCTCAGCTAGTTAGTGAGGCCTTCTGCAACTTAGTGAGACCCTGTTTCAAGATAATGAATACAAAATAGGGCTGGGGGTGTAGCTTGGAGGTAGAGGGCCTCTGAGTTTCGTCCCCGGAAGGCAGGCTGGCAGGACGAAAGCGCATTTGCTCTCTTCTTCTTGGAATGTATCCTGCATAGAAATCCGGGTGGTGGTGGCTGACTTGGAGAGCAGAAACCAGGGATTGAGACTCCACCCGAGGCCTCAGCTCATCGCAGTTCCGCTCCTCCCCACAGGGGGCGCTCACCAGCCGGGCTCCCTGCACTTGTAGGCATAGCCTTGGTTGCTGGTTTGGGTCTCCTGGGCGTGAGGGTCAGTATAGCTCAGGGAGGGAAGAAGTGGTGATCGAACTTGTATTTTAATTCTGGAGGGGAAGTGTTCAATAATTGTGAGATTAATCCTCCTAAGATACCTCTTTAAACATTTCCTTCTGCTCAGACATCTTTAAATATTTGCTTATGCAGGGTTAATGACAATAATGGCGGTAATAGTAGTTGATTCTATTTAGTGAGCACTTAACCATTTACCTGGTCCTCTGCCAAGTGGCTGACCTCATTTAATCTTCACAGCTGCCTACGGAGACGGGTTCTATCACCACCATCACCATCACCATCACCATCATCATCATTATTTTACAGATAGCAGAAACTGAGCCTCAGAAAGTTTAAGGTAAAGTTACTTGTCCAGGATCATTTAACCATGGTAGAGCTGCAAGCCAGTGCATGCTGTGTGTGTGTGTGTGTGTGTGTGTGTGTGTGTGTGTGTTTTACTAGGAATTGAACCCAAGGTCATTCTACCTCCAAGCTACACCCCCAGCCTCCCTTCCCCTTTTGGTTTGAAACAGGGTCTAAGTTGCTGAGGCTGGTCTCGAACCTGTGATTGTTCTGTCTCAGCCTCCCAACTACTGAAATTATGGTGTAAGCCACTACACCTGGCTCAAAAATAATAGCTACTTTTAGAAGAATTTGGTTGTGCCCAAGGGAGACTTTCCCTTTTTCTTTCCTGTCTGTCAGTACTCTGTCTGATCAAATGTGTACTTGAAATCCTCAACAGCGCCCTTAGGGTTAGGCTCCTGTACTTCCAGGCTTGGTCCCCAGTAAGGGCATCCAGAGGTGGGGCTTTTAGGAAATGGCTGGATCAGGAGAGCGCTGACCTGTCAGTAGATTCATCCGTTTGATGGCTTCATGATTTGGAGGGACTGCTGGCTGGGGAAAGTACTGGGTAGGTGGGGCGTGGTTGGAGGAAATAGGTCACTGGTGTGGGGCAGGGGCATATTCTGGGGACTGTTTCTTTTCTTTTTTCTTTTTCTTTCTTTCTTTTTTTTTTTTTTTCGGGTCTGGGGATGGAACCCAGGGGCATTCGACCTCCGAGCTACACCCTCTGCCCTATTTTTTTTTTTTTTTTTTTTTAATTTGAAACCAAGTCTCACTGAGTTGCAGAGGGCCTCACTGAGTAGCTGAGGCTGTTCGCGAACCGCGATCCTCTGGTCTCAGCCTCCCAAATGCTAGGATTACAAGCGTGCGCCACCACACCCGGCTTGGGGACTGTTTCTTGTCCCTGGTGCCCAGCTGAATGTTTTCTAAAGGCCAGCACAGACATCTTTGTGGTCTGTCTTTCTTCCTCTCTCCTCTCTCTCTCTCTCTCTCTCTCTCTCTCTCTCTCTCTCTCTCTCTCTCCCCCTTCCTTCCTTCCTTCCTTCCTTTCTCTTTCCTTCTTTCCAGGTTTGGGGATGGAACCCAGGGGCATTTGACCTCTGAGCTACACCCCCTGCCCTATTTTTTTCTTTATTTTGAAACAGGGTCTCACTGAGTTGCGGAGGGCCTAAGTAGCTGAGGCTGTGTGCGAACCGCGATCCTCCAGTCTCAGCCTCCTGAATGCTGGGATTACAAGCATGTGCCACCACGCTCTTCTTTCCCTTTCTTTCTTCCTTCCTTCCTTCCTTTCTTTCTTTCTTTCTTTCTTTCTTTCTTTCTTTCTTTCTTTCTTTCTTTCTTTCTTTCTCTTTCGCGGGTCTGGGGATGGAACCCAGGGTCATTCGACCTTCAAGCTACACCCCCTGCCCTATTCTTTATTCTTTATTTTTTATTATTTTGGTGATACTGAGGATGGAACCCTTTTACCTCCGGACTACACTCCCAGACCTATTTTTATATTTTTTATTTGGAAACAGGGTCTCTTAAGCCAGCGTGGCTGGCTTGGAACCAGCGTGATCCTCCTGTCTCCGCCTCCCAAGCACAGGGATTACAAGTGTGTGCCACCACGCCCGGTTTGTCTAATCCAGAGAGGGCCCTGGACCCTTTAAAAAGGCCCCTGGTTAAGTCAGGCTGTCCCTTTTGGTTAATTCGAAGTGCACTAATTAAGGGTCTTAATTACATATGCAAAAAATCCCTTCACCTTTGTTATATTTTCTTGATTAGACGTGAATCACAGTCTACCTCTACTCAAAAGGAAGAAATAAAACGACCACCATGCTAGTCATCAGGAATGCTGCCTACCACAGGAACATAAAGGGATTATTTGGGGTGGGAGTCAGATATGTCTGCGATTTAAATTAACTTTAAAATAAAAAAGTAAAAAAAAAAAAAAACAAAACTGGGTCCTGAAAGCCTTTAATGTGCCAAGTGCTATAAAAACATCCCCCTATCTTAGCCTCTCAAATACTGGGATTACAAGCATGTTCCACTATGCCCAGCTCCATTTTATTTTTTATTTTGGAAATAGGAAATAGGACCTTGCTAATTTGCTGAGTTTTGCTACAACTAGGCTCAACTACTTGATGAGGCCCTCGGCAACTTAGTGAGACCTTGTTTCAAAATAAAGAATAAAAATTAGGGCTGAGGGTGTATCCTGGAGGTAAAATGCCCCTGGGTTTTATCCCCAGTGCTGCAAGAAACAAACAAACAACAAAACAAAACAAAAAAACTGGTGGTGAAATTGAAATTGGGTTCCGCAGGCACTTCCTGACCATCTACTGTGTCCCAGACACTGAAGGCTGATGTAACCACAAAGCTAAATACTTATGTTGCAAAAATTCTCTGAAATGATTGACCCAAAGCCATTTAGGGTGGAAAGAGGAAGCTTATTGCACTGGTGGGCTGAGGTTAGAATAGTTCCTGAAAGACCTTGGGCCTCCAGCTCAATGTGAGCTCTCTCTTTTTTTTTTTTTTTTTTTTTTTTTTTTTTGGTGGTACTGGGGGTGGAACCCAGAGGCTTTCTACCTCTGGGCTATACTCCCAGACCTATTTTTTTATATTTTATTTGGAAACAGGGTCTCACTAAGTTGCTGAGAGCCTCACTAAGTAGCTGAGGCTGGCTTGGAACCTGTACAATCCTCCTGTCTCAGTCCCCCAAGCGCTGGGATCACAAGCGTGCGCCACCACGCCCAACAGTGAGCTCTCATTCTATAGATTTTCGGAAGTAGGCAGGCGGGCTTGCAGGGGTTGCAGTGCGACAGTGATCGAAGTTGGGTCTGGGGAGGAACAAGAGGGGAAATTTCTGCTCCCTCCTCCAGTCCAGACAGCTGAGGCTGAGCAGATAAAAGAGAATGCCTTGCAAGTCACCGGGTCAGCCTCTCCCCTAGGCAACCTGGAGGTAGTGCCAGTGGAGAGGCCCTTTCTAGTGTAAACAGAGCATCAGCCTGATGAGGGGGACAAGTTAATTTAAATACTTCTCTGGTTTTTATAATACAGGCCCTCAGGGCCTAGTGCAGGTTTGTAATCCCCGGGCTTGGGAGGCTGAGACAGGAGGATCCAACGGGTTCGAAGCCAGCCTCAGCTACTTAGTGAGGCTCTCAGCAACTTAGTGAGACCCTGTTTCCAAATAAAATAGAAAATAGGACTGAGCCGGGCGTGGTGGCGCATGCTTGTAATCCCCACGCTTGGGAGGCGGAGACAGGAGGATGGCGCTGGTTCGGAGCCAGCCTCTCTGGCTTAAGAGACCCTGTTTCCACATAAAAAAGGTAAAAAATAGGTCTGGGAGTGTAGCCCGTGGGAGTGTATCCTGGAGGTAGAAGGGCTTCCAGGAACCCCAGTACCACCAAAAATATATATATAAATAAATAAATAAATAAAATAATAAATAAAATAAAATAGGACTGAGAGTATAGCCTAGAGGTAGAAAAACCCCTGGGTTCCACCCCCAATACCACCAAAAAAAAAAAAAAAAAAAAAAAAAAAGAAGAAGAAGAAAGAAAAAAATACAGGCCAGCTAGGTGTAATCCCCTTTTATTCCTCTCTGAGTTGCCTGGCCAAATGGTGTAAGGTTACAATGTCTCTGCTTAGGGCTGGAGAGCCAGAACTAACTGCCTGGACGTTGAAGAGAGACCCACTCTTCTGCTTTTCAGCATCTAGAATTTTCTTTGTCTCTGAAATTTGGCTTTGGGGAACTCTTCTCAAGGAAGGGGGAAATTTCAACATTTTATTTGAATAATTGTGAGGGTCTACTATACCTACGCTGAAACATCTCAGAATGGAGCATGGAGGAAAATTAATCCTGGAGAGACTGCTAAAGCAGGGAGGTTGTGGGGTGGGGAGGCTGGCCTTTGGCCTGAGGCATGGTGGCGGAGGTGGGCGCCGCTCATGAGCCAAGCTGCGAGGACTGAACCCTGAAGACAAGACCATGGGCCTCCGAAGGAGAGGGAGAGGTCTGGACAGAAAAAGAAAGAAAATAATTTCCTTTTCTTTTTTGGTGCTGGGGATTGAATTTAGGGTGTTCTAACTCCTACCCACTCCCCTCAACTCTGTTTTTATTTCTTTTATTTTTTATTGTTTTTGGTGGAACCCAGGGGCTTTCTACCTCCAGGCTATACTCCCAGACCTTTTTTATATTTTATTTGGAAACAGGGAGGGCCTCACTAAGTAGCTGAGGCTGGCTTGGAACCTGTGTGATCCTCCTGTCTCAGCCTCCCAAGTGCGGGGATTACAAGCGTGCACCACCATGCCCGGCTTTATTTCTTTTTTATTTTGAAACAAGGTTTTTTCTAAGTTGCTAAATAAGGTCTTGCTAAGTTACTGAGGCTGGCCTCCAATTTGTGACCTTCCTGTCTCAGTCCCCCAAGTATTGGCATTACAGGCGTAGGTCTCAAAACGCCCTGTACAGAGAAAATAATTTTACCAACTCATGGGCATAGCCAGGAATTGCAGGTATCCGGCTAGAACAAGCTTGCACAGCTAGGGGAAGGAAGAGCTCAGGAACACCTAATCAAAAGCCAGGGAAGGCTGCCGGCCTCAGCTACTTAGTGAGGCCCTGTTTCAAAATAAAGAATAAAAAATAGGGCTCGGGGTGTAGCTCAGAGGTAGAATGCCCCTGGATTCCACTCCCAGTATCCCATAGAAACAAAAAACAAAAAACACGTAGGCATACTGGTGTACTTGGGTAGGAGGCTGAGACATCAGGATCACAGGTTTAAGGACAGCCTCAGCAAGTAGTGAGACTCTCATCAACCTAGTGAGACCCTGTTTTTCAAAATAAGAATAAAATAGGGCTGAGGGTATAGCTTGGAGGCACAATGCCCCTGGGCACTTATTGTCTAGAACCACAAACTGAATGAAAAAATAAAAATAGGGCTGGGGGTGTGAAGATGTAGCTCAGAGGTAGAATGAACGTCCCTGGGTACTATCTCCAGTATGAGAGAGAGAGGAAGAGGGAGAAGAAAGAAGAGGAAGAGGAAGAGAGGAAGAGAGAGAGAGAAAGCATAGTCAGCAGCCGAGCCTAATGAGCAGAAGCTAATGAACAGTTGCTCTTTCTGAACTTCAGCACAGCTTAGCCTCGCTGATACCTTGGCCTCTTCTTGGTGGTCCTCTTCTCTTTCCCACTAGCCTTTCCGTTTCTTGGCATTCTTCTTGTCTACCAATTCCCGGCCTGCTGAATCTTTATCTGTTGAGGGCTTCCCCACAAGTATTTTCAGCTGGGCCGCCTTTTTTAATAGATTAATATTCCTAACTCCTGATGGGTGATTCTCTTACATAACAGGAATCTCAATGTCAGGACGGCCTTTAGGCCTTTGTGAACAACAATAATAAAACCTAGCCAGGCGTGGTGGCGCACGCTTGTAATCCCAACATTTGGGAGGCTGAGACCTGAGGATCGCAGTTCGCGGACAGCCTAGCTACTTAGTGAGGCCCTCGGCAACTCAGTGAGACCCTGTTTCAAAATAAAGAATAAAAAATTGGGCAGGGGGTGTAGCTCAGAGGTCAAATGCCTCTGGGTTCCAGACCCGCAAACAACAACAAAAAACAATAAAACTTGTTTTCCTTCAATTCCCCAACTTGGTAACTTTGGGGCTGAACATTTGAAAGTAAATTTCAATGGGTTAGATACTGGGTGCGAGGATGTCCCTACACAGTCATTGTTGCTTTTGCTTATAATTGAGTATAGACACCCCCCCAAGGACCCCATCATCCACGATGAGTCTGAGCAGGGAATGAGGCAGAGAGACCAGGGGGTCCTCTGTTCGGGTTAAATGTTAGTCCATTTTCTGTTGCTCTAACAAAATACCTGAGGTTGGGAACTTTATAAAGATGTTAATTGGCCCATGATTATGGTGTCTGGATTGCCCAAGGAGCGTGGGGCCAGCTGGCCTCATGGCCAGGGGCTCCTGGTAATGTTATAATACAGTGAAGAAACAGAAAAGGAACCAGCAGAAGGGACCAAGCATGTGGGGTGGTCCCATTTTTATGATAACCAACTCTTGCTAGAACTAATTCCACAAGATTAACACCAATCCCTTCAGAGGATGTCCCTGTGACCTAATATCTCCCATCAGGCCCCACCTATTAAAGGCTTCAGCACCTCTCAACATGGCCACCGGGGACCACATGAAACTTCAGGGGATACAACTTCCATCACAAAAAGCTTTGAGGGACACATCTCAAACCCTATCACGCTACCATCAGACAATACCAGATTGGATGGCTTAAACAACAGGAATTCATTTTCTTGAGATTCTGGAGACTGGAAGACCAAGATCAAATTGTTGGCAGGTTTGGTTTCTTTTCAGCCACTCTCCTTGGCCTGCAGATGACCACCTTCTCTCTCTGTCTTCCCTGTGTACGCTCTCCTTATTAAAGATACCGGTCTGTATTAGGCTCACCCTGATGATCTCTTTTTGTTGTTAATCTGGGTATTGAACCCAGGGACATCTACCTCCAAGCTATGCCCCAAACCCTTTTTATTCTGAATGGGATCTTGTTATGTTGTGTGGCTAGCCTTGAACCTGTTATTATTTTTTGGTGGTACTGGGGATGGAACCCAGGGACATTCTACCTCCGAGCCCTACCTCGACCCTATTTTTTATTCTTTATTTTGAAACAGGGTCTCATTAAATTGCAGAGGGCCTCACTAAGTAGCTGAGGCTAGCTGCGAACCTGCAATCCTCTTGTCTCAGCTTCCCAAGCACTGGGATTACAAGCGTGTGCCACCATGCCAGGCTCTAAGCCCTATTTTTTATTCATTATTTTGAAACGGTCTCACTGAGTTGTAAAGGACCGAAGTAGTAGCTGAGGCTGTTGGCAAACCAAGATCCTCCTGTCTCAGCCTCCCAAATGCTGAGATTACAAGCATGTGTCAAAATGCCTGGATTGAGCCTGTAATTTTTCTATCACAACCTCTCAGATATTAGGGTTATAGGCATATACCACCATGCTTGCCTAATGATTTTAACTTAAAATCACCTTTCTGTCTCCAGATAGTCACATTCAGAGGTAATGGGGCTGGGGTGATGGTGGTGGTGGGTTACATTAATTCAGCTCATAACTGCCTTTTCTGAAAAATTCCTGTGAGACCAAGGGTTTAAGACTGAGGGTTCTCCTGTTAGGAGTGACCACAATCCTCACTGTTCTTTTTGAAGTGAAAAAAAAAAAAATGTTTTCAAAAGTATTTTTTTTTTTTTTTGAGGTATGGGGGATGGAACCCAGGGGCTTTCTACTTCTGAGCTACACTCATAGCCCTGTTTTTTATTCTTTATTTAGAAACAGCTCTCACTGAGTTGCAAAGGGCATCTCTAGGTAGTAGCTGGGCCTGTCCGCAAACCGCGATCCTCGAACCTGTGTCTCAGCCTCCCAAATGCTGGGATTATAAGCATTGCGCCACCACACCCAACTCAGAAGTGTTTTTGTTTCCGTTCGGATCCTCATCAGCCTTCTACTTTTACCCATGAAATGTGTTGAGACAAGATATAAACCGCCAGCCAGGCATGGTGGCGCACACTTGTAATCCCAGCATTCAGGAGGCTGAGACCAGAGGAACGTGGTTCATGGGGTTTGTGGCCAGCCTCAGCTACTTAGTGAGGCTCTTTGCAACTCAGGGAGACTGTTTCAAAGTAAAGAATAAAAAAAAAAAATAGGGCTTGGAGCCAGGCATGGTGGCACACACTTATAATCCCAGCATTCAGGAGGCTGAGACTGGAGGATCGCAGTTCTCAGACAGCCTCAGCTTAGTGAGGCCCTCCCCAACTTAGTGAAACCCTGTTTCCAAATAAAGAATAAAAAATAGGGCAGGGGGTATAGCTCGGAGGTCAAATGCCTCTGGGTTCCATCCCCAGACCATCAAACAAAACAAAAAAACCTGTGGCCTTAATGATAAGTGAGAATTGAACAGGACCATTCCTTGACTTCCTCTCACCTGGTGCCAGAATTCTTCCCTGAGCCAACCTCACCTCGGGTCTTCACAGCTCCTGGTGTGCCCAGATGCAGGCAGGGGAGGGGCTCATTGCCACCCAGTAACTTGAACTGAGCCCTGAGCTGTTTAGCCCCTCAAAGGTCTACAGAGAGCTCGCCTCTTCTCTGGATGTCTTCCAGAAACAACAGATAGCTCCAGACCCAGCTACCAGAGTGGCCTGGGTTATCGCAACCTTGGAGCCCGAGTCAGCCACCCATCTGCCACCCCAAAACGGAGCTCAGGATAAGGAAACAGGAATACGGTGTTAGATTGCAGAATGCTAAGACTGGAGACATTAGATTCCTTAGACCTCTGACCCATTACTACTTGGTAAGCTGAGCCCTGTTTGGCCCAGCTGGGTTGGCATTTTAAGGAGTTACCAGGTGGTGGACAAACTGCCAAACCCACGTCAAACCTCCCAGGGGTGTGGAAGGGCATTAAGATGTGGCCCGAGAAAGGTAACCAGTGGCAGACAATGCTGGTGGACTGCCCTGTTAAAAGCACAAGCATCCTCAGCATTAGACTGAGTGCGGTGGTCCTAGTCTCCAATGCCAGCACGTGCAGCTTAAAATTAAAGGTTCAAGGATAGCTTCTACACTTTAAACGGATTCTTCGTGGAAAAAAACAGTACAGGGCAGAAAGGGCTGGAAGGGAATCTGTAGTCCAAGATGTTAGGGCGTGGAGGTCACCCTCTTGCCGCAACCCAAGTTTGACCGTGAAGCCTGAAAAGACCCCGGGGCAGGAGCAGGGTGACTTCCCCAGGACCATCTAGCAACACTCGGACTCAGCTCTACCCGTCCACCCTGAGCCGGCTGGGCACCTCTCACCACCAAGCAGTAAGGCGGCAGGCCCCCCAAAAGCCCAACACAGCAGACCTCTCACCCCCACCCACCACGGGGAGAGCCCGGGCCCAGCGCTGCAGCTCCTTCCGGGCCGCGGTGGTGGCTCTGAAAAGAGCCTTTGCGTGCGATTCGGTGGAACCTCGAGCGCAGCGCGCACTTCAGGCCCGCTCCCCGCGGATGCGGCGCGCCAGCTGGATGTCCTTGGGCATGATGGTGACGCGCTTGGCGTGGATGGCGCACAGGTTGGTGTCCTCGAACAGCCCCACCAGGTAGGCCTCGCTCGCCTCCTGCAGCGCCATCACGGCCGAGCTCTGGAAGCGCAGGTCCGTCTTGAAGTCCTGCGCGATCTCGCGCACCAGCCGCTGGAACGGCAGCTTGCGGATCAGCAGCTCCGTGGACTTCTGGTAGCGCCGGATCTCGCGCAGCGCCACGGTGCCCGGCCGGTAGCGGTGCGGCTTCTTGACGCCGCCCGTGGCCGGCGCGCTCTTGCGGGCCGCCTTGGTGGCCAGCTGCTTGCGCGGGGCCTTGCCGCCCGTCGACTTGCGCGCCGTCTGCTTCGTGCGGGCCATGGCAGGCACAGGCGAGACCTCAGAGGACAGCACAAGCCACGCTCAACGACCAGCCGCCCGCCGCCCGCACCGGCCTTTATAGGCGCCGTCTTTCCCCGATTGGGCCGGAAAGGAAAATCGAAAGTCCCGCGCTGGCCGACCATTGGCTCTTACGTCACGCCACCCGCCTCCCTCATTGGCTCCGACACAACCCGCCCCGCCCCGCCCCCGTCTGGCTCTCCACGGGCCGGCACTTACTTCTCCCTCCCGGGTTTCTCCCCTGGGCTCCCTCGGGGTGAAAGTCCTCTCGAGTCCCCGCCCCGTCCCAGCCTCCTCCCAGGCCGGCGCCCTCGCTCCCTGGGGACAGCCCGCCACGCCCCTCCCCGGGCCGACTCGGCCTCCACTCGCCGGAGACCTGGTTTCCTTGCTCCCCGCCGCCCCCTGTCCGGGGCCGGCCCCTGGCCTGGCGCGTGCACCTGTTGGTTGGTTCTCGCGGGCGAGAGCGAGGGCCCGGGGCGCGAGGTCCCGCCTCCCAAAGCCCGCGGGGATCCGGGCTCCGCCAAGAAGGCGCCTTAAAGAGAAAGACATCCAGGCCCGGGGGCCGACACCCCTCCCGATGGGGCGACCCCTCGCTGCCCTGTGCCAGGCCGCAGCCGCGAGAGGCGGGACGTGGCATGGCGGCGCACGCCGGGACCCCAGCGCTCGGGCGGCGGAGCCAGGCTCGCAGGCCAGCCTCAACTTTGCGAGCGTTTCGAGCTCGGGCAAAGACAACGGGCCGGTGTGTAGTCAGGAGGTAAAGGCCGACCTGAAACTGGCAGCGACTGGGACACGCTGGGGCGCTGGGCGGGAGGATGGAGGCTAGAGGGCAGCCCCAAACTTGGCGAGATGGCTTCGAAGGCGAAAAGGGCTGGGGCGCGGGCGCGGGGTTCAGGCTGTCCTCCAGGACATGTCGGGGCGGGGGTCGGGGGTCGGGGCCGGGGGAACGGCGCGCCCCGCCCCGGCCAGGCGCCGTTAGTGGACAACTCTTTATTTGAAACGGTAGGTGGCTCTGAAAAGAGCCTTTGAATTTCGCGGGCGCGGGCGCGCGGCTCCCGGAGCCGCCTCACTTGCCCTTCGCCTTGTGGTGGCTCTCCGTCTTCTTGGGCAGCAGCACGGCCTGGATGTTGGGCAGGACGCCGCCCTGCGCGATGGTCACCTTGCCCAGCAGCTTGTTGAGCTCCTCGTCGTTGCGGATGGCCAGCTGCAGGTGGCGGGGGATGATGCGCGTCTTCTTGTTGTCGCGGGCCGCGTTGCCCGCCAGCTCCAGGATCTCGGCCGTCAGGTACTCCAGCACGGCCGCCATGTAGACCGGCGCGCCGGCGCCCACCCGCTCGGCGTAGTTGCCCTTGCGCAGCAGGCGGTGCACACGCCCCACCGGGAACTGCAGGCCGGCGCGGGACGAGCGCGACTTGGCCTTCGCCCGGGCCTTGCCGCCCTGCTTGCCGCGACCCGACATCTCAGCAACAACAACACCGCCAACAGACAAACTCCGAACGGCTCCCGCCCAACCGCTGGGAAAGTCGCCCGAAACCGCCCCGGTTCTCCCTTTTATAGCCGGAACGCGGATTGTCCGCCGACCACTCTCATTGGCTGAGCCGTAGGTTCGCCTCCACGACCAATAGCAGAGCTCGCCCGGAATCCCCTCATTTGCATAATTCGCCTAGGCGCCGCTGGGAACTCGCGAATCAGGGCGCGGCGGCCCCAGGAGCCTACTTTGCATACGGCCTCTATAAGTACCGGGCCGTTTCCGGCGCGCCCGCGTTCTCTCGCGCCGCCTGGCTGCCCCCTGGCCTGGGCCGCCTGTCGCTCTCGCCTCGCCTCGCCTCGCCATGCCCGAGCCGGCCAAGTCCGCCCCGGCTCCCAAGAAGGGCTCCAAGAAGGCTGTCACCAAGGCCCAGAAGAAGGACGGCAAGAAGCGCAAGCGCAGCCGCAAGGAGAGCTACTCCATCTACGTGTACAAGGTGCTGAAGCAGGTGCACCCCGACACGGGCATCTCGTCCAAGGCCATGGGCATCATGAACTCGTTCGTGAACGACATCTTCGAGCGCATCGCGGGCGAGGCGTCGCGCCTGGCGCACTACAACAAGCGCTCGACCATCACGTCGCGGGAGATCCAGACGGCCGTGCGCCTGCTGCTGCCCGGCGAGCTGGCCAAGCACGCCGTGTCCGAGGGCACCAAGGCCGTCACCAAGTACACCAGCTCCAAGTGAGCCGCCGGCCTGCGCGGGCCTCTCCGGATGCTCCTCCTCAAAGGCTCTTTTCAGGGCCACCCACCTTCTCGGTGAAAGATGCTGGCTTCCCCTCCACGCCCAGATTTTTTTTCTGTTACTTCTCTCCCATATCCCCTGCCTCTTCCTATTTAATAACTTGTCCTCCAGTACTGGGTGTCGTGAGAATAATAATTGGGACATTATTTATCGTAGAACTATCGGTGTACTGGGTTCATATGCAGAACATGTCTCTTCCATCACAATGTCTGTAAATCTAGGTAAGAGTTTAGAGTAAACATTAAGCCATGCTTTGAAGCAATTAGGTTATGTTTTACAGTACTGTGAAATAGCATTTTCTTTTTAGGAAGTGGAAACTGCCGTTAATGTGTAATGGAATAGTTTTAGTTCATATCCTAGCCTTTATGAACTTCTGGGTAACAAGTTTTGTGGTTGAAAACATTTCACATAATACTTGTGCCTTTGATGGAACAACTTTTTCTCTACCAAATAGTAAAGACAGTAAAGCTTACATGTAAGGAAAAGGCCCTTGTCATTTTTGAGACGGAAACCTTGAAAAGTACTTAAAGCATTACAAAGGCCACTGAGTGCTGGAATTTTATTTATTTATTTATTTATTTATTTATTTATTGTGTGGGGGTCTGGAGATGTAATCCAGAGGCATTCGGCCTCCAAGCTACACCCTGTGCCCATTTTTTATTCTTTATTTTGAAACAGGGTCTAAATTGGGTAAGGGCCTGAGCTGGGTATGGTGGTGCATGTTTGCAACCCCAGCATTTGGGAGGCTGAGACAGGAGGATCGCGGTTTGTGGATAGCCTCAGCTAGTTAGTGAGGCCCTCTGCAACTTAGTGTGACTCTGTTTCAGAATAGAATAAATACAGGGTAGGGGGTGTGACTCGGAGCCAACCGGAAAATAAAAGAAATTGGGGAGGGTCTCACTAAGTATCTGAGGCTGTCCACGAATCCTGATCCTCTGGTCTCAGCCTCCGGAATGCTTGGATTAGGATTAGGAGTGTTGCTACTCCACCATGCCCGCTTTCTGGATTACTTGAGACACAAAATACACTTGTCCTTTAACTCCTCAGTTCTATTTGACACCACTAGGGGTGAGGCAGAGATAACTATAGACCAATATCTGATTTGCATATTACATCAAACATTCTTATGTAGTGTCCTATTTCTTGGTGAGAAGCTATTCATTGTCAACACCCATTTTTTTTAGTCGCCCTAGAATTGTTTATAATGCCAAGTACAAAACTGGCTTTATCTAATCCCTTATTAACTCAGGCCAAGTAATAAAATACTGAACTTCATACTTTTATTTGGACTTAAAATTATCTTTCTTTTTCTGGCGTGGGGGGTACTGCTGGTGGAACCCAGGGGCCTTTCTACCTCCCGCTATACTCCCAATCCTCTTATATTTTATTTGGAAACAGGGTCTCACTGAGTTAGTGAGAGCCTCACTAAGGCTGGCTTCGGACCTGTGCGATCCTCCTATCTCAGCCTCCCAAGCGCTAGGATTACAAGCATGCGCCACCATACCAGTCTCCCCCCCCCCTTCTTCTTCTTCTTTTCTCTCTCTCTCTCTCTCTCTCTCTCTCTCTCTCTCTTAATTCTGGGGATTGAATTGAAGGCTTTCTTCTTCTGAGCTACACTCCCAGCCTTCCTCCCCACTCCCACCACCCCTTTTGTCTGTGTGTGTGTGTGTGTGTGTGTGTGTGTGTGTGTGTGTGTGTTACTGGGGGTGGAACCCAGGGGCTTTTCTACCTCCAGGCCATACTCCCAGACCTATTTTATACTTTATTTGGAAACAGGGTCTCACTTAAGTTGCTTAGAGCCTACTCAGTAGCTGAGGCTGGCTTCGAACCTGTCTACTTCTGTCTCAGCCTTCTAAGTGCTGGGATTACAGGCATGTCTTTTTAACTAGGATCTAAGTTGTTGAGGGCCCAAGTTGCTAACATGACAAGACTGGGGCCTTGAACCTGTGATCCTCCTGTCTCAGTCTCACAAATGCTGGGATTATAGGCATACTCCACTATGCCAGACTTCAAAATAAATGTTTAAAAGAAAAGTGAGAACATAAGATGGGGTACTGAAAAAAAGGCATAAAACAGAATTCAGCAGTGGCCAAGCTTCATCCCTTTTGCTTTTGCTCACTTTTTCTTCCTATGCATCTACATAAAATCCCAAATGTTGCCTTCCAGCAGGACACACTCCCTGTTCTCCCAACCCAATTAAAAACAGATCACTTGCCGGGTGTGTTGGCACAGGCTGGTAATCCCCGCACTTGGGAGGCTGAGACAGGAGGATCTCACAAGTTCGAAGCCAGCCTCAGCTACTTAGTGAGGCTCTCGGCAACTTAGTGAGACCCTGTTTCCAAATAGATTATAAAAATAGGGCTGGGAGTGTGGCCTGGAGGTAGAAAAGCCTCTGGATTCCACCCTCCATGTACCACACACACAAAACCCCAGATAATATATTCTAGTTATTTTTGCAAAACCCATCTTATTTCACTAGCGGAAATAAAAGCATTCCAATTTACTGTCCCCAGGTAACACTTCCTGCTTTTGCGGATGCCTTTTTTTTTTTCTTTTCCTTTTTCGAGTACTAGTGTCATGGGAAAGCATGACAGTTCTATAGAGTTCCTGGCTTATATGGCAGAAAAGAATGTCAGCAGGAGACAGAAAGTTTTGTTTAGGAGCTGGTCGTGGTGGCACACACTTGTAATCCCAGCATTCAGGAGGCTGAGACAGGAGAATCCGGGTTCCTGGCCAACCTCAGCTACTGAGTGAGGCCCTTTGCAGCTCAGTGAGAACTTGTTTCAAAATAAAAAAATAAGGTTAGGGTTGTATCTACGAGGTAGAATGCCCCTGGGTGCCATCTCCAGTACCGCCAAAAAAAAAAAAAAAAAAAGGTGTTTAGGAAAATGAGGGACTTGAGGGAGAACGGAGGCCATCTCAAGAGGGAAGAGCATCGTCAGTCTTTATGGCTTTTTCAGGTCTTTTTTAGAAGCCTTATTGTATATATGGTTGTGATGGTGCTGTGGCCTCTTCTCTATTCAGCTAGAATTTGTTGAATAGGGAAATTAAAACTAATAGCTTGGTACAGCTTCAACAAGTCTTTATTACAAAATCAGTAGGAAATAGAAAGGAAAGAGAAGAAACAGCAGCGTGCCTGGCTGCCACGCTGGAGAGCCAGAAACAATGTATTTGTCTTTCTTGTCTGCCCCTCAGCTGTGGGTGCTTTTTTTTTTTACAGCCAGTGTAGCTGTGGGTAATCGCTAAGAGAAATGCATAAGTTTTTGGCTATCTTTATGGCTCTAAAATGTACCAGTTACTATGACCTTGGGGTTTTTATCTCTGTGTATTTTTAAGGCTAATGGCTTTACTATGGGTAAACTTTAGGCCAAAGGGCACAGAGAAAGGGGAGCTCTGCAGCCCTTTGTCCTGACCCAGACTCTGACTGCTTTTTACATTTTGAAAATTAATACCAGAGCAATTTTCCAATACAGGCACACCCATGAGGGGAGTGGGCAGGGTCGCATAGTGGAGGTCTAGACTGTCTCTTAATCCTTAGATGGGTGAGAGGCCATTGTGATGATTAAGGGTGGGGGCTCACTGAGGCTTTGGCCTAAAACTGAACACACCCTATATGTTAGAATGACACACCAAAACTGTAATGGGGCCCCTGTTGGGCACCAAAACTGTAACCGTGAGATGGAGCCGGGGGTTCTTGTTCTTAGCTACCTTAGAAAAGCATAGAATTCTACTGCTGTAAGCTTAAACGATTTTTATTATTACAAAGGCAGAAAGAAGGGACAGAGATGACAAAGCGCTATGTCAGAGAAAGACTGACATAGTGGAGTGACTTGAAATTAAGACACTGAGGTTTTGAATATAGAACAGTGTTTATAAAGATTCATTATCCTTCATCTTGCCCAACCAATAATCTTCTAGGTGTGAGCCCGCCCATTAACTCCCTGCAGGCCTCTTTTTATGATTATGGGGATTATGATTATGGGGATTTTTTTGCTCGACCAAAAGCCTTCTTCCTGCCTTGATGCAGGTGTAGGCCCAGGTGTTGGTTAAGACCTGAATGTGTGACTTGCTTAACAAAGTCAGGGGGTCACGTGGTAGCTCGGAGACCTGTACCATCCTCCCACATCCTTGGGGAATTTTAGCCTATCTGCTAAAAGTTATTATGTAAACCTGGGTCCCAACTCTTCTGTGTACTTGCTAACCACTTTAAATTTTTTTTTTTTTTTTGGTGATACTGGGGTTCCTGGAAACCCTTCTACTTCCAGGCTACACTCCCAGACCTATTTATATATTTTTTTATTTAGAAACAGTCGCTTAAGCCAGCACGGCTGGCTTTGAACCTGTGCGATCCTCCTGTCTTCACCTCCCAAGCTCAGGGATTACAAGTGTGTGCCACCACACCCAAAAGTTGCTAAGAACTTTTGATGAGGGAGCTCTGCATTATAACAAACTGCCTGAGTGCAGCAAGCAGGCCCTGAGTCATTTTGAAATTAATTTCCAATAGCCGGGTGTGGTGGCGCACGCTTGTAATCCCTGAGCTTGGGAGGCTGAGACAGGGGGATCGCACAGGTTCGAAGCCAGCCTCAGCTACTGAGTGAGGCTCTCAGCAACTTAGTGAGACCCTGTTTCCAAATAAAATATAAAAAAAGGTCTGGGAGTATAGCCTGGAGGTAGAAAGCCTCTGAGTTCCACCCCCAGTACCACAAAAAAATAATAATAATAATTTCCAATACATTAATACAAAAGTCATTTCCCAATACATTTTGAAGCCATTTCCCAATACCAGCACACTACAGGGCGTAGTTAGAGATTATGAACTTTCCAGGTTTCTCTTTCTTTCTTTCTTTCTTTCTTTCTTTCTTTCTTTCTTTCTTTCTTTCTTTCTTTCTTTCTTTCTTTCTTTCTACGTGTGATGCTGGGGATGGAACTCAGGAGCCTTCTACTTCGGATCTATACTCCAAGGCCTATTTTATATTATTATTATTTTTTAAATTTGGAAACAGGGTCTCACTAAGTTGCTGAGAACTTCACTAAGTAGCAGAGGCTGGCTTTGAAACTGCGATCCTCCTTTCTCAGACTCCCAAGTACGGTGATTAGAAGCGTGCTCCACCACGCCTGTCTGTGACCTTTCCAGATTTTAAAACTATATTTTCCTTTCCTTCCCAATTTGTCTCCTTTGTGCCTAATATTTTTTCTTCTACCTCACCCATGACCACCAAGCTACATCCCTGGTTCTTTTTTATGCCTTATGTGGCTCTCAATGAGGCAGATTACTGAAAATTTCAGTAAAATAAAATTTTTAGATTACTGAAAATTTCAGTAAAATCACAGGCATGGAAGTGAGGAGGAAAGACAATAAGAAAATAGTGTGAGTTCATAGGTTAGGAATATAAATTCATTTTAGGAGGGACCCTTCAAATTTGGAGATAGAAATCTAATTATCGGAAGAAATAGAGGTCAGTGTTTGATTCTGGGGAAAGAAAATATGAGTAGGTAGTATTGTCATGGGAAAACATAATTCCGTAGGGTTTTTGGCTTATGTGGCATAAAATATTTTCAGCATGCCCCGGTCAGAGAAAAAGACAAGAGGTTTTATGTAGAAAAATGAGGGATTGGAGAGGGGAGGCAGCCATCACAAAAAGGGGAGGGAATGACTGTCCACACAAGTGTTGTGGCTTTTTCAGTTGTTTTATAGAAGCCCCATGAGGGGCTGAGTGGGGTCCAACAGTGGAGTTCTGGACTTCCTTCTAATCTTTAGGTTTCCTGCCAGTCATGAGTGATGGGTGGCTGGTGTCTGAACTTTGTCCTTCCCACAGACCCTTTATTTACTAAGTAAATCAGGAATCTCAGGTGGGAAGAGGGGCCCTGTGATTAAGAGTGGGCTCTTAGCCGGGCGTGGTGGCTTAGACGGGAGGATCATGCAGGTTTGAAGCCAGCCGCGCTAGCTTAGGAGACCCTGTTTCCAAATAAAAATGTAAAAATAAAAATAGGTCTGGTAGTGTAGCCCGGAGGTAGAAGGGCTTCCAGGAACCCCAGTACCACCAAAAAAAAAAAAAAAAAAAAAAAAAAAAAGAGTGGGCTCTTTGAAGCTTTTGCCTAAGAACACACACTATAGGGTGGAGTTAGAGATTGTGAACTTCCCAGATTTTAAAACTGTATTTTCCTTTTCCTCCCAGCTTGTGTTCTTTCTGCCTAATATTTTATTTCTTCTACCCAACCTCAGGATTAAAAAAAAGATAAACTTAAAAAGTGGAAATTGTAAAGCCGGGCGTGGTGGCGCACACTTGTAATCCCAGCATTCGGGAGGCTGAGACAGGAAGAGCACAGTTCGCGGACAGCCTCAGCTACTTAGGCCCTCTGCAACTCAGTGAGACCCTGTTTCAAAATAAAGAACAAAAAATACAGCAGGGGGTGTAGCTCAGAGGTCAAATGCCCCTGGGTTCCATCCCGAGACCTGCAAAAAAAAAAAAAAAAAAAAGATGGAAATTGTAATTCAGTATGATTATGTTCCCCATCAATCCCCATTTTCTCTCACAAAAATCCATATTTTGGTGTGAAAGAAAAACGGACAGGGCTCCAATATGAATGTGTGTGTGCATCAATTTCCATAATGAAGCAAAAAAAAAAGTTTGCTCACTGACATAAAACATGTTAGGAATGCAGCAATAAATAGGAAAAGTTCCTGCCCATAGAGGTACATTCTAGTTGATAGAAACAAAGAAATGGATAATTTTCAAGGATAATACACACTATTAAGTAAAAGAGAGTATGTGTTGGAGTAGTAATGGCAGGTCTGATCAGTTTTTTATATTTTGGTGGTGCTGGAGGTGGAACCCAGGGGCTTTCTACCTCCGGGCTACACTCCCACACCTGTTTTGTACTTTATTTGGAAACAGGGTCTCACTAGGTTGCTGAGAGCCTCACTCAGTAGCTGAAGCTGGATTTGAACCCGTGCGATCCTCCTGTCTCAGCCTCCCAAGCGCTGGGATTACAGGCATGCGCCACCATGCCCGGCTAGCCAAGATATATTTTAAGTGAAATTGGTAAATTGAGTATATGTTATGACAGAAAGCAAGGAACCAAAGATTAATTGCAGGTTTGGACTAAGTACTTAGAAAAAACTATTTAGCCGGGCGTGGTTTTGTAACCCCAGCATTCGGGAGGCTGAGACCGGAGGATCGTGGGTTCATGGACAGTCTCAGGTACTTAGTGAAGCCCTCCGCAACTTAGTGAGACCCTGTTTCAAAATAAAGAATAAAAAATATGGCAGGGGGTGTAGCTTGTAGGTAGAAAGGCCCTGGGTTCCATCCCCAGACCTGCAAAAAAGAAAAGAAAAAGCTACTATTTATTGATATGAGTGAGGAACAGGTTTAGAGAGAGAAAACCAAGGCTATTTTTTGGACGCATATTTTCGGTCCCTGGTAGGTAGGTCCGATTGGTGACTCTGGCAGAAGCTGCTTGTCCTGTGGTCCCACCACACAGAGTTGCTGCTTCGTGGACTTCCCTAATTGTTCTGTGGTTTCTGCCTCAGGAGGTTGCTGCTCCTTGCAGATTCCTGAAAATTATTCCATGGTTCCTCCCAGGGAAGGTCGCTGCTGTTAGCAGCTCCCTGACAAGTCTTTATAGAACGACAATGACATGAAATCTGATTTAAAAATAAATTTTAGAGAATTTAATAATTGGGGGGTCAGGGAGGAGCTAGATGACAATTTTCCCAGCCTTCTGTAGCTAGGGCCTTATAGAAACTTTAGACAAGGCATCATAAAAGTTAATCAAAGCTGGGTGTCATGACACATGCTTGTAATCCTGGCACTTTGGAGGCTGAGACAGGAGGATCGCACGGGTTTGAAGCCAGCCTCAGGTACTTAGTGAGGCTCTCAGCAACTTAGAGAGACCCTGTTTCCAAATAAAGTATAAAATAGGTCTGGGAATATAGCCTGGAGGTAGAAAAGTCCCTGGGTTCCAGTACCACCACCAAAAAAAAAAAAAGTTAATCAAACACAGAAGCTAAGAATCATAACAGGTTACAATAAAGAAGGTCGGTATGGCAGGCATGTGACCAGCTTGGAGGAAGGAGGGATTAGACATTACTGAGTGGAGAGGACACCAAAGACCCCACCAGGCCTTGAAATTTGTCCCACCCATCCAAGTACCATGTATTCAAACTCAGCTGGGCCAAGATAATAATCTCAGTGTGCATTCTAAGATGGCCCTCAACAGGTCCCCAAGTGGAAATATCAAGTATTTTATGCACATACACACACATAACACACATGAACCTTGAACTATTTGAAAGTAACTTGCAAAACATGTTGATACTTCTTAGATATTGTGGCATGTCTTTCTGAAAAAGGACATTCTCCTATATAACTACAATAACATAATTTTATACCCAACAGATTTAATATTGATTTTATAATAGTACACAATCCATACTCAAATTTCTCCGAGTACTGGTTTTTCATTGCTGGGAATCAAACCTTGCCCACTGAAGGCAAGCACTCTACCACTGAGCTAGATCCCCAACACTCTACAATGGGGGTGGGGGAAAAGAAGGAATTATTAGCTGCTATACTCGTTTCCTGTGACTGCTGTAACAAATTGCTACAAACTTAGTGGCTTTACCCACATTTATTCTCTTACAGCTTTTTAAGTCAGATATAAAAGCAGTTTCACTAAGTAGAAATCTCTCCAGAAAAGACCAGATTTCCATGCCTTTTCAAACTTCTCAAGGGGCATTTCTGGTTTATGCCATCTTCAAAGCTAGTGTCCTACCATCTTCAGACCTCTGCTTCTTTTACCTCCTTCCTCCCTCGAACTTCATGCCTAAGGACTCTTATGATTATACTCAGAGCGCACCCAGATACCACAGAATAACCTCAATTTTATAATAACGTTGTAAAATCCCTTTGGTCCTATCAGACAATATTCACATTCACCTCTTGGTAAAGAGAATATAGACATCTAGGGGGTATATTTAACCCACCAGATCTATTGATTGCTATTATATATAGGGTGAACTGCTGCTTCCCCCTCCAAAAAAAAAAAAAAAAAAAAAAAACTCACAGTGCTTAGAATTTTATTTGAAAATAAGGTCTTGGCAGGTGTAATCAAGTTATAGTGAGATCTTTAGGGTCATAATCAATCCAATTTAAATATAGACTATCCTTAAAACATAACATAAACACAGACTGATTAGAGTTATGCTGCCACAAACCAAGGACCCATTACTACCCCACAAGGAGATAAGAATCCTCCAGAGTAGCTTTTAAGGAATAGTCCTGACACCTTAACTCAAACTTTAAACCTGCAGAATCAGGACAAAACAATTTTCCACCCTTATGCAACCTAATTAGTGGTACTTTGCTATGGCTGCAGATAAACTAAAATATTTCCCTCCTCACTCCTATGTCCTTTACCAGAATTCTCTACAATCCACATCATTGCTCAGGAAAAACATATAAGGGAAGGGATAAATGTGGGGCTGCATCTCTACGGTAGAACAAACGCTAAGTGGTTTGCGAGAAGGGGTAGCAGAAAAAAATCTGGGCATGGAGAAGATGCCAGCATCTTTCACCGAGAAGGTGGGTGGCCCTGAAAAGAGCCTTTGAGGAGGAGCATCCGGAGAGGCCCGCGCAGGCCGGCGGCTCACTTGGAGCTGGTGTACTTGGTGACGGCCTTGGTGCCCTCGGACACGGCGTGCTTGGCCAGCTCGCCGGGCAGCAGCAGGCGCACGGCCGTCTGGATCTCCCGCGACGTGATGGTCGAGCGCTTGTTGTAGTGCGCCAGGCGCGACGCCTCGCCCGCGATGCGCTCGAAGATGTCGTTCACGAACGAGTTCATGATGCCCATGGCCTTGGACGAGATGCCCGTGTCGGGGTGCACCTGCTTCAGCACCTTGTACACGTAGATGGAGTAGCTCTCCTTGCGGCTGCGCTTGCGCTTCTTGCCGTCCTTCTTCTGGGCCTTGGTGACAGCCTTCTTGGAGCCCTTCTTGGGAGCCGGGGCGGACTTGGCCGGCTCGGGCATGGCGAGGCGAGGCGAGGCGAGAGCGACAGGCGGCCCAGGCCAGGGGGCAGCCAGGCGGCGCGAGAGAACGCGGGCGCGCCGGAAACGGCCCGGTACTTATAGAGGCCGTATGCAAAGTAGGCTCCTGGGGCCGCCGCGCCCTGATTCGCGAGTTCCCAGCGGCGCCTAGGCGAATTATGCAAATGAGGGGATTCCGGGCGAGCTCTGCTATTGGTCGTGGAGGCGAACCTACGGCTCAGCCAATGAGAGTGGTCGGCGGACAATCCGCGTTCCGGCTATAAAAGGGAGAACCGGGGCGGTTTCGGGCGACTTTCCCAGCGGTTGGGCGGGAGCCGTTCGGAGTTTGTCTGTTGGCGGTGTTGTTGTTGCTGAGATGTCGGGTCGCGGCAAGCAGGGCGGCAAGGCCCGGGCGAAGGCCAAGTCGCGCTCGTCCCGCGCCGGCCTGCAGTTCCCGGTGGGGCGTGTGCACCGCCTGCTGCGCAAGGGCAACTACGCCGAGCGGGTGGGCGCCGGCGCGCCGGTCTACATGGCGGCCGTGCTGGAGTACCTGACGGCCGAGATCCTGGAGCTGGCGGGCAACGCGGCCCGCGACAACAAGAAGACGCGCATCATCCCCCGCCACCTGCAGCTGGCCATCCGCAACGACGAGGAGCTCAACAAGCTGCTGGGCAAGGTGACCATCGCGCAGGGCGGCGTCCTGCCCAACATCCAGGCCGTGCTGCTGCCCAAGAAGACGGAGAGCCACCACAAGGCGAAGGGCAAGTGAGGCGGCTCCGGGAGCCGCGCGCCCGCGCCCGCGAAATTCAAAGGCTCTTTTCAGAGCCACCTACCGTTTCAAATAAAGAGTTGTCCACTAACGGCGCCTGGCCGGGGCGGGGCGCGCCGTTCCCCCGGCCCCGACCCCCGACCCCCGCCCCGACATGTCCTGGAGGACAGCCTGAACCCCGCGCCCGCGCCCCAGCCCTTTTCGCCTTCGAAGCCATCTCGCCAAGTTTGGGGCTGCCCTCTAGCCTCCATCCTCCCGCCCAGCGCCCCAGCGTGTCCCAGTCGCTGCCAGTTTCAGGTCGGCCTTTACCTCCTGACTACACACCGGCCCGTTGTCTTTGCCCGAGCTCGAAACGCTCGCAAAGTTGAGGCTGGCCTGCGAGCCTGGCTCCGCCGCCCGAGCGCTGGGGTCCCGGCGTGCGCCGCCATGCCACGTCCCGCCTCTCGCGGCTGCGGCCTGGCACAGGGCAGCGAGGGGTCGCCCCATCGGGAGGGGTGTCGGCCCCCGGGCCTGGATGTCTTTCTCTTTAAGGCGCCTTCTTGGCGGAGCCCGGATCCCCGCGGGCTTTGGGAGGCGGGACCTCGCGCCCCGGGCCCTCGCTCTCGCCCGCGAGAACCAACCAACAGGTGCACGCGCCAGGCCAGGGGCCGGCCCCGGACAGGGGGCGGCGGGGAGCAAGGAAACCAGGTCTCCGGCGAGTGGAGGCCGAGTCGGCCCGGGGAGGGGCGTGGCGGGCTGTCCCCAGGGAGCGAGGGCGCCGGCCTGGGAGGAGGCTGGGACGGGGCGGGGACTCGAGAGGACTTTCACCCCGAGGGAGCCCAGGGGAGAAACCCGGGAGGGAGAAGTAAGTGCCGGCCCGTGGAGAGCCAGACGGGGGCGGGGCGGGGCGGGTTGTGTCGGAGCCAATGAGGGAGGCGGGTGGCGTGACGTAAGAGCCAATGGTCGGCCAGCGCGGGACTTTCGATTTTCCTTTCCGGCCCAATCGGGGAAAGACGGCGCCTATAAAGGCCGGTGCGGGCGGCGGGCGGCTGGTCGTTGAGCGTGGCTTGTGCTGTCCTCTGAGGTCTCGCCTGTGCCTGCCATGGCCCGCACGAAGCAGACGGCGCGCAAGTCGACGGGCGGCAAGGCCCCGCGCAAGCAGCTGGCCACCAAGGCGGCCCGCAAGAGCGCGCCGGCCACGGGCGGCGTCAAGAAGCCGCACCGCTACCGGCCGGGCACCGTGGCGCTGCGCGAGATCCGGCGCTACCAGAAGTCCACGGAGCTGCTGATCCGCAAGCTGCCGTTCCAGCGGCTGGTGCGCGAGATCGCGCAGGACTTCAAGACGGACCTGCGCTTCCAGAGCTCGGCCGTGATGGCGCTGCAGGAGGCGAGCGAGGCCTACCTGGTGGGGCTGTTCGAGGACACCAACCTGTGCGCCATCCACGCCAAGCGCGTCACCATCATGCCCAAGGACATCCAGCTGGCGCGCCGCATCCGCGGGGAGCGGGCCTGAAGTGCGCGCTGCGCTCGAGGTTCCACCGAATCGCACGCAAAGGCTCTTTTCAGAGCCACCACCGCGGCCCGGAAGGAGCTGCAGCGCTGGGCCCGGGCTCTCCGGGGTGGGGGTGAGAGGTCTGCTGTGTTGGCTTTTGGAGGCTGGCCGCCTTTCCACCGCTCCGTCCTGGTCCAGTGGCCTCTTCTGTTCCTGTCTAGTACTGAGAGGTGGCCAACGATCAGGTTGACCTGAGTCCGGGCGTCGCTAGATGGTCCTGGTTTGTTACCTAGCTCCTGCCCCGATGCCTTTCCTGGCTTCTCGGTAAAGCGTGGGCTGCGGCAGGAGGTTGCTGGGCATGGAGCCCAGCGTCTTTGACTACAGATTCGCTTCCAGCCCTTCCCATCCCCAAAGATTTTGCAAACGGTTAAAGTGTAGAACCTGTCCTCAAATCTAGTCCTTGGAGACTAGCACCACCACACAGATTAATGTTGACGATTAAACTGCCGAGGCGAGAGATGGGCATTGGTTCCAAAATATCCTAAAAGGCAGGGTTCTTGACTCAGTCTGTGCACGGAAGTCGACCTGGCAGTTTTTCCTGCCTCCTCCCTCAAACCCGGCCTGCGTCGGGACGGTACTGCGTAAGTAGGGAACCCGCGGTCTTTGTCTCAAAGTCTTACTTCCAGTCCTCCCAGAAGCCTGCTTTCCCTTTTTCTTTTCATGCCTCTGGGTCTATGCCCAAGACCCTCACCCACTGCTTATGCCTCCAATGCAGGGTTTGTGCTCTGAATTCAAAGCAGTGGTGATCTTCAGAGCTGGCCTGGGCACACCTTTGCACCCTGTATGGCAGGCCTAGGAGTGGCTGAGGTGACATGGGAACCTAGGGTATTGGTGCTAGTCTTGTGTTCTCTGCTTGTCCCCAGGATAGTGATAAGGGAAAGACCAGTCAGAGCCCTAGAAATATTAGTACATAGAAATCTAGACGTAGGCTGGGGAAAATTAGAGGAACCCTGGCTCCCTCCCCTATCCATTGGCAAGCTGACAGTACTGACAAACAGCTGTGTAGGGAAAGGGAAATCTGAGTGTTTGCAAGTCAATGGGACTACTCCCACCCTATTACATACAGGGCAGGGGTGGTCTCTAAACCAAACTGGGCAGCATCAGCCCAGCCCAAGTAGATCTGCTGGATGAGAGAAATAAGATTCCAAGTAACAAGCACGCCCTGCTTCTGTATTCTGCTTCTGTTAGGTGTAATAAATTTCATGTCTCCCCTTCCTTCCGAAGTAAGGTGATCAACTGTATAAGAAAGTTATGATGCCTTTGTTCGGGGGCCAGAGTACAGGAAATTGCTGGTTTGGGCCATCAGCTGCTGCTGATGGACTTGCATATACTACTTGCATATAAAGGACTTGCATATACAACTTCTGGCCTCCAGTCTTACTTTGTATCTGAGATCAGGCTGGGGGAAGCACTTTCCTACAACAATAGCAGTATTTATTTATTTATTTTTGTGGTACTGATATGGAACTCAGGGGCTTTTCTACCTCCGGGTTATACTCCCAGACCTATTTTATACTTTATTTGGAAACAGGGTCTCACCTCACTAAGTTGCTGAGAGCCTCACTAAATAGCTGAGGCCGGCTTCGAACCTGTGTGATCCTCCTGTCTCAGCCTCCCAAGTGTTGGGATTACAAGTGTACACCACCAAGCCCGGCACAATAGCAGTTTTTAAACTCACCAATCTGGGCACCTTGGACTCTAGGAAGTCTCCCTGACTGAATCTCAGAAAACTGGAACGGAACCCAGGGTCATCTATGTCTAAGCTATATCCCTAGACCTTTTGATTTATTTATTTATTTATTATTTATTTATTTATTTATTGGTGGTACTGGGGTTCCTGGAGACCCTTCTACCTCCGGGCTACACTCCCAGACCTATTCTATATTTTAATTTGGAAACAGGGCCTCTTAAACCAGCAAGGCTTGCTTTGAACCAGCGTGATCCTCCTGTCTCTGCCTCCCAAGCACAGGGATTACAAGTGTGCACCATGACGCCTGGCTGATTTATGTTTTAAATCTTGAAACGGGGTTTAAGTTGTTGAGAGTCATACTAAGTTGCTGAGGTTGCTGCGATCCTCCTGTCTCAGCTTTCCAAGTACTAGGATTAGAGACATGTGCCACCATGCCTGGCAATGTAGGGTTTTTAAGAAGTGAAAAATGCTGGGCACCTAGAATCCCAGTACTAGAGAGGCTGAGGCAGGAGAATCTCAGGTTTGAGACTAGCCTCAGCAACTTAGTGAGATCCCTCTGTTTCAAAATAAAAAGGGTTGGGGGTATAGCTGGGAGGTAGAATGACCTTGGGTTCAATCTCTAGTACAGAAGAAAAAAAAGTGAAACTTAAACACTTAAACTGTTCAAACTTAATTCTGCTTTAGAATAGTGGGAGAAAGAGGTGGTGTGTGTGTGTGTGTGTGTGTGTGTGTGTAAAGGGAAATCATGTCTTGCTATGTTTGTTCAGCATCCCAAAGAGCAACTGTACTAACAACATCTGTGCAACATGCAACTTCCTACAGATAACACGAAGTTGCCCTATCATACACTAGAGAAAGCCAACGTCCCTCAAGATAATATATATCTGGACATTCCAGCCCATTCTTGCTCTTCCACTCCCTTAACTTGGCTAGGTTCTTGGAAACAGCAAGGGGACACTCAGGACCGAGATATCTTACCAGCCCCCTTTTCTTTAAGGATGATACAGGGCTGGTCAAGAAGAGTGAGCGGAGTATATGTAGAGAGGCAAGGAGGAGAGGGAAGGATGGATGGCAGAGAAGAGAAGGGATGGGAAACAGGCTGGAGATGGCACTGCTCTGTGGACTGGGATCTGAGGTCGCTGGGGAAACAGGGCGAGGCTTCTAACCCTTAACTAGAGAAAGCTTCCAGAGAAAAGTCATGGATTCCAGCTTCCTCGTCGTACAACAGAAAAACAGTTGTACCCACACAGACTTGCTTTGAGGATGAAAAGAGATTATTACCAGAGTGTAGCTCAGAGGTGGAATGCCCCTGGGTTCCATCCCCAGACCCGCAAACAAACAAACAAAACCTACCAAAAAAAATCATCGAGAAAAAACAAAAACAAAACAAAAACATCAAGAGAAAAAACAATAGGGGGTGGTCCCTAGAGTGGGTGGATCATAATGAGAGCTGTGAGTGCAAAAGGTTAATCTGTGAGGGGCCCAAAAGGAATCAGAAGCAGCAGCCCCTGAGGCCCAGGCTTCAGGGCTGAGCAGATGAGAGTGCAGAGGGTGAGGGCCAGGGAGGCCACCCAGCAGAGCACAGGAGGGGGAACTGTTGACTCCGCTGTATGTTGAAGCTTGCCTGAACCGGGGCAAGGAAAGGGCAAAGGGTGGTCGAGCACACCTGTGATCCCAATACTTGGGAGGCTGAGATGGAAGGGTTGCTTGTTCCAGGACAGCCTCAGCAATTTAGCCACACTCTCCCTCTTCCAAGATAAAAAAATTTAAAAGGGCTCAGAGGTAGAATGTCCCTGGGTTCAATTCCCCAGGACCCAAACAAATGAATAAAGGGCTGTGACGGCAAAAAGTCAACATAGAAGACTGGTTCTTCTGAGCGCCTGGAGGAAGATGTCACTTTTGCTGGGACAGGGAGTCTGGGAGCAGGAGCTGCCAGAGAATTCACTTCAGAGCAGAGCTGTCAACTGGCCCCAAGGACAGGCCTCTGCACCAGGTAGGGATCTGATGGGAACAGGAAGGTAGGAAAGAGCTGTCTTGAAACCAGAGGAAAAGTATGACGAGAAAAACGGACCAGAGGATTCCTTAGATCCTCTTCTGCACAGTGTTCTATGGTTCCGTTAACTACATATCACAAGCATATTAACAGGTCCTCACATTATTTTTGATTCACAAATCTTAGACAAATATTGTAGTAAACATCGGCAGCAGCAGGTGTATGAGACAGTGTCGAGTTATTTAACCTGAACGAACATCCGTCTCTTCCTTTGTCAAAAGGGGGTAATATTTACTTTTTGGTGTTCTGAGGATTTGTGAATATTCATGAACAATCCAATTAATACATGGTAACAGTCAAGTCTGCTGGAGGGTCTGTTTAATCCTTTATAAGGACTTGACTTTTTCCTGGTCTAGCTCTGAAAGTCTAATCATACTCATTTTTCATACCCCATCTTTACCCACTATCTCTTTTGCTCTAAATTTGACTCTACCCTCCACCACTGATGATAGAATATGTAACAATTCGACTGAGTGAAATGGGCAATGCATACATTCCCTTTGGTTTTCACCACCTCATACCTCAGTGTTGTTGTTGTTTTTTCCCCACATAAATCTTTTCATTGAAACCTTAAAATATTCTTATGGGAAAGACAGGGATTCTGAGTAATATTAAAGATGAGAAAAATTGAACTTTAGCAAAAATGGAATTTGCTATGGCTGATATAATCCAGATCGCCTATCATTTTATTATTTGGAGCAAAGATTATATTCATGCTATTTTTTTTTTTTTTTTTGTAGTACTGAGGATGGAACCCAGGGGCTTTCTTCTTCTTCCAGGCTACACCCCTAGACCTATATTTTATTTGGAAACAGGGTCTCACTAAATTGCTGAGAGCCTCACTAAGTAGCTGAGGCTGGCTTCCAAACTGTCTCAGCCTCCCAAGTACTGGGATTACAATCATGCGCCACCACGCCCAGCTCATATTCATGCTTATTTTAAGAAGTCCAATTCAGAAAGGCTCGATGAGGACAGCAATGACCACACCTATAAATCATTCTTAAATTTTGTGAACATTCTTCCTCTATAACCCGTACATATTTATATATACTAATAACATTCTGTATAAATGCCAGTTTAGTTCTTTGGCTCCAGTTGAAGAACCACACAAACACCAATAGCTAGAAGATAAGAAAGAGTGAGAGGTTTCAAAGAATGTAAAATATGACTTGGTACCTAGTTTGGGTGCCTGGGAGGACACTAGTCAGGAGACAGCCCTGAAAGAAAAACACTTCACACTGGTACAGAGTGAAGTCTGATTGGTTATTGGAACAATCAGTGCCTGTGTCCACTGTACAGGAAATAGCCCCATAGGGCGGCCTCTAAAATCATCTTTGCTTATGCACTCTACTGGAAGTCCTGAATTCACCTAGGAAGGGAAAGAGAGCAGGCAGGGGCAGGATAATCCACTTTTTTTCTGCCTTACCAAAATTAAGTCACACTTTCTATATTGATGGTGGCTGTTCCTGCAGAGTCACATTCTAAGGTAAAACAGGCTCTAACAGTGAAGTCACATGCCTGAATTATTTTAGGCTTTCTACTTCCGGGCTATACTCCCAGACCCCATTTTATATTATATTTGGAAACAGGGTCTCACTAAGTTGCTGAGAGCCTCACTAAGTAGCTGAGGCTGGCTTCGAACCTGCGTGATCCTCCTGTCTCAGCCTCCCAAGAGTGGGGATTACAAGCATGCGCCACCATACCTGGCACTCAGCCTCCTTTTTATTGAACACAGGAAGCAAAGAATACATTTCTTGGACTGGGGAGGTAACTCACCAGGACTTTTTTTTTCTTGTGGTGCTGGCATCTCCAGACCTATTTTATTCTATATTTTGAAAGAGGCTCACAACTTTAGGTTGCAGAGAACTTCAGTAAATGTCTGAGGCTGGTCTCGAACTTGCGATCCCCCTGTCCCAGTACTGGGCGTACACATACATGCCACCACGAAACATTTAAGAACTCCTAGTGAGCCCACCTCTAACCTACCCTTTTGTTTGGCTCCAAACCTACAGCCAGACCCAGGTGTTACTTTCCAGTTGTGTACCCGTCCAGATGAAGATTCTGCTGCACAAATTAACCAAGAAATCGGTACCAGGGCCTGGAAATCCTATTACCAGAAATTGAGACAGACCTTGTCGCACCATTAATCATTGGTGAGACATTTTTGGCATTGCTACTTCCCTTAAACACAGATCCCAGCCGGGCATGATGGCAAATGCGTGTGCCCCAATATCTAGAGAGCCCAGAGAAAGTTGATTCAAGGAAAAAACAGGATGTACTTCGGGGGCAGGTGCCCCTGGGTTCCACAGTAACTTTAAAGGAAAACCACCCTGAGTGTTCATCTCCAGCACAAACCCATCTTCCAACCTGGCCCCCTCCCTCCGGGTGAAGCGCCGCCTCTCGGATGGGGACGCGGGTGCCCGCGGGTGCCGGGATCAGTCCCCGAGGCCACAGAGGGCGCGGCCCTGGGGCTTGAGCGCGCACGGCACGTCCATGGCCGCGACCGCCTAGCGCCTGGCGCTCTCCTCCAGGGACCCCCCAGCGCGCCGCGGTCTCCTAGACGAGGCCCGAGATCCTCTTGACCGGTTTGGTGATGCCCTGGATGTTATCCCTCAGCACCTTAAGGTGGCGCTGGGCCCTGGCCTCCCCGACACTGCCGCGCAGTCGGGGATCTCTGCGCCCGCGCGGGAGGCCGGCGGCTGATATACAAGAGGATCGGACCGGATTGAAAACCGAAAGCGCGCCGGCTGAGGCTTCCGAATGGTCCCAGTTGTCTCGACACGTCGTCACCCCGGGTTCCCTCTTCTCTGCCCTCTACTGGTCCTTCCGACTCATAGATCCTCTGTTTTCCTCAATGGATTTGCGCGCCGGAGTTCCCGGGAGAATTCAGATCCCCGCGCACCGCGGCCCGGTTCCGTAGTCCTCCTCTCTCCGTCGATGGGTTTCTGGAAAGCATTGCAGCTAAGAGAGAAGGTCTAGTGGTGGGAGACCACAGGATGAGTGCAGAGCTGGGAAGGCGAGGGCATCAGCCCTGGATCAAATTCTTAGCGGTGGTTCCGAACCCTCTGGTGACACGAAACTGCAGCAAAGGCGGTTCGGATCCCTGGGCCGACGCGGCCGGAGCGAAGCCCGTGGGGTGGGCAGGGCAGGCAGACGGTCGCCGTGGTTTCCAGTCGAAGCTCTGTCCGTACTGGGCACAATAATTCAGTTCAGCCCGCAGCCAGATCCTGGGAACGTAGGGATACTGCCGCGTCTTCTGGAGGTCGGTGAATTTCAGCGCGCTGTCACCCAAGCTCTGCCCAGTGCAGGGCGTATCCAGGAGCCGCGGATATTCCGTGTGCGCACGTCTACAAATTCTCTCAAAACAGCCCTTGTGTTTAGCCAGGATTCAGGTGTCACATCGTATTCACACCCCACCCCATGGAGCTAGCAAAAAAGAAAATTTTGCTGCATTGGGTTTTGCAGAACAGTTCTGTCCTACCAAGAGTGGATACTGGAAACTGCCCTGTGAAATCCACTGGGGTCCTTACTGTTAGCACTTCCATACTTTCCTAGGGCCCTTTGTAGGAGAACCAGGAGAAAATGTTCTGGTGTCTGCACCAGATCTTTTTTTTTCCCCCCTAAAAAAAGTTTACTTATTTGGCGGAGGCGGCTCCATTCCTGCTGTATGACGAGGTCGCAGCTGGGAAGAGAATTCCACAGGGCTGGAAGACTCTGGCAAAACTGAAGCCATCATCCCTCTTGATTTTAGTTAAAATAATGATAATATTAATGAAATTTGAATATTGCTTTGATTGAGGATTGATGTTTTATAATAATCTGAAAATTGATGTGAAAATGATTGGAAAATGCCTTAAGATTTGTGCTGGGAATAGCATTAAGAAGAATATGACTATGAGAAAACTTTCAAAAAGCTACATAGGAAAGAACTCTTTGCTCCTCTGCTTACAACATCTGATTCATTTAAGGTTTTAGTTATGAAAGGAAAAAGTTAACTTAGGCAAATCATACCTACTGTGCAAGGCCCTCCATATGACTGCTTAGAAGTTAGGGGGTCGACTATAGCATCCCCCTCAAGGGGCTAGCGCTAATCAGAATACTTTTCCACCTCCAACCATCCTCCACTTTCCTGTAAGGAGTGATGATCAATGGAAAACACAGAGTTAATATTACTGGGAAATGGCTTGATGTCAGGACTCTGCCGTTCCTACAGAGGGCTGGGCAGGCGGGGACCTCCTTGGTGCCTGCTCACTAAAGCACACAAGAGTTCTCTTGGTAAACAACTTAATAGGTATTATAGGAAATTAGATGTAGGCATTGTATGTTAAAAAAAAAATAAGTTTAGTATAAATTTGGTGGTTGGGTCAAAATAAGTTATAGAATACCTAGTAGTCAAAAATAAGAGATAAAATTAGCAGCTAATTTTAGAAGTAAAAATAGTAAGCTTAGCATTCAGTAGTTAAGGATAAGTTTAGTTAAAGTTTATTATGTGTGATGAAGAAATCGGCTGGGCAAAGCCCCCCCCCCTTCTAGTGTTTTTAGTCAAAGATCATAAAAATTTAAGAAAATAAATTGTATACTTAGTATTTTAAAATATAAAATATAAAAGTAAAATGTTTTGTGCCCCTTAAAGATGTTTTAAAATCTTTGTGTTCCTTTTAATGGAGAAGCCCCTTGTTTTCTCTACTTTTGGTTTAGCTTTAGGTTTGAACGCGCTTTGCAGAGCTCCATTGTTAGGTTAATAATTATAATAAAATTGATGTTTGTGGCTAGGTAACCAGAATGATTTGTATGACGTTAATTTGGATAATTTCGGGTACTGGAATATGAGCTCATTGAGGCAGGTTGAATTGTTCCAAATAAAGTGCAAACTGTACCTAGATATGTTAAAAACATGTATTGCTAAAAGTTGTTTTTACCCAGGTGTATTAAGGACATGTTTTGCCAAAAGTTGTTAATACCAAGTATTTCCATGTAAAAGCATACAAAAAGCAAAAAACAGGAAAAACAGGTGGCTTCGAGGTGTGCCTGCTACATGGAATTCAGGTTAATGAAAAACTATATGAAAAACAATGTATGTGTAATGTGGTTTTAAAAAACTAAATGAAAAACAAAATATGTATGATGTGGCTTGCTGTAATTTGTCAGATTCATGTATAAATAAAGTATATTCTAGGGCTCAGGCAGAGATGCCTTCCCCCTGCTACTAAGCACGGCGTCTCTCATTCTTCAATTTCACCTACCCCACGCATCCTTCAAGACCCCTGGACTGGCCGAGGCTGGACCCCGGCACTTATTACAAAAATCTTAGGTGGTCTGTTTCATTTTGGCACAAACTACTTTCATTTGTGTGTAGGGAGGTGTGGGGGGTGAACTCTGAAATTCTACCTCTGAGCCACACTCCCAACCCTATTTATTTATTTGTTTGTTTGTTTTTGCTTTCAAACAGGGTCTCACTAAGTTGCTGAGGCTGGCAGAGAACTCCTGTCCCAGCCTATGGAAGTAATGGGATTACAGGCCCGTAATCCCTCCCCCCCCTCCAGGCCTGGCTGGCGCTAACTACTTTGTACATGCTGATGAATTCCAGATCTTTATCTGTCCACATGAATGGGCTCCAGACCGGTAGTTCCTTCTAATGGTTGTTCTGTCATTTTACACTGAAAGTTCAAAATCCCTATAAATCAAACTTGTAATCCCAGCATTCCGGAGGCTGAGACTAGAGGATCACTGTTCGTGGACAGCCTCAGCTACTAAGTGAGGCCCTCTGCAATTTATTGAGACCATGTTTCAAAATAAAGAATAAAGAATAGTGCAGGAGGTCAAATGCCCCTGGGTTCCATCCTCAGCCCCCGCCCCAATCGCCATAAATCAAAAAGTGTAAACTTAAGATCCTCAAGGTAGCTTGGGGGGAGTCTCCCTTTTCATCTCTCACACTTCCCATGGCTGTGGTCCTCTTGTCTGTCCATTGAATGGTCGCACCCCAGCCTCCCCATGCTACCTGCCTGCCCAGCACCCCAGGATGCACCACATCTCTCCCTCACCCTGGGATGCTTCTAGGCAGAGAACCCCACTTGATCTTTTCTCAACCTTTCGCAATTCCTGCAGAATATCATACTGTCTATCTCTTTGTAGCTTATGGGCTCCCTTTCTTGACGCGTGTTGCTTCCTGGCAGTGATTTTTCTTTAAAACGGACACACAGTTCTTTGTCCTCTCTAGCACAAACACCACTTACAGAATAAACAGTTCCTGATTATTGTTTAAAAGTAGCTTTATTTATTTATTTATTTATTTATTTTGCGGTACTGGGGGAAAAACCCAGGGGTATTCTACCTCAGAGCTACAGCCCCAGCCCTATTTTTTATTCTTTATTTTGAAATAGGGTCTCACTGAGCTGCAAAGGGCCCCACTAAGTAGTGGAGACTGTCCTCGAACCTCGATCCTCCTGTCTCAGCCTCCCAAATGCTGGGATTACAAGCGTGCACCACCACGCCCAGCTCTATTGGTGGCTTTTAAACACTAGTAAAAGGACAACAAAATTTCCACATGATAAAACAATCGCAAGCCCTGGCTAACAAAAATGCTGGTTTTGGTGTCAAAGGGGACAGGGCCCGAGGCAAAATCAGAGAGTGCCTATGTACTTCCCTTTTTAAAGGAGACCAGGGCATGCCACCCCCAAACATACCACTTTGGCATAAAAATCATTTTGAGGTGAAATCTCTTTATTTCTCTAAATGCAGAACCTCCCAGAACTCCTTGTCTAAATTCAGATGTTATAAATCTCCGTGGGCAACTCTAATTTTTCTCTTCTCAGATAATGAGAATTGATACCATGCTCAAAAAGACTGTCGCACGGCTATCATATCCTGCTCCTATTCTCCTAAGGACTATTTTTCCAAAACATTGTTTGTTTTTTCCCATGAGTCCTTTTTCCCTTCTCTCTTTCCCCTACTAAGCTAGCTATTTAGACCCCCCAAATTCTAACCACCTCTTTGAGTCACCCATCATGGGAGGGCTCCCATGCTCCCAGGTACATGCTAATACGCCTATCTTTTTTTTTTTTTTTTTTGGTGGTACTGGGGTTCCTGGAAGCCCTTCTAACTCCGGGTTACACTCCCAGACCTATTTGATATTTTTATTTGGAAACAGGGTCTCTTAAGCCAGCCCGTGACCCTCCTATCTCTGCCTCCCAAGTGCGGGGATTTCAAGCCTGTGCCACCGTGCCCGGTAATGTGCATATCTTAAAAGTTTGTTTTGTTTTTCTCTTGTTGATCTGTCTTTTGTTACAAGGTAACTTCTAACTAAAACCCTATAGGGGTTGAAGAGAAATATTATTCTCCCCCCAAAATTCATACAAAAATAGAGACCTTAAAATATATAGCCCTTAAGCCAAGAGTGGTTGTCCACACCCGTAATCCTCATACTTGGGAGGCTGAGACAGGAGGCTTATGGGTTCTGGGCCAGCCTCAAGCAATGTAGGGAGACTTTCAGCTACCCAGGGTACAACACACACACACACACACACACACACACACACACACACACACGAAATATGTAGCTTAAATCTCATGAGATGGTTACTGAACTAAAAACTCTTTACATGTGAACAAGTTTGAAATATTGTAGATAATATATTATTTGCTTCTAGTAGGTTCCAGTGGGATATGTGATGTAATAAAGCTAGAAGTTGTATAAATTCTAAGTGATACAGTATTTGTTAAATGGAAAATTCCAGAAATGAACAAGCCATAAGTTGTCCATTGCATGGCTGTCCTGAATGTTGTGATGAACTTTCATTCTGTCCTTCCCAGGACATGAATCTTCCCCTTGTCCCTCAGATCCACACTGTATCTTTACATCCATTCCCCCTCGGTTGTCAGATCCACTGTCAGAGCTGTCACCGTGCTTACGTTCACGTAACCTTTATTTTGCTTAATAACAGCACCAAAGTGCAAATTTTATCACTGTATATAGCTGTAATTGTTCTGTCATATTATTAGTTACTATTTTTCAATGCAATTTTTCATTTTTAATAGTTCCCAGCCTTAGGTGATAGCAGAGATCAAAACTTAAGAGGAAGAGAAATTACTGCATAGAACTTGAGAAATTATTTCTGATATTAGCCGGGTGTGGTGGCGCACGCTTGTAATCCCAGCATTCTGGAGGCTGATAAGGGAAGATCAGAGTTCGCAGACAGCCTCAGCTACTTAGTGAGGCCCTTTGCAACTCAGTGAGACCCTGTTTCAAAATAAAGAATAAAAAATAGGGTTGAGGGTGTAGCTTGGAGGCAGAATGCCTCTGAGTTCCATCCTCAGTACTGCAAAAAAAAAAAAAAAAAAAAAAGAAAAGAAAAATTAAGAAAGAAAGAAAAGAAAGCAAGCAAGAAAGAAAAGAGTGCATATATCATGAAGAAAAATGCAAAGAAATATGGCACTTGGGTGGTCTTTCAATCATATGTCCAATGGGGTAGTTTCTTCTTCTGATGGGAAAGTTCAGTGGAGAAGTTTGATAAAAACACTGGTTTTAATTGCATGATGAGAAGAGGCTCTGTACTTCGGATATACATAACAAGCCTAATGAAATAGGAGATTCATCATTAGAATTTCATTCCTTTGCTTTAGATATTATGTAGGCTTTTTTTTTGGGGGGGGGTTAATTATCCAGGACACCGTGCGTGGTTGTATATGCTGTAATCCCAGTACTTGGGAGGCTGAGACAGGAGGATCGCACAGGTTTGAAGCCAGCCTCAGCTACTTAGTGAGGCTCTCGGCAACTTAGCAAAACCCTGTTTCATGCCAGGGCCCAGGCTCGGCCAGTCCAGGGGTCTTGAAGGATGCGTAGGGTCGGCGAAATTGAAGAATGAGAGACGCCATGCTTAGTAGCAGAGGGAAGGCATCTCTGCCTACGCCCTAGCATATACTTTATTTACACATGAATTTGGTAAATTACAGCAAGCCACATCATATGTATTTTGTTTTTTATTTAGTTTTTCAAAACCACATCACGCCAGGCGTGGTGGCGCACGCTTGTAATCCCTGCGCTTGGGAGGCAGAGACAGGAGGATCATGTAGGTTTGAAGCCAGCCATGTGCGCTGGCTTAGGAGACCCTGTTTCCAAATAAAAATGTAAAAATAAGTCTAGGAGTGTAGCCCGAAGGTAGAAGGGCTTCCAGGAACCCCAGTACTACCAAAAAAAAAAAAAAAAAAAAACCCACAAAACCACATTACACATACATTGTTTTTCATCTAGTTTTTTATTAACCTGAATTCCGTGTAGCAGGCACACCTCAAAGCCACCTGTTTTTCCCGTTTTTTATTAATTTGTAATGAATTGACCTACAAAACTTATTACTAACTCTACATCACACAAAATAAAATTTAACTGAACTTATCCTATCCTTTATCTTAGCTACTAAATATTAGACTTATTGTATCTACTTCTAAAATTAACTGCTAATTTAATCTCCTATTTTGGCCACTAGGTATTATATTAACTTATTTTGACCCAACCACCAATCCCCCACTAAACTTATTCTATTTCTCTAGCATACAGTACCTACATCTAATTTTCTATAATACCTATTAAGTTGTTTACCAAGAGAACTCTTGTGTGCTTTAGTGGGCAGGCACCAAGGAGGTCCCTGCCTGCCCAGCCCTCTGTAGGAACAGCAGAATACTGACATCAAGCCATTTTCCAGTAATATTAACTCTGTGCTTTCCAATCATCATACACTCCTGTATAGGAAAGTGAAGGATGGTTGGAGGTGGAAAAGTATTCTGATTAGCGCTAGGCCCCCCAGGAGGATACCACAGTCGACCCCCTAACTTATAAGCATATGGAAGGCCTTGCACAGTAGGTATAATTTACCTAAAGTTAACTTTCCTTTCATGGCTAAAACCTTAAGTGAGTAGGTGCTGTAAGCAGAGGAGCAGAGAGGGCTTTTCTATGTAGCTTCTTTTTTTTTTTTCTGTGAAGTTCATCTTTTTTAATTTATTTTTTATTGGTGCAATGTATTCATACATCATAATGGTATAAAGAAAATACTTTTGTAGACATACATGCACACATCGCCCAGTTAGCCCCTACCCGATCCCCACCCCGTTCCCTCCCCATCCCTCCTTCCCATGCTTGGCTTAGTGGTTGACATCTAGTTTTGTAGCAATTTATCCAATATTAATGATGATAATCTCACATAACAGTTTCATTTGTCTGATACCAAGCTTTTGATGACTTAAAGATAACATTTCAATATTTCTTTTTGCTTTCTTTCTTACCAGAGAATATTTTTTTAGGTGAAACTATCATACATTTATTTATTTATTTTTCAGAAAAAAATCTATCCTGATATGGAATATGGACTCTAGATACCCAAAACAATCTTAAAGAAGAACAAAGCTAGAAGATGTATATTTTCTGATTTCAAACCATATAAAGCTACAATAATTGAAACAGTGTAGTACTGTTCTAAAGGCAGATATATAAACCATTGGAGTTAAATAAAAGCCTAGAGATAAATTCTTCCATATATTGACAAGTTATTTTTGACAAGGTTTCCACGAACATTTGGTGGAGGAAATACTAATCTTTTAACTAAATACTGTTAAAAATAATAATTACATGAAAAAGAATAAAATTGGGCCCTTATCTAACACATATACAAATATTAACTCAAAACAGATAAAAGACCTAAATGTAAATCTTAAGACTATAAACTTTTAGAAGAAAATCTGGGTCATAAAACCTCACAACATTGAAATTGGCAGTGATTTCTTGGATATGATTTCAATGGCACAGGCAACAAAAGGGTAAATAAACTCCCTAAAAAATAAAAAAAATTGTATATCCAAAGACAATGTAAACAGAGTTAAAAGTTACTGATAGAATGGGATAAAATATTTCCAAATGCTATATCTGAAGGTATATTAATATTCCAACTAGAAATCCTAAAAATTAGCAACAATAAAAGCAAACAATACAATTTAGAGATAGGTAAAAGACTAACATAAATAATGAATCTCCACAGATAACCAATCTTAGTTGTCTGTTGGATGGAAAATCTTATTTTTCTCTGGTTCTGGTGTGTGTTACCTATTTCTTCTTTGTAGTTAATCTCTTTGAGTATTTTCTCTAGCGCTGGTTTTGAAGACATAAATTCCTTCAGTTTCTGTTTGTCACGGAAGCTTCTTATTTCCCCATCTAATTTGATAGATAGTTTTGCTGGGTAGGAAATTTTTGGCTGGAAGTTGTTTTCTTTCAGAGTTTGGAATATGTTACTCCAAGCCCTTCTGGCTCTCTCTATGTAGCTTCTTGAAAGTTCTCCCATAGTCCTATTCTTCTGAGTGCTATTCCCAGCACAAATCTTAGGGCATTTTCCAGTCATAATCTCATCAGTTTTCAGATTATTACACAACAGCAATCCTCATTCTAAGACATTTTCAAATTTCATTAATATTACCATTACTATAACTAAAATCAAGAGGGATAAGAGCTTCAGTTTTGTCAGTCTTCCAGCCCTGAGGAATTCTCTTTCCATCTTCCCAGCTGCGACCCTGTCATACAGCAGGAATGGCACCGTCTCCGCCAGTTTCAAAATAAAACATAAAATAGGTCTGGGAGTATATCCCAGAGGTAGAAAGCCCTGGGTTCTACCCCAGTACCACAAAAAAAAAAAAAAGAAAGAAAGAAAGAAAGAAAGAAAGAAAAGAAAAAAATTACCCAAGACAAACCATAATTTCTTTGAGAAATGTTCTGTTGAGAAATTTTCTTATTTTTAACATTTTAATTTTAAATAGTTCTTATTTTTAAATTATTTCCTTATTTGTAAATTGAGGAAAGTAGCGTTTATTTCAGAATTGGGATTAAATGATACAGGTAGGCAGGGATTTTTGTTTTGTTTTGCGGGTCTGGGGATGGAAACCAGGGGCATTCAACTTCTGAGCTACACCCCCTGCCCTATTTTTTATTCTTTATTTTGAAACAGGCTCTCACTAAGTTGCAGAGAGCCTCACTAAGTAGCTGAGACTGTCTGCAAACCCCGATCCTCTGATCTCAACCTCCTCAATGCTGAGATTACAAGTGCGCGCGACCACACCCGGCCTCGGTAGGAGTTTGAAACACTGAGTAGTGTTCTATGTGGTGCATCATTCCAGAAGCCCTAAAGGAAGGGCCAACGTTTGTTCACCTCAGTTACACTTTTATCATTTTAGATCCGGAGGCCGATTCTGCCTATGAGTGATTCTGGAAGATGATGAGTTTTTACATTGTGTTTAGCGTTTTGGAAAACCCCTTAAAAATCACCTTTATTTTACTTTGTTATCAGTAAGAAGGAGAGGCGATTCATATTGATGGTAAGTTTTAAGCCTCTTGGGCCTGCTTTTGTTCCTAGGTTTGAGTTTGGCAAGGTTTGTATATAATGTTCTTTCAATAATACAATACAGGCATGTAATTAAAAACTATATTACCTAGTACATTTTCCCATTATCAGCAGTCATCTTTACATAACCATCTTATTATGAAAAGCAATTCAACCTTCACTGTTCTTGTGAAGAACCAAGAAAATATTAAACTTTTAAGGACTGAAAACAATTTGTCATAGAAGAAAATGTCAGCAACTCAGTCACTGAATAATTTATTTCCTTTCAAACGAACATCATCTGGCTGATAAGGACCTGCCTATTTAGAAAGTACTCCCTGTGGGAGGTGATTATTTCTGGCCTTATCTTTCTTTGATAAGAGGCATTTCCCCTGCTGGGCCTGTGGGCCTTTGATGTGGGGCGAGGGGTGATCCCTGGAGAGTGGAGTGCCGGCTAAAGGAAGGCAGAGGATCTAATATCAAGTTTCCCTGCACACTGCAGATAAAATGGCGCTTTGGTCGGCTCAGAAGTCAGATCAATGTAAGCGTGATTTTCACTCCTTCCGCTACAAAGAGTTTTTTTAGGCTTCAATCACTTACACAATGCTCCTAAAGCGCCAGACGCTAAATAAATTTTAGCGACGGAAGAAAAGTCACATTAACAGTTAACTTGAAAAGAGCCGGCAGTGAGACCCTGTTTCAAAATAAGGAATAAAAAAATAGGGCTAGGGTGTGTGGGGCTCATACAAGGGCACACTTGCTTTCGGAAGAAACTTAATATATAAAGTATGTAAAACTTTATAAATTGACGTTACAAAAGTTATGTTGACTTAAAGGAAAGTTTTTAATTGTGATCGATAAATTTAAGAAAATTGTGGTCCATAAACAATAGAAATAAACGGGGAAGGCAGAAGGGGATTTGAAAGGTTAGCCTAAGGGGCTTCCGTTTCAAGCTTTTCCGTTTCAAGGATTGAATTTTCAATGACTGAATTTTAACCAATGAGGTTATACAATTCCAGAACCGCTTCTCTTTCGGGCCAATCAGAGCGAAGCTACGTCTATAAATACGACTGCCCCGCGCTTGCCTTTGGTAGCCAGGAAACATGGCCCGCACGAAGCAGACGGCGCGCAAGTCGACGGGCGGCAAGGCCCCGCGCAAGCAGCTGGCCACCAAGGCGGCCCGCAAGAGCGCGCCGGCCACGGGCGGCGTCAAGAAGCCGCACCGCTACCGGCCGGGCACCGTGGCGCTGCGCGAGATCCGGCGCTACCAGAAGTCCACGGAGCTGCTGATCCGCAAGCTGCCGTTCCAGCGGCTGGTGCGCGAGATCGCGCAGGACTTCAAGACGGACCTGCGCTTCCAGAGCTCGGCCGTGATGGCGCTGCAGGAGGCGAGCGAGGCCTACCTGGTGGGGCTGTTCGAGGACACCAACCTGTGCGCCATCCACGCCAAGCGCGTCACCATCATGCCCAAGGACATCCAGCTGGCGCGCCGCATCCGCGGGGAGCGGGCCTAAGTGTTTGGGATCCTACCTATAAAGGCTCTTTTCAGAGCCACCTATGTTTTCAACAGAAGCAGCTGTACTAGCTTCGGCTATACTAGGATTTAGGACAGTAGGTCAGAGAAAACCTAGTGGTTGACAATGCCTGACCTTACCACGCGTCACCGCGGGTCGAACCTGGAAGCCCCGGTTCGCTACCAGCCAAGGCTGTGTTTACGCGCTCATTAGATCTGGACACCACGCCCGCCTGGTGGGCACGCTCGGGGTCCCCGCGCTTGGGAGGCTGAGACTGGAGGATCGCGCAGGTTAGAAGCCAGCCTAAACTCGCTTAAGAGACCCTGTTTCCAAATAAATATAAAATCCCCAGTAACAGAAACATACACACAATCTGGTAACCTCCCCATTATGTGGGGGGAAATTACTGTGAAGCTGAGTCTTGAAGACTAAAACCTTCAGGGTGTGGAGGCGAGTCCCTTTAAGAAAAATAGGGTCTTAACTATTTCGTCGTTAGGGATCGCGTAAAGCTGGTTTGTGACTTGATGCCTTCTTATTGCACAAGATAGCAAACCAGAATGGTTATTTTAAAAAGGGAACCTCGGTTTTTAGTGCGTTCGGGCATGGTGGCGCACGTTAGTAATCCCAGCTTTTGGGAGGTTGAGACCGGAGGATCGCGGTTTGCAGACAGCCTCAGCTACTTATGCCCTTTGAAGCTCACTGAGACTGTTTCACATGAAGAATAAAAAATAGAACTGGGGTGCAGCTCGGAAGTAGAACGCCCCTGGGTTCCATTCCCGGTTCTGCAAAAAAAGGGGGGGGGGGGGAGTACGGACTGGAATCCTCGTTGAAAAACCTTAGTAAAATGCAAATATAAGTACATCATTAGCCTATGTTTACTGCTTAAGAATCCTGTACACAAAAGTACGATTCAAAGTGGAAGAATAACAAAAAAGACCCCAAACAGGTGAAACTAGTGCTGTGTGTAATTTGCCGGTGGATGTGAAAAGGAACATTTTGATTGGCTAACATGACTTCTCCTCTAAGGACCACTAAGAAAGCGCCATCAGAATTATTTACATAGGCCCCGCCCCTCTATGACGACACTGTAGAAAGTTAACCAATGAAAACACGGTGCTCTGGAAGTCTTCATTTGCATACAGTCTCTATAAGTAACGCGTAAGCAGCCTGTTCGCCTGTAGTCGGCGATTGCCTTTTCTGAGTGCTGCGTTTCTTCGCGGAGAGAAAAAATGCCGGACCCAGCGAAATCTGCTCCTGCTCCCAAGAAGGGCTCCAAGAAGGCTGTGACAAAAGTGCAGAAGAAGGACGGCAAGAAGCGCAAGCGCAGCCGCAAGGAGAGCTACTCCGTGTACGTGTACAAGGTGCTGAAGCAGGTGCACCCCGACACGGGCATCTCGTCCAAGGCCATGGGCATCATGAACTCGTTCGTGAACGACATCTTCGAGCGCATCGCGGGCGAGGCGTCGCGCCTGGCGCACTACAACAAGCGCTCGACCATCACGTCGCGGGAGATCCAGACGGCCGTGCGCCTGCTGCTGCCCGGCGAGCTGGCCAAGCACGCCGTGTCCGAGGGCACCAAGGCCGTCACCAAGTACACCAGCTCCAAGTAAGGGTGCAAGAGGACGTGACCAACTACACCAAAGGCTCTTTTCAGAGCCACTTCATTTATCGAAGAAAGCGGCTGTAAACACTGAGGGGTGGTTGCCTTTTCCTCGGACGAGGTCTAGCCGTGGTTAGGGCGTAGTTGAGGAATTGCTGTAATGTGGCCGTGCACTATTGGCAGCTGGTCAGCCCTGAGCAGCACCAACCCATTGGTAGCCCAGGAGGTAGGTTTAGGAACCGTCCGGAGGGGTGGGGGTGGGGCAGTGCGGACCGGGGATGGCGTCATTACCCCTCCCCCAGCATGTATCCCTAGCGCCACGGATTTGAAAGTGATAGACTGGGATTTATTCTAGTGAGCCTGCCGGGTGTGGTGGCGCACCCTTGTGATCCCAGTGTTGGGAAGCTTGAGAGGATCTGCAGGTTCTGTGGCAAAGTTATAAAATAGGGCTAGGGGTTAGCTGGGAGGTAGGATGCTCCCGGATTCAATCCCCAGTACTAAGAAACAAAACACGGGAAGCCTTCAGTTCCCCTGCTTCCTACAACTGCTTTATCCTGATTAGGACTGTCATGGACTTTCTCCAATATAAATTCCTGGCCTAGGACTAGCCTCCCGTGAAAGTGCATCAGGGAAAGTGCCCCTATCCCCCGCGTTGAAGGGATATTTTACAATACCAGGGAGTATTATTGCATGATGTGGAAGGGCTGCTAGTGGTATCTAATGGGTAGAGGCCAGGAGTGCTGCTGAGCATCCCATAATGCACAGGACAGTCCCCCCAACACACACACACACAAACTGCCCGGCCTATAATGTTGACCTTGGTGTATGAGACCCTGGGCCCAAAGAACTCTATCCTTCAGATTTAATCCTTATTTTGGTCAAGCCTCCTTCAACCTTTCCCTACCAAAGTTACTGCTCTTTACTTCGGGAAAGCCAAACACTGCAGGCTTAGTGTGACTGCTTACAGGTCTTTTTCCCCCAGGTGGAGAACCTGTGTTCCTGTTCTGTAACAAACTCCTGATTGTAAAAATCACCAAGGTGCTTGCTTGTTAAGCATATCCCCAGGGCCTCCTGAAATGTGCTGACCTGGGGAGGTGATTTTCAGTGTTCTCAGGTGTGTTTAATAGGATTTGGAGGTAATCATTTGGCACCCATGTTAGGCCCTTAAATGTTAATTGGCTTGTGGGCCTGTTCGAGTCCTGTGTCCCCCCTCCCCCCATACTGGGGATTGAACCTAGAGTCTCATGCATGCGAGGTAAATTCTCTACCACTGAACTACATGCTCAGACCACAAATGTTATAAGAAAAGAAACAATTGGGCATAAGTGGAGATGAAACTTGTCATAAGCAAAAAGACAGTAGTTAGATGTGGAATGTGTTTCTGAAGACTCAGCTCAAAATTTGCATAATTTAGCTGGGCCTCTAATCCTAGTATTTGGGAGGCTGAGAGTAGAGGATTGCAAGTTCAAGGCCAGCGTCAGCATTTTAGAGAGACTCAACAACCTAGTGAGACCCTGTTTAAAAAACAAAACAAAACAAAGGGTTAGGGTATAGCTCAGAGGTAGAATGACCTGGGTTCAATCAATCCCCAGTACCAAAAATGAAAAACAAAACAAAACAAAAACTTATCCTGACAAAGGTTAGGTTGTTTTTTTGTTTTTTGTTTTTTTTTCCCCTAACCAGATAAATAAAATCTTAGGACAACAGGAAAATCTAGTGTACAAATCACTCGACAAGTTTTTTTGTTTTTTGTTTTTTGGGGTATGGGAGATTAAACCCAGGGGCTTCTACCTCTGAACTATAACCTCAACCCTATTTTACTTTTTTTTTTTTTTCTTTATAATTTTGAAACAGTCTCTCCGTTTCTGAGAGCCTCTTCAAGTTGCTTAGGCTGGCCTCAAGCCTTCAATTTTCCTGTCTCAGACTCCCAAGTACCTGTGGATCACAGGTATATGCCACCATGCACAGCCCACTTCACTTGATAAGCTTAAATTCATCCATTCTCGGTAAGTCTTGAGGAATTTACGTGACAACTTTGTGGTTAAATTCTGTTAGTACCTTTAAGCCGGGGGGGGGGGGCAGTGATACACACCTTTGATTCCAGTATTTGGGAGGCTGAGATGGGAGGATCAAAGTTTGAGATCAGCCTCAGCAATTTAGGCCCTCAGCAACTTTGTGAAACCCTCTCCATTAATAATAATAATAATAAAAAAGCTGGGGGTATAGTTCGAAGGTAGAATGCCTCTGCATTAATCTCCAGCACCACACACACAAAAAAACTAATAACTTTATAATATAGGAAGTCAAATTTACATCTGATTAGAAGTTGCATAAGCCAGGCGTGGTGGCAGGCCCTTGTAATCCCAGCATTGGGGAGGCTGACACTGGAGGTTTTTGCGGACAGCCTCAGCTACTTAGTGAAGCCCTTTGCAACTCAGTGAGACCCTGTTTCAAAATAAGAATAAAACAGGACTGGAGGTGTAGCTCGGAGGGAGAATGCTCCTGGATTCCATCCTGGAAAAAAAAGAAAAAAAGAATAAAGAAAAAAAAAAGTTGCAGAAAATATGCTATGGTTTTTCTTTTCTTTTTTGTTGGTGATTTCTTTCACTGGAAATTTTAGATTCTCAATTTGAGACATCTTTCCCTGGCCTTTTACTTGTAACTGCTAGACAAAAGGCCAGGGAAGATGACTCAGCTAAGACTGTCAAAATCAAGAAAGATTAGGTCATATTGGCATGATGCTGATACAGTCAGTGATATTGAGCCTGAAATCACTTACTTAATCAGGGAGGGGCTTAGTGATAAATTCACTGACCGCTGGGATTTCTTCATGTATTTGTGTCTCATAATCTGCTTCTCTAAAATGAAGGGAAGGGGCTGGAGTCATTGATTCCCAAGGCTGTCTGTAGCGTGGCACACTAGTCATCCCTCGGCTCTTAGGAGTCTGGGTGGTGTCTAGTCTGTTCTTCATGATGCCTCTGGGTTACTGAACTTTTATTACACATTTCCTTCTGATTTTTTAAAATTATTTTGCGGTACCGGGGATGGAACCCAGGGGCATTCTACCTCTGAGCTACACCCCCAGCCCTATTTTTTTTTTTAAATTTTGAAATAGGGTCTCACTGAGTTGTAAAGGGCCTCACTAAGTAGCCGAGGCTGTCCATGAACCGTGATCCTCCTGTCTCAGCCTCTGGAATGCTGAGATGACAAGCTTCTACCACCACACCTGGCTTGATTTTTAAAAAATCAACCCAAGTCAGTAGGATTGCAATTTTGAGGACAGCATCAGCAAATAATGAGATTCTAATCAACCTCATTTTCTTTCGATGATGATGATGATGAAGATGATGATTAATTATTATTGTGGTACTGGGGATGGAACCCACAGGCTTTCTACCTCTGGGCTATACTCCAAGACATACATATATATATATATATATATATATATATATATATATATAATTTTTTTTTTAAACAGGCTTTCACTAAGTTGTTGAGAGCTGCACTAAGTAGCTGAGGCTGGCTTTGAAACTGCATGATTCTCCTGTCTCAGCTCCCCAAGTACTGGGATTACAAGTGTGCACCACCACACCCAGCTTCAACCTCACTTTATTTTTATTAATTAATGAATGAATTAATTATTGTATGGTACTAGGGATGGAACCCAGGAGCATTCTACCTCTAAGCTACACCCCAGCCCTTTTAAAAAATATCTTTATTTTGAAATAGGGTCTCACTGAGTGAACCACGATCCTCTTGTCGAGGCTTCCCGATTGCTGGGATTATAAGCGTGTGCCATTACGCCCAGCTCAAGTCATTATTTTTTCTGAATGTGTGTGTGTGTGTGTGTGTGTGTGTGTGTGTACTGAGGATTGAGCCTGGGGGCATTCTACCTCTGAGCTATAGTCTTAGCTCTTTTTTTTTTTTTTTTTAAAAAAAAGGTCTTACTACTTGCTGAGGCTGTCCTTGAATCTACGATCCTTCTGTCTTAGCCTGCCAAGTACTGAGATTACTACAGGTGTGTGCCACCATGCTCAGCTTTTTTTCATGAGTTTTTTTTTTTTTTAAGTATTTGAGCTGTGTATGGTGGTATATGCTTGTAATCACAGTACTTGAAGGCTGAGACAGGAGGATCACAGCCAGTCTTAGCTACTTACTGAGGCCCTCCACAACTTAGTGAGACCCTGTTGCAAAATAAATAATAAAATAGGGTTGGAGGTATAGCTTGGAGGTAGAATGCCCCTAGGTTCAGTTCCTAGTAACACACACACACACACACACACACACACACACACACACACACACAGAATATTTAAAATGTAATTTTTTTCTTTTTTTCATAAGGTATTAGGTTTCGCTAACAGAAATAAGGGAAGCATTCTATGTGTGTGAGGGGATCTTGGGGATTGAACCCAGGGTATTCTACCTCTAAGCTATACTCTCAACCCTATTTTATTATTTTTATTTTGAAATAGGGTCTTTCTAAGTTGTTGAGAACCTCACTATAAGTTGCTGAGGCTAGCCTCAAACCTGCATTTCTCCTGTTTTAGCTTCCTTAGTACTGGGATTAAAGGTGTGTGTCCCTGCACCCAGTGGAAATTATTCTGTGTGTGTTTATGTGTTTGTTACTGGGGATTGAACTCAGGAGCATTCTGTCTCTGAGCTATACCCCAGGCCCTATTTTATTTTTTATTTTGAAACAGAGTCTCACTAAATTGCTGGGAACCTCATTAAATTTTTGAGGCTGGCCTGGACACAATGATCCTCCTACTTAGCCTTGCAGTACTGGGATTATGGGCATGTATTATTCTTTTTCTTATATGCTTTCATTGGTGCATTACAGTCTCACATCATAATGTAATTCATGTTGAGGCATGTACTATTCTTTTTTTTTTTTTTTTTTTTTTTTTTTTGCGGTGCCGGGGATGAAACCCAGGGGCATTCTACCTCCAAGTGACACCCCCCAGCCAGCCCTATTTTTTATTCTTTATTTTGAAATAGGGTCTCACTGAGTTTCAAAGGGCCTCACTAAGTAGTTGAGGCTGTCCGTGAACCATGATCCTCCTGTCTCAGCCTCCCAAATGCTGGGATTGCAAGTGTGCGCCACCACGCCCGGCCATGTACTATTCTTAAATAACTTTCCTCCCTGAAACAGTAAGTATGCATAGAGAAGTATACAATTTTAGGATTAACAGGAGAGCTAACCAAAATAAAACCAGGACTTAACATAGAAGAAAAAGGTAAGAAATTGTTTTCATTTTCTAAGGAAAGTTTATTTCATAGTATGATTGTGGGGATGTGCTTGAGAGGGGACATAATTGAAAAATCTTTATGGATTATTAGTACGCACACATCTTTTCTAATAGGGGAAAAAGTAAGAGTTACAAAGATTTCAAAAGCAAAGCCAACACACAAAAGGACCTGTGACTGTTCTTCCTGGTGTGAGGAGGTACCATATGGGTTACAAGCACCGACCGAGTCCTTTAGGTTGAGATCGTGGACGCAAATGTGAACCCTCTCAACACAGAGATATCAAGACAAATCCATCTGAAGACCCTTTGTGGTAGTAGAGAGGTGTTGTAACCTGTCCAGGCGAGAATAACTGTCCGCAGCCAATTATTCGTCCGTCAAGCCACACTTTATTGCAGGTTCGAACCTGGACCCAAGCACGTCTGACACAGCAGAATTAGCAAGGGCCCAGACTGTCATTTTTGAGGGTCTTACATACTGTCTTACAGGTTATTGTAAGTCATTTTTTTTACATCATTGGTGACGTTTTTACATTTCCCGTGTAACTTGTATGGACATTTTTTTAAGATAACGGGGGTAGGGGCAGAGGGTCTCTTATCTAGGGTATGTAGACAGGCTAAGCCTAGGCGATTACCTTGGGAATTTCTCCGGAAAGCAGCTTCCCGCTTGTAACTTTAAAATTTAAAACTTCAAGGAAGAACAAAGCTGTATAAACTTTTAAGCTTTTTGCTAATTAAACTTAACATTTTAAAACACTACACACTTTATTCTATGTTATTCTATTTTTATTAAATGCTATCTAATTATTGGCTATTATTTATTTACTAATTACCTATTATTTTATTAATTAGTAAAACACCTATTAATTAACACAGCACTCAAAACACAAAAATACATTATAACAGAGGGATGGTGTGTTTCCAAAGACTGCAGGTACGCCATTGTCTCGTGTGTTAGTAGCGTGGAGGCCATTGGGAGAGACCAGCCGGTGTGGGGCCCAGCTCTGCTCTTAGTAGTACAGCAAGGACATCTTTCCTTCCTTACTTCCTTTTTTATTCTTGCGGTACTGGGGATGGACCCCAGGGGCATTCTACCTCCAAGCTACACCCCCAGCCCTATTTTTTTATTCTTTATTTTGAAACAGGGCCTCAGTAAGTAGTAACTGAGGCTGGCTGCGAACTGTGATCCTCCTATCTCAGCCTCACAAATGCTGGGATTACAAGCATGTGCCACCACACCCGGCTCACTCCTTCCTCCCTTCCTCCCTTCCTCCCTTCCTCCCTTCCTTCCTTCCTTCCTTCTCTCTTTTTTCTTTCCCTCCTCCCTTTCTTTCTTTTCTCTTCTCGTCTTCTTTTTTGGTACTGGGTGTTACTGTTTGTGACGCGCTGTGGGCTCTTTTCCTCTATTCCAGTAGAATTTGTTGAATAGGGAAATTGAAACGGATAGGCAGCTCAGCTGTAACAAATGTTTTTTATTACAAAGTCAGTAAGAAAGAGATAGGGAAGAGAAAGAAAGCGACATGCCTGGCAGGCACACTGGAGAGCCCCAAAGTGGACCTCTGGCCTCCCCTCAGACCCCGGCCCTTAAGTCGAGTTTTCTCATTGGTGGTTTTTTTTTTTATTTTTTTATTTTTTTAATCAGTGTTCCTAGGGCAACTAAGAACTATTTTTAGTTTTAGGTTAGCAATTCATTTATTTTTTGTGTGATACTGGGAGTGGAACCCAGAGGCTTTCTACCTCCGGGCTACACTCCCAGATCTATTTTATACTTTATTTGGAAACAGGGTCTCACTAAGTTGCTGAGAGCCTCACTAAGTAGCCGAGGCTGGCCTCGAACCTGTGCGATCCTCCTGTCTCAGCCTCCCAAGTGCTGGGATTACAAGCGTGTGCCACCACGCCCGGCTAGCAACTCATTTTAGACAGGTGGTATCTTGTTGCTGGTCAGTGTACTAGTTAAGTGTAAGTATATATTATTTCTATCTCTGCTGTATCAGTTGCCCATTAATTGGAGGTGCTTTGAAGTAATATACTAAGCTTACATCCTGCATATCAAGGCTGGGCCACAAAGAAAAATAGGGTAACGGGTACCAATTATAGCTTGAATCTTATATATCAAGGCTGGGTCATGGAGGGAAGCAGGGAAGCAGAGCCCTAATCACAGCCAATCTCTCAGGGCAGAGCACAAGGCTCTTGTTATCTCCACAGCTTTTAAGATGTGCCACGCAGAGCTTCTTGTGCTCTTAGGCTTTTAATTGCATATATAATTAATTATTGTATAATTATATAAATATTATATAATCATATAAAATTGTAATTATAGAAGTATAATTATATACATTATAATTTGTAAAAATGAATATAAGTATAAAATTATATGTATTTATAAGTATATAATTATACTTATATAATTATATCCATCATATAATTATATAAACTATATAATTATATCAATTATATATTACATTATTATATTGCACGATAATTGAATATATATGCTAAAGTGTATATGTATATATATGTATGTATATGCTAAAAGCTCTAATTGCCTCTATATTCTTACTATGGGTTTAACCCAGGACCAGGATAAAAAGGGAGGTGGTAGGATTTGAAGTGTAGTAGGCAAAGCTATTGTTTTTCCTTTTTTCTTGTTTTTTTTTTGCCAGGCATGCCTGCCTGTGACACCCTTTTTACACGTGTGTGTGTGTGTGTGTGTGTGTGTGTGTGTGTGGAACTGGGGTGAAACCCAGGGGCTTTCTACCTCCGGGCTATACTCCCAGACCTTTTTTAAAATATATTTTATTTGGAAACAGGGTCTCACTAAGTTGCTGAGAGCCTCACTAAGTAGCTGAGGCTGGCTTCGAATCTGTACGATCCTCCTGTCTCAGCCTCCCAAGCTCTGGGATTAGAAGCGTGCGCCACCATGCCTGGCTCCTTTTACACTTTTATTGGAAACCATTACTGGGATAATTTCCCAATACTGGCACACTGGTGATTGAACCCAGGGACATTCTACCTCTAGACTATGCCTCTGAGCTGCACCCCCAGCCCTATTTTATTTTATTATTTTTAATGGCATAATTAGTGTTCTCAGAGTGTTATTAGGAGCTATTTCATCCATAAAGCAAAAGCACAGAGCTGTGCAAAAGTAATTATAAAACAATATGAGAAATACAGTCATGCACTGCATGACGACATTGAGACATTGCTGGTTGTACAGATACAGTGGTCTCCACATGAAATGGACCCGAAGAACGTCACCTGTAGCCATCAGCATGCTAGCACAATACGTTACCTGCATGTTTGTGACAGTGCTGGTGTATGATCAGATGAAAGCACAGGCGTACAGTCAGGCCCAGTACCCGACACTCAACGCTGGCAATGAAGCACTGTCACTGACCTATGTGCTTACTCTACTTTTACTGTGAATTGTTGTTTATTTGTTTATTTATTTATTGGTGGTACCGGGGATGGAACCCAGGGGCTTTCTACCTCCGGGCTATACTCCCAGACCTATTTTATATTTTATTTGGAAACAGGGTCTCACTAAGTTGCCGAGAGCCTCACTAAGTAGCTGAGGCTGGCTTCAAACCTGAGCTATCCTCCTGTCTCAGCCTCCTAAGTGCTGGAATTACAAGCGTGAGTCACCACGCCCGGCTTGAATTGTTATTTTAAAGTATATTCTTTCTACTCATTAAAAAACAAAGTGCTGTAAAACAGGGGGCAGCCTTACACTGGCAGCCGTCTCATGCAACTCACTTCATCAAGAGGCCACGTCCAGGGATAGACCTGTATCGTCGAGCTTTGTGTAAGAACACTCAGTGATGTTCACAAATGACAAAAATCACCTCTCCACGTGCTTCTCAGGAGGTCTCCCTGTCATTAAGCGACTGCATGTACAACGTTTTCGGCCATAGGGCCAGCTCCAAAGCATCAGTGTCAGCGGCTGCAGTGGCAGGGAGCCTGGAGACACAGTGCTCCAGTATCACCAGCCAGGAAGCTGCTCTCCCATCCTGGAGCCCGGAAGCCACTCCCATCACGGATGACAGAATCTCTTCCCACATCATGGAGGCCAGAAACTCCCTATTTTATTTTTTACTTGGAAACAGGGTCTTGCTCAGTTACAGAGGACCTTCCTAAATTGTTGAGGCTGGCCGTGAACCTGTGATCCTCCTGTCTCAACTTCCCAAATACTGGGATTATAAGGTGCATGCCTGAATTGCAATTTTGTGTGTGTGTGTGTGGGGGGGGGGGGGCTAAGAATGGAACCCAGGGGCATTCACCCTCTGAGCTATGTTTTATTCTTTTCTTTTGAATCCAGGTCTCACTGAGTTGCAGAGGGCCTCACTAAGTAGCTGAGGCTGTCCGCGAGCCACGATCCTCCAGTCTCAGCCTCCCGAATGCTGGGATGACAAGCGTGTGCCACCACACCTGGCTCTTGAATTGCAATTTTAAAGCCCAATTATCTCTCATTCCACTGTAAAATCTGTATCATGGCTCATAAGAGTAACTAAATTTTATTGTTATCCTATAAATCATTTGGTTTACATGAATTATTTCATTTAACTTTCTTTTTTACTTTTTAAATTTATTTATTTATTTATTTTGTGGTACTGGGCATAGAACCCAGGGGCTTTTCTACCTCCGGGCTATACTCCCAGACCTATTTATTTATTTATTTATTTATATATTGGTGGTACTGGGGGTGGAACCCAGAGGTTTTCTACCTCCGGGCTATACTCCCAAACCTTTAAAAAAATATTTTATTTGTAAACAGGGTCTCACTAAGTTGCTGAAAGCCTCACTAAGTAGCTGAGGCTGGCTTCAAACCCATGCAATCCTCCTGTCTCAGCCTCCCAAGCGCTGGGATTACAAGCATGTGCCACCACGCCCAGCCTTCATTCAACTTTCAAATATCATTGCCTCACAGGTTTTAATCATGTGTGTGTGTGTGTATATGTATATGTGTGTGTGTATGTGTATATGTGTGTGTGTGTGTGTGTGTGTGTGTGTGTGTGTTTTACTGGGATTAAACTCAGGAGCATTCTACCTCTGAGCTACACCCACAGCCTTATTTTATTTGTTATTTTTGAAGCAGGATCTCATTAAGTTGTGGAGGGTCTTAATACTTGCTGAGGCTGTCTTTGAACCTTCAAAGGCAATCAATCCTCTTGTCTCAGGTACTTAGTGAGGCCCTCTGCAAAAAAATAAAAGCCTCTTCCCTGGAACCCAGGACATTGCTTTGCTTTGCTTTTCTCTTTCCTCCTTTTTTTTTTTTTTTTTGGTGTGTGTGTGTGTGTGTGTGTGTGTGTTACTAGAGATTTTTGTGGTACTAAATTTTATTGTTATCATCCTATAAATCATTTGGCTTACATGAATTATGTAAGCCCAGGGGCATTCTACCTCTGAACTCTACCTCCAGCCCTACTTTTCATTATTTATTTTGAAACAGGGTCTCACTAAATTGCTGAGGGCCTCACTACTAGCTATGGCTGGCTTTGACTCTACGATCCTCCTGTCTCAGCCTTCCATGTACTGGGATTATAAGTATGCGCCACCATGTCTGGCTTCTTCCTTCCTTCCTTCCTTCCTTCCTTTTTTTTTTTTTTTGTACTAGGGATTGAATCCAGGTACCTTCTACCTCCTATACCCCCCCAACCATTTAAAATTCATATTTAAGTTAATCAACTTGCTTAGTTATGGGTACCAGGGATTGAACCCTAATTGAGAAGATGACTTAAAAATTTTTTTTGTAGTACTAGAGATGGAATCCAGGGGCATTCTACCTCCTAGCTGCATCCCAGTCCTTTAAATTTTTTATTGTAAAACAGGGTCTCACTAAGTAGCTGAGGCTTTGGCTAAATTACCGAGGCTGGCTTTGAACCTGAGATCCTCCTGTCTCCACCTCCCAAATACTGGGATTAGGGGCATGCACCACTATGCCTGGTTTATGCCATTGCTTTCTCAAAACCAAACTGTCAAACTGAGCATGGGGGCACAAGCCTGTAATCCCAGTACTTGGGAAGCCAAGCAAGATGATTTGAGGACAGTCTCAGCAGGCAGTGAGACACTCATCAATCTAGTGAGACCCTGGTTTAAAATAAAAATAAAGCTGAGGGTATAGCTCAGAGGTAGAAAGCCTCTGGGTTCAATCCCCAGTACAAAAAAAAAAAAAAAAGTTGAATTCTTAGCCAACACCATATTTGGGAAATTTATTGCGTGTGTGTGTGTGTGTGTGTGTGTGTGTGTGTGTGTGTGTGTGTTACTGGGGATGAAACCCTAGGGCATTCTACCTCTGAGCTACACCCCCAGCCCTTTTTTTATTCTTTATTTTGAAACAGGGTCACTAAATTACGGAGGGTTACGTAGCTGAGGCTGGCCACGAACCTATGATCCTCCTATCTCAGCCTCCCAAATACTGGGATTACAAGCATGAGCCACCACGCCGGCTGGGGAATTTATCTTTGTTCAGAAAACTTAAACCAATTCTAGTCTTAAGGACTTTCCTTCCCCATCAACTCTGTAACGTGTGGCTAGCTTTCCTTTTAACACATGCTTCTTCTCCATAATTCTTTTTTATCCTCTTTAAGTCTTAAGAAGTAAGGAGCACCTTGCTTGGTGTTCTGTAGAGGTGAAAAAGGAAGGCAGGAAGGGGCTTGTTACCCTTTGTGGAGTTTGACCCCGTATTTAGAAACAAAACAAGAAATGAGTGATAAAAGGTCAGCAAACAATTCTATTGGCTCCTATTTTATTGCAAATGTGCATTAAAAAGTCTCCACCCCAGACACCTAGAAGACATTCTAGAGTTCCAGATTCCCAACTTCCCAGCTGTCTGGGGGTGAGGGTGAGGGGGTCTCCTGCTTTCCATTGCTAAACTTGCATTTTTCTTAGGATTAGTTTTTATACGGTTGCATCTATAAGACTGATAATAATTTCTTAAGATTCTGACTATACTATTTACAATAACTCACAAAAATGAAGGCTGTAGGAATAAACCTAGCAATGCTTCTAGAGGAAACACTGTAACACTGTTGTGAGACATTAACAATGACAAAGAGATTGTTTTTGTCATGAATTGGAGACGTGGACAGTGTAACGTCCATCCTCCCCTTTCCAGGAACTTCCCAAAAGAGTGCTACAGATGTAGGGCAGCTCCTTTCCTGATCAGATATTTACTTATTTTGCAGAACTGGGGATTGAACCCAGAGGCAGTCTACTCTGAGCTATACCTCCAGCCCTATTTTTCCTTTTTTATTTTTGTTATTTATTTCTTATTTATTTTTTTGTGGTGGAACCCAGAGGCATTCTACCTCCAAGCTACACCCGCAGTCCTATTTTTCATTCTTTTTATTTTTTGAAACAGGGTCTCACTGAGTTGGGAAGGGCCTCGCTAAGTAGCTGAGGCTGTCCAGGAACTGATCCTCTGGTCTCTGCCTCCTGGATGCTGGGATTACAAGTGTGTCCACCATACCCGGCTTATTTTTAATTTTAAACAGGGCCTCACTAAATTGCTGAGGGCCTTACCAAGTAGCTGAGAACCTGTAATCCTCCTCTCTCAGCCTCCCAAGTACTGGATTACAAGTGTTTGCCACCATGTCTGGCTCCAAATCAAATATTCTCATGAGAATTTGATATAGTTGATCACTGTGTGTGTGGGGAGGGGTAATGAGGATTGAACCCAGGGATATTCTACCTCCAAGCTATATCGCCTGCCCTTTTTAACTTTGAAACAGGGTCTTGCTAAATTGTTGAGGCTGGCCTTTACTTGTGATCCTCCCGTCTCAGCCTCCCAAGTACAGGGATTGGGATTTGGGGACCACGCGGCGCTGGCCGCCTGCATCCCTGACTGCCACGCATCATATCCCCTGCTGCCACGTCTACACACCGCCAACGTCTGGCGTGCCTCAAGGCTGGCCTCAGACCCTTTAGGGTGTTCTGTGTTCTTTCCTCTAGTCTCCGCCTCTAATACTGCATACCTAGATAAGTTGTATGATTGTCAATTTTCTCTTTCCAGGATTCTTCCCGAGTTTAACCCACATACTACTGCTTTCACCGTTGCATGATGTCTACTGGGATTCTTGTTTGGTTGTTGTTTTTTATTTGTTTTGGTTTTGGTTTTGGTTTTGGAGGTGGAATCCAGGGGCCTTCTACCACCAGGTTTTACCTTCAGCCCTGTTTTATGTTTAATTTGATAACAGGGTCTCGCTAAATTGCCGAGGTTGACTTCGAACCTCTGGTCTCAGCCTCTCTGGGATTACAGGTGTGCGGCGCCACGCCCACCTCCCCCTGGGATTCTTGGCCACGCCCACCGCCTCCCGGGATTATTAGTCACGCCCACCTCACGGGATTCTTAGCCACGCCCACAGCCTCCCGGGATTATTAGCTACGCCCACCCCTCACGGGATTGTTAGCCAGGGTCCAGCACAAACCTTTTGTTCCTTGCTCCAGTTTCCCTTCTCCAGCCAATTTCCTCCTTCCAGGCTGAGTCAATGGAACGTTTACTGCTATGGGACAGTCACACTTCCCCATTCTCCTCTTCCTCATAATCAAATCAGAAAGCTTTGCTGATGCTTCCCACAAAACAGATTGCTTGAGCAACCATCTCTCTCTCTCTCTCTCTCTCTCTCTCTCTCTCTCTCTCTCTCCCTCTCTCTCTTTCTCGGTACTGGGGATGGAACCCACGGGCATTTGACCTCCAAGCTACACACCCCCAGCCCTATTTTTTATTCTTTATTTTGAAGCAGGATCTCACTGAGTTGCAGAGGACCTCACTAAGTAGCTGAGGCTGCCCGGGAACTGTGATCCTCCGGTCTCAGCCTCCCGAATCCTGGGATTACAAGCGCGCACCACCACACCCGGCTTTATTTTTTATTCTTTACTTTGAAACAGGGTCTCACTGAATTGCAGAGGGCCTCACTAAGTAGCTGGGGCTGTCCACGAACTGTGATCCTCCTGTCTCAGCATCCCAAATGCTGGGATGACAATTGTGTACCACCATGCCCAGCAGCAACCACTTCTCAAGGGCTCCACTGCTGCCATGCTGAGCCTGGCTGCCGTTCTCTTCCCTGGATTCCATGGTTGCCCTTTGACAGCCCTGGGTCTGTCTCCAACTAAGCCTGGTGTCGACTGCCAAGCCCTCCCAGCTATTCCCAGGCCTAGAAGTATTGGGTAGATCTGAGTTTATCTTTGGTGCCTATGAGGGGAAAATCCCCAAATCATGAAGGCACCGAGCCTTCTCAGATTAAGGCCTCTGAAATGGGCCTGGGCTCCTGTAGGAGAAACTCCCGGGGGCTCTGAATGAGTTTGGGGTTCTCCATACCAAGTCTGGAAGGTGAGAAATGATCCCTAACTGACCCACCTCCTCCTGCCCAGCTGCCTGTTCTGCTCAACATCTGTCCACTCTGGGGCCTTGTGCTGCTTCTTGGAAGGCACGGGGGTGACTGGACAGGCCCAAGACCCTCACAGTGAAGCCTCAGGAGGTCCAAGACACTACACTTTGTAATGGCACAGTGGGTCCTTTTCCTTAATTCACACACGTTTTTTGAACTGAGAAATTAACTGATAAACAGATTGGTTGTAGCTCTTAAGCCAGTTTTTATTAGAAGCAAGCAAGAAAGAAAAAGCAGCATGCGGGAGAGAAACTCACCGGAGAACCCCAAAAGAAACTCTCCCTCCCACTGGACCTCTGTCTCTCAAATACAGCTTTGTATGTTACCATGGCAACTCGGCTAGTAACTCTCTTCTCCATTGGAGCAGGTGGTACTCTCTTGTGTGCGGGTTGCCCACTTACTTAGCTGCTAAAACAGGTACTGAGAGTTTGCTTTCCCTATCTTTGTTGTACCTGCTGCCTACCAATTAGGGATGCTTTGAAGTAGCTTATGGATTTTACACCCCACATTCCAAGGCCGGGTCACAGAGAAAGGAGAGAGAGGTAGGTAGTCATCGCAGCTGATGGAGCTGTGTATCAACTCTGAGGCTAGTTTTAAGATGTGCCCAGTAGAGCTATGTGTGATTCCAGGACTTCTAATAAGGCTACATTTTTATAACAGGTTTTAATTTTCTTTCTAAAGCTTTGGGATGCTTTTTTGTGCTTTTATTGGTGCATTATAGTCTCACATAATGTAAATCGTGTTGACAGTGACATACTTGATGTCAAGCAGGGGGCAGTGCCCCCTGCTTCTCCATTTCCTTCCCAATACAGAGTACTCAGATTGACACTAGTATATATTCATATGTAAACACATAGGCCATGGTAGTATTTCAGTGAATGAACCTCAGTCTTCCTCCTCCCCTCCCCTTACATCTCCTCTCTGGCTCCACTGTGGTCGCTATTATCTGGAGTCCCCCTTATATCCCAGCTACTCCCTATCCTGCATATATTAAAGAAAACACAAGACCCTTTGCTCTCTGTGATTGGCTAGTCTCACTTAACATAATGTTCTCCAGGTCCTTCCATTTTCTTGCAAATAGAAACGCAAATTAAAATCACACTGAGATTTCATCTAACTCCAATCAGAATGGCAATTATAAAGAAGTCAAATAGCTGGGCACATGGTGGTTCACATTTGTAATCTCAGTACCTGGCAGACTGAGACAGGAGGATCGCAGGTTCTAAACCTGCCTTAACAACTTGGTGGAACCCTCTGCAACTTCGTGAGATCTTGTTTACAAATAAGAAATAAAACTGAGCCAGGCAAGAAATAAAACTGAGCCGGGCGTGGTGGCGCACGCTTGTAACCCCAGCATTCGGGAGGCTGACACCGGAGGATCGCGGTTCACGGACAGCCTCAGCTACTTAGTGAGGCCCTCTGCAACTCAGTGAGACCTGGTTTCAAAATAAAGAATAAAAAAAATAGGGCAGGGGGTGTAGCTCAGAGGTCAAATGCCCCTGGGTTCTATCCCCAGACCCGCAGAAAGAAAAGAAAGAAAGAAAGAAAATTGGGCTGGGGGTTTAGTTCAGAGGTAGAATATCTCTGGGTTCAATTCCCAGTCTCTCTCTCTCTCTCTCTCTCTCTCTCTCTCTCTCTCTCTCTCTCTCTCTCTCACACACACACACACACACACAGTCAAATATTGAGGCTGTGGAGAAATAGGAACTCTTCTACTCTGTTGGTGGGATTGCAAAGTAGTTCAGCCACTATGGAGATCCGTAGGGAGATTCCTTAGAAAACTGGGAATCGCCTGGTGTGGTGGTGCACTTGTAATCCCAGCGCTTGGGAGGCTGAGACAGGAGGATCATACGGGTTTGAAGTCAGCCTCAGCTACTTAGTAAGGCTCTCAGCAACTCAGTAAGACCCTGTTTCCAAATAAAGTATAAAACACATCTGGGAGTATAGCCCGGAGGTAGAAAAGCCCCTGGGTTTCACCCCCAGTACCACCACCAAAAAAAAAAGAAAAAGAAAACTGGGAATGGATCCACCATGATTCGGCTATACCACTATCTTTCCAAAGGATGAAGCCAGAGAACTACAGTAATATATGAATAGCCATGTTCATATGTTCATAGCAGCACAATTCACAATAGCCAAATTATGGAACCAACCTAGGTGTCCATCAACAGATGAATGGATTACAAAACTATGGGAAACACACACACAATGGGATTCTACTCAGCAATCAAGAAGAACAAAATTATTTCTACGTTTTAAAGCTCTGATAGTCTCTCCATTCTTAGTCTGGGTTAACACGGGGCGAAGGCGGGGCGAGGAAGCTCTGCATGTCTCTTGCTGCAGCAGAACTCGGGCTTCGACCTGAATCCAGAACAAAGAAAGACCCCTCTCCCCCGCCCCAAGCGCCCGACCCACCTCCACCCGCCAGCTGCACCCGAGGCTCCGGGCCTGCTTCTCAGCCCTACGCTCTCTCCTCCGGGATAGGCTGGTCCTGGATCCTTGCTCCTTGCTGGTTCTGCTGACTCGGGGTCCTTTGCCGGCTCCGACGGCGGAAGGCAGCTTGGTTGTCTATGCTGGACTGGGTCCGCGCGGCCGCCTCGCACTCTGAACCAGCTCCCTGCTGCAGAGCCGCCCTCTCCTTCCCGGTCCCCGGCAGGACGCCCCAAGGTCCTGCAGCAGCCCCAGAGGAGACGGCGGCGGAGACTGCAATTGCCATCGCTGCCGCCAGGGGGCGCCGCGCCGGCCGCCGGGCCCGGGGATTGGAGTCAGCTGCGCGGGGAGGGCTGCGAGCCGGGGCCCGCCCAGCATCCCGCGATGCAGCCACCTGCCGCAGGTTCTCGCACCGGCTCGCCCAGAATGAACAATAACGCGGGGGCTTGGGGGCTGCCCATGAGTTGCCTACAGCTCCCCGAACCGGGGCAAATCGGACACGCACGACCTGTCCCTCTCCCAGCGCCTGCCGCTGCTGCAGCTGAGCCACACTGAAAAAGCACACACTTTCTCCCGGGGCTTAGGGGAGAGTTGTGAAGAGTCCGCCTCTCCACGGCGGATGGGGCTCCCCAGGCGCGCCGAGGCCGCAGTGCATATAGGCGGCCACAAGGAGGCGCCATTGTCCAACCACGAAACGCGCTGCCGCCTGCAGCTTCCTGGGGCGCGGGGGCCCCCTGGTGTGTCTATTCTAGAGCAGGTTCTAGCCCTAGTTCGGTATTGAGCTCAAAATAGTGCATTAGTGACCGCCAAGTAGGTTATTTACAATGGAATCTACTAACAGAAATGATCAGTAAACGACAGAAAGCCGATTTGCAAACAAGTAAAAAAAAATGTTTATACAGATTTACAGTATCCAGTACTTTTCTTTTGGGGGCAAAAACTAACGGAACAGAATTTCTAAAATTATTCAAGAAAATATGAAACACTGCCTGCAATAGATTCCTTTGACTTGAAGATGTAGTGTTGATCTGTCAGAAGTGAGAGAAGTTTTCATCTTTCTAAAATCATGCAACTGAGAATAGGTTGGAAGAGATACCAAAAACAGAAAGTAGAACTGGGGGTGTGGTGTGGAGGTAGAATACCACTGTGTCCAATCCCCAGTAACACACACACACACACACACACACACACACACATACACACACACACCTCTTGGAAGCCAGTTGGTATTTCCCAGCATGCTTTTTACATATGCCCCATGCTTTTTAAGAGAACATTATGCTGTGTCCACAGTATTTCCAGCTTTTCTCCGTATGCAAACCATCAGATTTGACATCCTCTTTCTGGATGAGCAGAGCTATGTAAATCTGACCGTTTAGTCAGAAGTGGAAGTATTGAGTGTCCCTTCTGGGATGAAACAGCCCATTCCTGTTTTGAGATGTCCCCAGCCTCTTCCTCACTCTGACACAGCCGCGCATCACTAGCCCTCTTATCTCTGGTTTAACCGGAATGAACAGCTAACTTTTGTTGTTTCAAGATGCTGAAACTATGGCGTTGAATGTTACCCAGCCCATCCCGACACAGCGGGTCCACGTGTGCATAGAGCAGATGCATATATGTGTTTCCTAGAAGAAATAAAGTACCGTTAATATCATTATTATGCTAATAGTTACATATTCATGTGCCAGTACGTCTTACACTGTTTGCCTTGCTTTCATGAGATTTTCCTTTAGGAGCTAAGTGGGGTATTTGTTTGTTTTTGTGGTACTGGGGATGGGTCCAAGGCACATTCTACCTCTGAGCTACACCCCCAGCCCTATTTTTTTATTCTTTATTTTGAAACAGGGCCTCACTAAGTAGCGAAGGCTGGCCGTGAACCTGCAATCCTCCTGTCCCAGCCTCGCAAATACTGGGATTACAAGCATGTGCCACCGCACTGGGCGGCCAAGTGTTTTTTAAATAATTTAAGAGGCAGCCAGGCTGGGAGTGCTTGCTAATAATCCCAGTTGTTGGAAGGCTAAGACAAGAGGATTGCAAGGTTCATAGTGTGTGTGTGTGTGTGTGTGTGTGTGTGTGTGTGTGTGTGTGTGTGTAACTGGGAATGGAATCCAGGAGAATTCTATTTCCAAGCTACACTCCCAGCCCTATTTTTTATTTTATTTTATTTTGCGGGTCTGGGGATGGAACCCAGGGACATTCTACCTCCGAGCTACACCCCCTGCTCTGTTTTTTATTCTTTATTTTGAAACAGGGTCTCACTGAGTTGCAGAGGGCCTCACTAAGTAGCTGAGGCTGTCCGCGAACCGCGATCCTCCTGTCTCAGCCTCCTGAATGCTGGGATTACAAGCGTGCATCACCACGCCCGGCTGGTTTCACTTTTTTTTTTTTTTTGGTGGTACTGGGGTTCCTAGTTCCTGGAAGCTCTTCTACCTCCGGGCTACACTCCCAGACCTATTTTTATTCTTTTTTTATTTGGCAAAAGGGTCTCTTAAGCCAGCGCGGCTGGCTTCGAACCTGCGCGATCCTCCTGCCTCCGCCTCCCAAGCGCGGGGATTTACAAGCGTGCGCCACCACGCCCGGCTGGTTTCACATTTTTAAAAAGAGTAAACTGGGGCTGTTGGGGCTGTAGGTGCAGCTAAGAGTTAGGATGCTCCTGGGTTCAATACCTAGTTACCTCACGTGTGCACGCGCGCACACACACACACACACACACACACACACACTGAAAGAGATTTAAATTCTGCCCCGCTTCTCTATCATGCACTAGCATTAGAGTATCTGAATCTGGACTAACATTCTTTTCTAATACCTAGCTCTGCCCCAAATCTCCCTAAACAAGAAAGGGGAAAACCACAGGGACTTGTGTTTCTGTCTGTGTGTCTGTCCCTGCTTCGGATCTCCATGAGGTTGTCCCACTGCCCTCTCTGCCCTGGTGCTGGGCTTCAACAAAGGCCCAGAGAGATGCAGCGAGCAGACCACGGACTGAAACCCGGAGCCCAAACCAACCTTTCCTCCTCTGAAGTATTCTTGGCAGGTATTTCGTCCCAGCGACAAAGCGACCCACACAGGGACATGCAGGGCGGTGGATGTTACCGGTGATCTCCACCACGTGGACGCAGGATAGAGATGAAGCCGGAAGGATCCTTGCAGAGAAGCTGCATGGTAAACCCCAGACCCTAAGGTCGCCTTGCTACATTTGTTATGCTCCCCAAGCCCAAGATTCTGGCCAAGTCTTATTCACATTATTTCAGTTTTTATATCATCTATATCATAGAGTAGTAGGAAAGCAACATTGAGTAGTAAGTGACATAGTCATTCCAGGCATGTTACCCTGTTCTCAGAAATAGACTATTTTCCAAACGACCTTATAGGGTGATCAGACTAGACCTGACTTCCAACTGCTTAAAGATCTACTCTAAGCCGGACCTGGTGGCGCACGCCTGTAATCCCAGTACTTGGGAGGCTGAGACCGGAGGATTGCGGTTCGTGGACAGCCTCAGCCACTTAGTGAGACCCTCTGCAATTTGAGAGCCTGTTTCAAAATAAAGAATAAAAAATTGGGCAGGGGGTGTAACTTGGAGGTCAAATGCCTCTGGGTTTCATCCCCAGACCCGCAAAAACAAACAAACAAACAAACATACAAAAGATCTACTCTAGCTGGGCGTGGTGGCGCACACCTGTAATCACAGTACTTGAGAGGCTAAGACAGGAGGATCACAGGTTCAAGGACAGCCTCAGCAAGTAGTGAGACTCTCATCAACCTAGCCAGACCCTCTTTCCAATAAGAAGTAAAATCGGGCCGGGCATGGTGGCGCACGCTTGTAATCCCAGCATTCGGGAGGCTGAGACAGGAGGATTGTGGTTCACGAACAGCCTCAGCTACTTAGTGAGGCCACTCACAACTCAGTGAGATCCTGTTTCAAAATAAAGAATAAAAAATAGGGCTGGGGTGCAGTTTAGAGGTAGAATGTCCCTGGTTTCCATCTCCAGTACCACCACTATCACCACCAAAAAAAAGAAAGAAAGAAAATCGGGACAGCAGAGTCTGAGTGGAGGGTGCCTCTATTTCCAAGATGTCAGACTCTGAGACTTCTCCCGAAGACAAAACGAACAACGTTCACTGAGGAGCATCTGAAAGATTTGAATCTCTTTTTCTAAAAGAAACCCTACGCAGTCTACAGCCTCAACACAGAGATGGCCTCAGACATGAACCTCGATCCAACAGTACAGCAGACCACAGAGCAAAGAATCACAGAGGAAACTCAAGAAAGAGAAATGCAGTGTTCAGCAAAAGCAAAAACTCCATTATCAGCGGCAGTGACGCTGCCCCCAGCAGTTGCCCGAGGCTGAAGGCTGGACCAGCCCTCCGAGAGAAATGTGGACACGCCATCCTGACCCCCGAGGACCCCTACCCTGTTGCTCTGATTTATACAAAGCAAGGGATCCCATCGCGCCCGCTCAACATATGCCCCAGTTTTAACGTCCTTAATATACCACCCCAGTAGCCACAAAATGATCCATTTTGGCTGCTGCCCAGACAGGACTACCTACTGCCTGCACCCAATTTTGGAATTTCAAGATCGCTCGCCAACCTGCCTTTCTGTTCCTTGTTGCGTTTCATCCACTCAAAGGAGCGGCAGAAGCTGGACACAAGATACCGCGCAGGCGCAGCACACGCTTGTGACCCCAGTATGTGAGTACATGAGACCCGAGGAGCGCAGCTTGGAGGACGGTCTCAGTAATTTGGCAAGACTCTCAGTAACCTAAGACACTCTGTTTCCAAAGAAAGAAATTTGCCGGGCGTGGTGGCGCGCGCTTGTAACCCCAGCATTCGGGAGACTGAGACAGGAGGATCGCGGTTCGCGGACAGCCTCAGCTACTTAGTGAGGGCCTCTGCAACTCAGTGAGACCTGGTTTCAAAATAAAGAATAAAAAATAGGGCAGGGGGTGTAGATCGGAGGTCAAACGCCCCTGGGTTCCATCCCCAGACCCACTAAATAAATAAATAAATTTTAAAAAGGACTGGGGATGTAGCTCAAAGGTAAAAGGCCTCTGAGTTCAATTCCCAATACCACACACACACACACACACACACACACACACACACACACACACACACACAATCTACTGTAAGTAGGTTGCACTTTGAATCATCTCTGATTTACCAAATGTCCAACCTTGTCTCCATCGAAGGCAACTCATATATTTGCTTTATTTAACAGTAAATGCCCTGGGACCCACGGTTGTAATGTCTTTGAACTTTGGAGGTTTGCGCCCCCCAGAGGAAGGAGTGGGGGCCCAGCTCTGCGGCCACCCCGGGGCTGCCCTGCCCTCTGTCCTCGGCTACTGCAGCTCGGTGCCTTCTTGCGCCTGCGCTTCGTCTTCCAAACGCTGCACCTCTTCTTCGAGACGTTTATCTTTTTGATGGTAGGCAGTCAGCTTCTTCCCGTCTTCAGAAACCAAAGAGATTTCCAAATCCCACTTTTTCTTCCTTTGCATTTCTTTATATATCGTCACACAGAGAACAGTGTTCACCACAAATATTATTCCCACTGCCAGATAGAAAAGGATGTGAAACCAGACAGGAGTTGGTGGCTGGGGGCCTGAAACAGAAAAAGTCCAAGAGAAGAGATAGGGTTTAGAAAACAGAGGGGTCCGACTGCGCTGTGCTTGGGAGAAAAGACGATGGAGCCACGAAGTTCCTGTCCCCAGTGCAGGCGCTGGTCAGCGCGGTGGCAGGCGGGACCGGAGGTCTCCCGCTGGGCTGGGTGGTAAACACACAGGGGCAGGCTCTTGGGGATAGTTGAGCCGCTGGGCCCTGTCAGGGAACTTAGATCTTAGTTTCAGAGACAACTACTATCTCTATGTCCTTATAATGCTTGAAATAAGATTTATTTATTTATTTTATTTATTTATTTATTGTGGAACTGGGGGTGGAACTCAGAGGCTTTCCTACCTCCGGGGTATACTCCCAGACCTATTTTATACTTTATTTGGCAACAGGGTCTCACTAAGTTGCTGAGAGCCTCACTAAGTAGCTGAGGCTGGCTTTGAACCTGCATGATCCTCCTGTCTCAGCCTCCCAAGCGCGGGGATTACAAGAGTGCGCCACCATGCCAGGCTGATTTATTTATTTTTATGTAAGGGATGGAACCCGGGGGCATTATACCTCTAAGCTACATCCCCCAGCCCTATTTCATATTTTTTATTTTCAAACAGAGTTTTGCTGGGCGTCTCACTAAGTTGCAGAGGCTGACCTCGAACCTGCGATCCTCCTGTCTCAACCTCTGAAGCTCTGGCTTCACAGGCATGTGCTACCATGGCTGGGGAAGATTAACTTTTGTCTCTCCCAAAGAGTCTTTGTTCTGGAGCTCAAGTCCCTCCGCCCCGGGCAGATACAGACGCTTGGTGGTCACGTGCAGTCCGTAACATCGCCCTCTCATAAGTCCAGCCCTGCACTCCAGTGTCTTGATACCCTCACCCTGTGATGGCAGATAGGAGGAGCTCAGCACAGTGTTGAGGAGGGAGATGGAGGGGAGGACCGAGGAGAGGGGCAGGGAAGTGGGAGGGACAAAGGGAGGGATGACAGAATGAAGAAGGAAAAGAAGGAGGATGGGCAGATGAGATGAAGGGAAGGGGGAAAAGAAAATGAAATTGATGAAAATAGTGAAGTTCTGAATCAGGGGAGAGACTGCTGCCCACAGGCTTTTCTTAAAGAGACAGCCTGCTGGGCGTGGTGGTGCACACTGTAATCCCAGTACTTGGGAGGCTGAGACAGGAGGATCACTGGGTCCAGGCCAGCCTTGGCAACTTAAAAAGGCTCTCAGCAACTTAGCAAGACTCTGTTTCAAAATCAAATATAAAAAGGGCTGGGGGTGTGGCTCAGAGGTAGAATGCCCTGGGTTCAATCCCTAGTACCAAAGAAAGAGAGACAAAGCCGGACACGGTGGTGGCGCACGCTTGTAATCTCAACATTTGGGAGGCTGAGACAGGAGGATCGCGGTTCACAGACAGCCTCAGCTACTTAGCTCATTGCAACACAGTGAGACCCTGTTTCAAAATAAAAAGAAGAAAAAATAAGCTGGGTGTGGTGGCGCACGCTTGTAATCCCAGTACTTGGGAGGCTGAGAGAGGAGGATTATGCAGGTTTGAAGCCAGTCTCAGCTGCTTAGTGAGGCTCTCAACAACTTAGTGTTTTTCCAAACAAAATATAAAAAATAGGTCTAGTACCACACACACACAAAAAAAAGGAATTAAAAAATAGGGCTGGGGGTACAGCTCAGAGGTAGAGAATGCCTTGCGTTTAATCCCTAGTACTAGAGAGAGAGAGAGAGAGAGAGAGAGAGAGAGAGAGAGAGAGAGAGCGCCCCAGGTGTGGTGGCGCACATTTGTAATCCCAGCATTTGGGAAGCTGAGACAGGTTGATCCAGGTTCGTGGCCAGCCTCAGCTACTTAGTGAGGCCCTTTGCAACTCAGTGAGACCCTGTTTCAAAATAAAAAACAGGGCTGGGGATGTAGCTCTGAGGTAGAATGCCCCTGGATTCCATCCATCCACGGGGTGGGGTGGGGGGGATGGACATTCTCCTCCAGGCTGGGCCAAGAAACCCTGGAGCACCCTTCAGCCCCATAGGAGAAAAGGGAGCCCTCTGCCCTGCCAGCCGCTCTCCGTCGGCCCCACTCACCAACCACTCGAAGCTCTAGCTCTGGGCTGCGCTTGAGGACGGTCCTGTCTTCTGTGGCTGCCTCGCACCAGTACAACCCCGAGTCCTTTCTTCTAGCAGTTACTATCTGGTACTCAGAGGAGAGGTTCCTCTCCATCAGAGCCTTGTTGCCCATGTAGAAGGAGAAGTAGAGGTGCAAAGCAGGCCTCTGCAGGAGCAGCTGTGTCTCACAGCTCAGGGTGACCTGGTTCCCCTCCAGGAGGGGCGGTGACAGGGAGGCTCTCAGCACCGGAGCTGGAAATAGCTCTAAAGAGAAGGATGGCGGGGAGGGGGCACGGTTGTCTGCTTCAGCATCAGGGTTCTGTTCATGGAAGACATTCCCTCTCCCCAACCCCATGGGAAACCTGTCCCAAGAGAATGCAGCCCTGGGCATAACCGTTCCTATTTCCAGCAGAGAGACACTCTTGGGCTTTCCCAATAGACAGAATTAGGGCGCTGGTCTGCTCACACCCTGTTGAGAACACCTGGAGGTAAGGGAGGCCCTGGCCGACCACACCCCTTTGACAGTGGTCCACCCAGGCTGGACGGTAAATAAAAAATAAGAGAGCCAGGCATGGTGGCGCACGCTTGTAATGCCAGCATTTGGGAGGCTGAGACAGGAGGATCACGGTTTGAGGCCAGCCTCAGCTACTTAGTGAGGCCCTTTGCAACTCAGTGAGACCCTGTTTCAAAATGAAGAATAAAAATTAGGGCTGAGGGTGTAGCTTGGAGGTAGAATGCCCCTGGGTTCCATCCCCAGTACCACAAAAAATTAAAAAATTAAAAATAAATAAATAAAAAGGTCGGGGGGTGGGTAGCTCAGAGGTAGCGCCCGGGTCCCATCCTCAGTACAAAATAAAAGAAGGGAAAGGTGATGGAAGAAACAGAACCCGGGCTGTGTGCAAACTGGAACAGAGGCCGCTGCTTAGGTTTCAGAAGCTTAGAAGTTCAACCAGAGGCCACAGTGTCCCTGAGAGAAAGATGGAAAGATAGAGAACGCAACTAATTCCTAGTGTCTTCCTGGTTTCTGTCTTTATGGAGTTTCCATGAAATTCCATTGGATTATTTAAAACTCGCCTAGCTTCCTCGAGTGAGTCTATTCTTTGCAACTAAAATAGAATCAATGAAATAGACCTTTGTGATTTCCTGACTGGTGTGTGTGGGGGGACACTGGTGATGGAATCCAGGACCACTCTACCTTTGAGATAAATCCTCAGACACAGGGCTTTGCGAAGTTGCTGATATCCTTGCTAAGTTCCTGAGGCTGGCTTTAAACCTGCGATCTTCCTTCTCAGCCTCCTAAGTAAGTACTGGGGTTGCAGGCATTTAATCTCTGCCCTGACTTTGAATAAACTCCCTCGATTATTGAGGGACACTGCAGTACACTGTCAAGAGCAATGGACTGGGGCCCAAAGCCCTCAGATCTAGTCCTAGCCCAGCCACTGGTCAGGGTGGCCTGCAGTATGCCATTCCCTCTCTAGACTCAGTCCTCCTCCTCCTCCTCCTCCTCCTCCTCCTCCTCCTCCTCCTCCTTCTCTCTCTCTCTCTGTACTGGAGATTGAGCCAAGCAGCATTCTACCAGCCCTATTTTTTTTTAATTTTTATTTTGAAACAGGGTCTCACTAGTTTGATGAGAGTCTCACTACTTGCTGAGACTGTCCTTGAACCTACGATCCTCCTGTCTTAGCCTCCCAAGCACTGGAATTGCAGACATGTGCCACCACACCTGGCAATTTATTTATAAATCGAAGAGAGGACTTCAGATGACCTCTGATGGCCCCTCTGGTCCTTATAACCATCACGCTGTAACACCTCGACTCCAGTACCTTTCACCGTGACAAGCACCCCTGCGGATGTGTAGCGACGTTGTCCCATGCCGGAGCAGTGGTAGGTGCCACCGTGGCTCACGTTGGTCCTCAGGATGGTGAGCTCGGCATCTCGCGGAGAAAACTTGAAGGCTTTGCCGTCGCGATAGAAAAGCATATTGTACACGAGCTTACTTTTCCATCCGTGGCACCTCAAGGCCAGAGGCTTGCCTTCTGTGATGACTCTGCCCGACACCTGGAGGAGCAGCCAATCTGAAAACAACATGGATCTCAAGTGTACGCGCACCCTGGAGAAAGTACAGGACACCAAACTGCAGCCCTGGGGACGGTCTTTTCTTCTTCTTCTCCCAAGTTCAAACCCTCCTCAGAGCTCTGCTAAATCTGCGGCCTATGACTCATTCCTCGAATCTCTTTAGCCTTGCTAGGAAGAACCAGCGATCTCTACCAGAAACTGTCTGCACAGACGGCTTCATATTTCCCTTTCGGATCTCAGAAGTTAGTTGGAACGGAGATAGTTTCTATGGTCAGAAGTCTAAGAGGACCCCAATGCACATGAAAAAAGTGCCCTCTGCTGTTCCCTTCCCCAGGAAGCTAGTTGGTTTGGCTAAATAAAGATATGATTCTTGGGGATTTGGGGGGACAAAAGAAAGGATGAATTTGCCTATGAATGGAAGGCAGGTGTTTTAGGGCTATATGTAGGGTACTGCCATAGCGCTTCTAAATACAACATTAGACTCTTCCTGTCTTTACTCCCATCCCCAACCAAGAAATGCTCAATGACCACACTTTGCTTTATAGATGCAAATATAAAGCCGAGTTTGGTGCTGCTGCATGTAATCCCAATACTTGGGAGATTGAGACAGGAAGATCGCAGGTTTGAGAACAGCCTCAGCAACTTAGCAAAGTCCCTCAGCAACTTAGTGAGACCCTGTTTCAAAATTAAAAAATAAAATAAAAGAGGGCTGGGGTGTAGCTTGGGGGTAGAATGCCCCAGGGTTCAATCCCCAGACACACACACGCACACACACACACACACACACACACACACACACACACACACTAAATTCAAAACATGGTGGGAGACTTTGATACACCTCCACCAGGAACTGCCAAAACTCACACTAATACAAAAGAAAAATCCATGCCCTTTCCAAACATGCAACAACACTTATAAAAACCGAGCCTCAACTAAGCCACAAAGCAATTTCCAACTAATACCAAGGAATTGGTCACATATTCAACACAAAACCTGACCAAAAAGCCATGAAGTCAGATTTGATAACAAAAAGCCACCCTCCAAAAACTTCTAAATAATTCATGAGAAACAAAAAAAAATTGCAGTGGAAATTTTAAGAATTTAACTTTAAACGATAGAGTTTTTCATATCAAAATTTGTGGGATACATCTTTTCAGCAGACATATTCCACTCATTTTTTACTCAAAAACAATTCTGTTCTTGTGGCTATTATAGTTTGGATTTAGCGTGTCCCCCAGACTTCATGTCTTGGATGAGGCAGCCATGTTGGAGGCGGGGCTTGGCTGCTGAGGTGGGGTCTCTGGGAGTGTGGCCTTGGGGTATATATGAATATGTATACATACATAGCTCCTCCTCCTCTGATTTCTCTATCTCTATCTCTTTCCCTGTTTCCAGCCTCCATGATGTGTGAACAGGGTCCCACCGATCATGTGTTCTGTTTCTTGCCACCATGCCCAAGCTCTGCAGATGTGACCCAGCCTAACATGAACTGACCCCTATGAAATCTCCAGAACTGTGAGCAAATAAGTCTTCCTCCCCCTAAGCTGTGGTCATCAGGTATTTGGGGGTCACAGCAGTGAGAATGTTGACCCAAACAATGGCCTTGGAATGGGAAGGAGACACCCATTTTAAGTCACGAGATTAGAACTTGGGTCCAGCAAAGAGCTACATTTCCCTGATCTTAGACTTAATTGAAGTTACTGAGCATAAATGTAACTGTAATTGAATCCTCACACTTGTATAACTCTGGCAAAACACTTTTTAAAAATAGGGCATAGGAGCTGGGCATGGAGGCACATGCTTGTGAGCCTCCTGGCATTTGGGAGGCTGAGCAGGAGGATTGCAGGTTCGAGGCCAGCCTCAGCTACTTAGTGAGGCCCTTTGCAACTCAGTGAGATCTGTTTCAAAATAAAGAATAGTTGGAAGTAGAATGTTCCTGGTTTCCATTCCCAGTACCCCCCCCCACACACACACACGAGAGAACAGCCAAAACATTGGCGTAATATACTGTAGTAACAGCAGTTCTTTTTTTTTTTTTTTGGTGGTACTGGGGGTGGAACCCAGAGGCTTTCTACCTCCGGCCTATGCTCCCAGACCTTTTTTTTTTTTTTAATATATATTTTTTTTATTTGGAAACAGGGTCTCACTAAGTTGCTGAAAGCCTCACTGAGTAGCTGAGGCCGGCTTCGAACCTGTGCAATCCTCCTGTCTCAGCCTCCCAAGCACAGGGATTACAAGCCTGCGCCACCACGCCCGGCTTAACAACAGTTCTTAATCTTCACTAAAAATCCATTTAAAAGCTGGGTGTGGTTGCACACGCCCCAAATCCCCGTACTTGGGAGGCTGAGACAGGAGGATCGCAGGTTTGAGGGCAAACTCATCAAGTAATGAGACCCTGTTTCAAAATAAAAATTAAAAAAAGGGCTGGGGGTGTATGTAGCTCAGAGGTAGAATGCCTCTGGGTTCAATCCCCAGTACTACACAAAATATATATACTCTTGAAGTATAAATTGGTACAAACACTTTGTAAACCTGTTCAGCAATATTATCTTGTGTGTGTGTGTGTGTGTGTGTGTGTGTGTGTGTGTGTGTGTACGGGGGGGGGGTTCTGAGAATTGAACTCAGGGGCATTCTACCTCTGAGCTACACCCCCTGCCCTATTTTATTTATTTATTTATTTTGGCATGTTTGGGGATGAAACCCAGGGGCATTTGACCTCCGAGCTATACCCCCTAACCAATTTTTTATTCTTTATTTTGAAACAGGGTCTCACTGAGTTGCAGAGGGCCTCATTAAGTAGCTGAGGCTGTTCGTGAACCATGATCCTTCTGTCTCAGCCTCTCAATGACTGGGATTACAAGTATGCGCCACCACGCCCAGTAGCAGTATTTACTAAAGTTGAATATAGGTATAACCACTCCCAGGCATTTTTCAACAGATACAAATGTATATATGCACCAACAGACATGTCCACAGCTGAACTATCTGTAACTGGCCCAAACTGGGAACAACCCAGGAATCCATCAGTAGGATGGAAAACTACATAATATGACTAATGAGAATTAACAACTTCAGTTTCACAACATGGATAATTTCACAATCATAATGGTGAAGAAAAAGAAACCAGACACAGAAGAGTAAGTCCTGCACCACACTGTAGCCATTTACACGGAGTTCAAAAAGGGGCCAAACCCTGTGATGTTAGAGGTTAGTATTGGGGCTGGTGGTTAGAAACGGGCAAGAGCCGGGCGTGGCGGTGCACGCTTGTAATCCCAACATTTGGGAGGCTGAGACGGGAGGATCAGGGTTCAAGGACAACCTCAGATACTATTTAGTGAGGCCCTCTGCAACTCAATGAGACCCTGTTTCAAAATAAAGAATAAAAAATGGGGCTGGGGGTGTCGCTCAGAGGTAGCATGCCCCTGGGTTCCATCCCCAGTACCTAAAAAAATAAAAAAAATAAAAAAAAAATAAAAAACAAAGAGAAAGAAAAGAAAAGAAAAAAAGAAATGGGTAAGGAGTTTCTGGGGCCCTGGAAATGTTCTGCTTCTTGCTCTGGGTGCTGGGTTTACATGGTGAATATTAACTGAAATGTCCACTTAGGATTTGTTGTATGTAGGTTATACTTCATATAAAGAAAGAAAACAGAGCGCAAGCACTGCGGTGCACACCTATAATCCCCGTACTTAGAAGGCTAAGACGGGAGTATCACAGGTTCAAGGCCAGCCTCAGCAATTTAGCAAGACTCTCGGCAACTTAGTGAGACCTTGTTTCAAAAAAAAAAAAAAAAAAAAAAAAGGGCTAAGTGTGTAGCACAGAGGTAGGGCACTCCAGGGTTCAATCCCCAGTTTCACAACCAAAGAGAATAAGAGAGACAATGGGCTCCTCCCAGTCCTAATTCTTTTTTTTTTTTTTTTTTATGGTGGTACTGGGGTTTCTGGAAGCCCTTCTACCTCCGGGCTACACTCCAGACCTATTTTTACTTTTTTTTTTTTATTTTATTTGGAAACAGGGTCTTCTAAGCCAACGTGCGATCCTCCTGTCTCTGCCTCCCAAGCGCGGAGATTACAAGTGTGCGCCATCACGTCCGGCCCTAATTCATTTTTAAAACCTGACCCATGGAACATTTCTGCTCAAACTACACACAATCTCTTTCTGAAACAGCTTTATCGGTTCCCACATCCTCCTCACCTCGGCATCCCAAGAACTGGCCCGGAGTCCTGAGGGGCACGTGAGGAGCACCCAGCCCTCCCCAGACAAGTCATTGCTTCCTCAGCTAAACCACATTTCATCCCAAAGCCACTGAGTTCGCACATACATAACTCTGCCTCTGGCGTATATTAATCTTTGCATCACCAGATGCAAAGGAGCCCAAACTCACCACTTCTGAATAACCAAATCATACATCTGAGTGTGTTGTCCTGAATCAAGAAACGTTTTGCCCTGGACGTTACAGTCTGCATCTCTTAACAAACTGAGAGAGTCTGTTTGTTTTCCTGTTTCTGTTCATTAAAGTCTTACGTCATTCCATGTCCAGAATAGTCTCTTAGAGTTATACTTTAGAATGGTCCACAGACTACATGTATGTTTATTGGTGTATTGCTCATAAAAGTAGAAGAATGGGAAAACCTCAGAAGTATTAATAGGCAGAATGATGATCATAATTATGATTAAATTAATCATAGTACAGGCATTAAGTAGGCATTTAGGTGGACAGCTCTAAGCTGGGCGTGGTGGCACACGCTTGTAATCCCCGCGCTTGGGAGGCGGAGACAGGAGGATCGCGCAGGTTCGAAGCCAGCCTCACCGGCTTAAGAGACCCTGTTTCCAAATAAAAAGTATAAAATGGGTCTGGGAGTGTAGCCCGGAGGTAGAAGGGCTTCCAGGAACCCCAGTACCACCAAAAAACAAAAACAAAAACAAAAACAGGACAGCTCTATTGATATAAACACACCTCTGTTTAAGTGATAAAAGTAAAATGTAAAGCCACATGTGGTGGTACATCCTTGAATTTGGGAGGCTGAGACAGGAGGATCACAGGTTCGCGGCCAGCCTCAGCAACTCTGTGAGGCCCTCTGCAACTTAGTGAGATCCTGTTTCAAAATAAAAACATGGTTGAGGGTGCAGCTTAGAGACAAAATACTCCTGGGTTCAAGCCCCATACACACACACACACACACACACACGCACGCACACACACACAAAATATAAGATAGACGTTAGCTGGGCACAGTGGCATAAACATGGGAGGCTGAGACAGGCGGATCACATTCAAGATCAGCCTCAGCAACTTAGTGAGATCCTGTTTCAAAACAAAACAAAATAAAAATTTAAGAGGGCTGAGGGTGTACAGGCAGAATGCCTCTGACCTCAGTACCTTACACACTAAAAGATATAAGACATTGTGTACAATAGTCTACCAATCACAGGGTTTTTATTTTTTATTTATTTATTTATTTATTTATTATTTATTTATTTATTTATTTATTTTGGTGGTACTGGGGTTCCTGGAAGCCCTTCTACCTCCGGGCTACACTCCCAGACCTATTTTATATTTTTTTATTTGGAAACAGGGTCTCTTAAGCCAGCGAGGCTGGCTCCCAACCTGCGCGATCCTCCTGTCTCCGCCCCCCAAGCGCGGGGATTACAAGCCTGCGCCACCATGCCTGGCTGTTTTTATTTTTAATTCATTCATAGGGCTGAGGATATCCAGCATGCACAAGGCCCAGGGTTCCACCCACAGTACTATAAAAAGAAAGGAAAAGCTTATATATATGAACAGCTTTGCTTCTGTAGAAGGTGAGTGCATTTTGGGGGTGGGAGCCTTCTCACTGTTCATCATTACACATTTGAATTATTATTTATTATTGGTGTGAATTTTGAATCATGTTAAAAGCTGGGAGTGTGAGTTTTTCTCTGGACACCTCACTCACAGCTTGGCTCAGTTGGGTGCTGTTGGCACACAGGCCCTCAATATTGAGTATATTGATTTAATTTCACCTGGCAGGAACTTAGAGCTGAGACTTTGCCTCAAATCTCTCTCTCTCTCTCACACACACACACACACACACACACACACACACACACGCATGCACACACACACGCACGAGAAAAGGCAACCGGAGGCGAGCTTGTGACTTGCAGACCATCTCTGAGCTCCACTTACCTCTGTGGATCTCCAGCCACACAGGGTCACTAGGTGCAGAGAGATGTGTCTGGCACTTATATTCACCACTGTCCTGGGCGTCAGCCGCAGGGATGCTGTATCTGGGGGTCGCGGTCTGAAAGGCTGTGCCTTTGAGAGACCACAGCGTGGAGCTGTTCCCAGGCAGCTGGGTCCCCTCACACTGCAAGGTGACGGATTCCCCTTGGAACACATTGACCCAGGGAGGCTGCAAGGTGATCACTGCCTTTGTGGGGTCTGCAGGGGGATGAGAACAAAATCAACAACAACAACACACACAGAAGCAAGTGGTGAGGAAGGGCTCTGCGTGATTGGTAAGGTTTCATAGAGAGCACAAGGAAATTTGCATATTTAGATTAGTTTTAGCCAGGCATGGTGGCACACAATTATAATCCCAGCATTTGGGAGGCTGAGACAGGAGGATCGCGGTTCACGGACAGCCTCAGCTACTTAGTGAGGCCCTCTGCAACTCAGTGAGACCTGGTTTCAAAATAAAGAATAAAAAACAGGGCAGGGGGTGTAGCTCAGAGATCGAATGCCCCTGGGTTCCATCCCCAGACCCGCAAAAAAAAAAAAAAAAAAAAAAAAAAAAAAAAAAAAAAAATTCGTTTTAAAAATAGGTCAGTGGAACCTACAAAAGCCAGCCTTTCAGCATCTCCACTCTGCTCTAAAAAGCTCTGCTTAGTCAATCCCAGTTTACTAATCGGGAACTTGGGGTTCATGAAAATAAAACCACCACTGATTGAGGTCTCCCTGTTTGTAAGCAAAGAAGTGGGGTATTTATTTTGGTGGTCCTGTTCTTCCACTGAGCTACACCTTCAGCCCTTTTTTATTCTTTATTTTGAAACAGAGTCTCACTAAGTTGCAAAGGGCCTCACAAGTTGCTGAGGCTGGCCGCGAACCTGTGATCCTCCTGTCTCAGCCTCCCAAGTACTGGGATTACAGCCTCAGGGTTTTAAACTGTGGCAAACAGGCCGGGCGTGGTGATGAATGCTTGTAATCCCAGCATTTGGGAGGCTGAGACAGAATGCTCTGTTTGTGGACAGCCTCAGCTACTTAGGCCCTTTGCAACTCAGTGAGACCCTGTTTTGAAATAAAGAATAAAAAATAGGAGTGTAGCTCGGAGGTAGAATGCCCCTGGTTTGCATCCCCAGTACTACAAAAAAAAAAAAAAAAAAGGTAAACTCTGGCAAGTAGATCAGTTTCCTCATCCTCGGGCTATACTGTCTCCTGAGAATTAAAACACAGACCTTCCTGTGCTTCTGCACTGAAAACAGAGGCTCAGATGCCTCCCTCTGAAGCCCTCAGTACCTGCCTGGCTGTCTCTAAGGGAACAAAGACAGATTTTGCTTTCTTGGAATGGTTTTGGGGCTACCAGAAAACCCAGCAGAGATGCTGTTTTTGCAATTCTGGTCATTTTCTGCTCCTACACATACATTTAGGCATTTAGCAGAGCAATCGGGGCACATTCAGATAACCTTAAGAAAAAACGTTAAAAATTAGGGCTTTCTTAAAAATCAATTTTACGTAAGTTACAATTTATTTTCCTATCTATCCTCTTCTCTCCTGTTTATACTCTCTTCTTCAGGGGCCCATCTTTTTTTTTTTTTTTTGTATTAGGGATTGAATCCAAGGGTCTACCTCTGAGCTATAACCCCCACTCTTTTATTTTTTATTATCTATTTATTTATTTGGTGGTACTGGGGTTCCTGGAAACCCTTCTACCTCCAGGCTACACTCCCAGACCTATTTTATATTTTTTATTTGAAAACAGGGTCTCTTAAGCCAGCCAGGCTGGCTTCGAAACTGCGCCATCCTCCTGTCCCCGCCTCCCAAGCGTGGGGATTACAAGCATGCACCACCACACCTGGCTTATTTTTTATTTTGAAACAGAGTCTCACTAAGTTGCTGAGAGGTCTCCCTAAATTGCTGAGGCTGGCCTCCAACCTATAATCCTCCTGTCTCAGTCTCCCAAGTACTGGGATTAGTGTCATGTGCCACCATGCCCGGCTAGGACTCGCCCTTTTGAAGTAGGACACTGAGCCGGGCGTGGTGATCCCAGCACTTGGGAGGCTGAGACAAGAGGATCGCACAGGTTTGAAGCCAGCCTCAGCTACTTAGTGAGGATCTCTGCAACTTAGTGAGACCCTGTTTCCAAATAAAATAGGAAATAGGTCTGGGAGTGTAGCCCGAAGGCAGAAAGCCTCTGGGTTCCATCGCCAGCACCATAAAAAAAAATATATATATATATATATATATATATATATATATATATATATATATATATATATGAAGTAGGACAATAGCATAAGAGAGAGTTTGAGTTAGAGGTCACTCACCCACTTGACCACCAACTGGAACTGCAAGAGACCAGAGAAGAGACATCAGTGTTTCAGTGGGAGGTGGGGAGAAGGGGAGAATCAGGAGACAGGATTCATGTCGACTCTCAGGCATCTGTTCAGGGCTGTCGGGTTCTCTCTGTTCCTCTTTTCCCGCGTCAAATACCAGCAGACATGATGGTTACGGATGACGCTTTCTCTTGATATGGGACTTCGGGTCTCTCTGCTACCTCGGGGTCCCCCTTCCCACCCTTTTTATATAATAAGCATCAATAAACTATGAAAGCCCAGGCACACTTGTCTTCATACTCATAAATTCCGGCCCAGTGTATGAAAGAAGACAGAGATGATTGACTCCCCACTGCCAGATCATCCCTCTCGGGTGCCCCCAAGCCCAACTCACCCCCAAAAAGCAGAACCGTCCAGAGCCACATGATACCTCCAAGCCGGCGAGAGCAGCGGAATCTGTAACAAGCAAGACATTGAAGAGGTTCTGCTGGGGTTCTGGGGCCAAGATTAGAAAAGAGGAAGGAAATTGCTTTTCTAACCATTTTCATCGTGATCCTTTTCTGGGAAATCTATCCCTACTTGGTGAGGCGTGTCCCTCTCTCATGGCCCTTAGCCCGTCTCTCTCAGTCTGAAGCTCTGCCTTGGGTTATAAACTCGCAGAATCCAGGAGAGGGCTAACATTTTCACGACATTTGATCTCAATTATATTCTCCCTCTTTAGTTTTATCTCTTGAGGCAGTAATATGATAAAACTCTGCTTTTATAATTGGTTTATGCCGGCTAATGCTTGCTTATTTGAACTCAGAAAATGAGTGATAAAGAAATCTCAAAATCAGCAGGAAGCAGGGGCATGTTATATGCTGAGGAATAAGTATACAGATGACATCAGATTTCTCAGTGGAAACGATGAAAGTACAGAAAAAAATCTGTCAACTTGAAATTCTATGCTCAGTGAAAGTATCTGTCAAAAACAAAGATTTTAGAGATATGTGAATTTTTAGCCAGGTGTGCTGGCTCATGCTTGTAATCCCAGCATTTGGGAGGCTGAGACTGGAGGATCACGGTTCACAGACAGCCTCAGCTACTTAGTGAGGCCCTCTGCAACTTAGACCCTGTTTCAAAATAAAGAATAAAAAAGAGGGCAGGAGCATAGCTTGGAGGTAGAATGCCCCTGGGTTCCATCCCCAGACCCGCAAAAAAAAAAAAAAAAAAAAAAAAAAAAGAGAGAGAGAGAGATATGTGAATTTTTAACTTTATAAGATGATGTTAATTTTTAAGTGGCCATATAGATTATATTACCACCAGCAGTATATAAAGATTTCTATTTTGCTAAATCTATTGCCAACACTTTTTAGTCTACATCCTCAAATTTGTGGCTATAAAATAGTATTCATAATCTCATTTTTTTTTTTTGTAGCTTGAACACAGAGGCATTTTATCTCCAAGTTACAGCTCCAGCCCTATTTTTTATTCTTTATTTTGAAACAGGGTCTCACTAAGTTGTAGAGGGCCTCACAAGTTGCTGAGGCTGGCCATGAACCTGCAATCTTCCTGTTTCAGCTTCTTAAGTACTGGGATTACAAGCATGTGCCACCACACCCGGCTATAGTAATCTTAATTTTAATTACTCTGACTACTAATAAAGTTAAACACTTTTTTTGTGTGGTATTGGAATTGAACCCAGGAGCATTATACCTCCAAGCTAATCCCCCCAGCCCTGTTTTATATTCTTTATTTTGAAATAGGGTCTTACTAAGTTGCAGAGGGCCTCACTAAGTAGTTGAGGCTGGCTGCGAACCTGTGATCCTCTTGTCTCAGCCTCTCAAGTACTAGGATTACAAGCGTGCGCCACCACACCCAGCTAAGTTAAACATTTTTGTTTACTCACTAGTTGCAGATTTTTCAATGAAATATCTGTTTGTAGCTTTTATTTGTTTGTGCTCATTTTGTGTACTTTTGTGCTTTTCTTATAGATTTGTAGAAGTTTGAAAATTTAGTTTGAATACAAACCCTTCTCAATTATTTGTGTTGAAATTATATTTTCCTGATTTGTAACTTTTCACTTTGTTATGTCATCTTTTCATAGACAAAACTTCTTAATTTTGATGTAAATAAATTTATCAATAATTTTTAGGTTAGTGTTTTCATCTTCCTTATGAAGTTCTTGCCTATCTCAAAATATTTTCTTCTAAAAGTTTTAAATGTTTGCATTTTACACTTAAATCTATCTGCAAACTGGGCGTGGTGGCACACACTTGTAATCCCAATACTTAGGAGGCTGAGACAGGAGGATCTCAGGTTCAAAAAAAATCTATCTATAAAAATCTATCTATAAATTACATGGCTACATGGTATGATGCAGGTATCCAATCCCCCTCCCCCAGGATATATAACCAATTGTCTCAGCAACATTTTTTTGGGGGGGATGGTACTGGGGTTCCTGGAAGCCCTTCTACCTCCGGGCTACACTCCCAGACCTATTTTATATTTTATTTGGAAACAGGGTTTCTTAAGCCAGCGCAGCTGGCTTCAGACCTGCGCGATCCTCCTGTCTCAGCCTCCCAAGTGCGGGGATAACAAGCGTGCGCCACCACACCTGGCTCTCAGCAACATTTAAAAACCTTAATAATTACTTCTCAGAATGAACTTCCAATTCTATCATAAATTATATTTTTCTAGAGTCTATGATGTTCCACTAGGAATTTGCTTGTCACTGTTCTAATACCATTGTCTACTACTACGGTTTTATAACATCCCTTCAGGACTGCCGTGATTTTTCTTGGGTTTTTTAATATCTATTTGAATCAGCTTATCAGATTTCTTAATATTTGTTGGGATATTATTATTATTATTATTATTATTATTATTATTATTTGCGGGTCTGGGGATGGAACCCAGGGGCATTCTACCTCCAAGCTACATCCCCTGCCCTAATTTTTATTCTTTAATTTGAAACCAGGTCTCACTGAGTAGCAGAGGCCTCACTAAGTAGCTGAGGCTGTCTGCGAACCGCGATCCTCCGGTCTCAGCCTCCCGAATGCTGGGATTACAAGCGTGCAACACCACGCCTGGTTTGGGATTTAGATCAGAATTACACTGAGTATGTAAATGAACTTGGAAAGGGTTTGTATCTGAATGACACAGTCTTATAAACTGTAAACTTAACATATCTATTCAATTATTTTGCCTGTCCTTCATAACTCTCCATATGTTGCATAGTCTTATCATATTCGTCTCTACAGATCTTGGGAGATTTCTTCCTAAGAGTGTGCATTTGTATACTTTGTAAATATTATGGGTTCTATTTCCAGACCACCCAAATATTAAGCAAATATTGCAATACAGTGAGTCACATGAATTTTTGTTTTCCAGTGCATATATAAAAGTTAGGTTTGAGCTGGGTGTGGTGGCACACGCTTGTAATCCCAGCATTCAGGAGATTGAGACAGGAGGATCACAGTTCATGGCCAGTTCAGTTACTTAGAGAGGTCCTTTGCAACTCAGTGAGACCCTGAGAATAAAAAATAGGGCTGAGGGTGTAGCTCAAAGGTAGAATGCCCCTGGGTTCCATCCCCAGTACTGAAAAAAAAAAAAAAAAACAGTCTAGGGGTATGGATAGAATGTCCCTGGGTTCAATCCCCAGCACTACCAAACAATAACAACAACAACAACAAAAACCAAACAAACAAACAGAAAAAGACAGTAATAAAAAGGAGAGCAAATTCATCTTGGCTAAAAACATTTCTAGTCTGTGCTTGAGATGAATAAAGCTAAAAGAAGTCAAGTAACTTCCTCATGATCTACAAGTTAATGATCTAAAAGTGGGAGTGTAGCTCAGAGGTAGAATATTCCTGGGTTCAATCCCCAGTACCAAACAACAACAAGAACAACAACAAAAACCAAAAAAAGTTCATGGGAGCCGAGAGTGGTGGCTCAGGCCTGTGATTCCAGTAGTTGGGAGGTTGAGACAGGAGGATCTCTGGCTCCAGGCCAGCCTCAGCAATTTAGCAAGACCCTCAGTAACTTAGTGATACCCTGTTTCAAATTAAAAGATGAAATAGGGCTGGTGGTGTAGCTCAGCATAGACTGTCTCTGGGTTCAATCCATAGTACCACACACAAAGAAAAATAGCACACGGCACACCGATGGGCAAACTACCTCAACACCTGGCTGGGTGCAGCAGCGGCCTGCCGGCAGCGTTTAATAGAAGCATAATTCTTGCTAATTAACCTGAGCAGGCGTCTTTCTACACTGTAACTCAGCCATCTTTTCCCAGGAGATGAGCAGCGTTATCCCGTGAAAGGGAAGGGAACTGAGATTCAAAGGCATGTCTGCTTTGGGGAAATTAGGCCTGGGCAGTAAGGGAGGGTGTGAGGTTAAGAGAGGAAATTTTTTATCTTTGTGGTGGCTTAGCACTTGGTGAGGCAGGGGATCTTATATGTCTTCTTACTTTTCAGAGGGTGAAGAAAGGCTTCTTGTAGTCAAAAGGGACAAAGAGGAGAGACTTCTCTTTATAGCTATACTTTAAGATAATAAGATAGAACTCAGGAAAGACCTCGCTTAAGATACAGTTAAACCGGGTGTGGTGGCACATGCTTGTAATCCCAGTACTTGGAAGTCTGAGACATGAGAATCACAGGTTCAAGGCCAGCCTCAACAACTTAGGCCCTCAGCAACTTAGTGAGACCCTGTCATTTCTTTTCTTTCCTTCCTTCCTTTTTCTTCCTTCCTTCCTTCTTTCCTTCCTTCCTTCCTTTCCTTCTTTCTTTCTTTCTCTTTCTTTGTACTGGAAGTTGAAACCGGGGCATTCTACCTCTGAGCTATACCCCAAGCCCTATTTTATTTTATTTATTTTATTTATTCTTTTATTTTTATGTGGATCATATTGAAAATGGCATACATTCAGACTGTGCTTGGTGCCCTCTCCCACTCCCCCCTTCCTATTTTATTTTTATTTTGAAACAGGGTCTTTCTCCTTTCATTTTTTTGCTGCTAGAACCAATTCATGGTTCTTTTGACAAACCTGCTATTTTCCTGTCTTAACCTCCCAAGTACTGAGATCACAGGCCTGCGCCACCACATCCAGATTCATAATTTAATTTTCATTTTGCTCATCACTTTATTTTGACAAGGACATTAGTGGAGAACTATGTTATTGTATCACCCAATTTCTCAATAAACCTCTGTCTCTTTTAGGGAAATTTAATAATAATAAGTTTCATATTGCAATAAGTTATAATTAAGGTAACATTTCAAATCTTACATTATTCATATTGACTTACTACAAAATAAATGGGCCAAACTTTGGCAGGAGTTGCAAGTCTTGCATGCATGGTGGCTTCTAGATCTGAAATACAGAGTCCTTTACCTTGTAAGAGACAGTCATCTTGGTTTCTATTTTGTTTTTTCTCTGTGCTGCCAGAGGGATTGGTTATTGCAAATTCATTGGTACAGTCCCCAAGAAACTTTGCCTGGCAAGCAAGCTACTGAATTTTTTTGAGGATTCTGTTGAAATTACAATTTTTGACTTGCCAACCAATAAGATATCACTTTTTTGGGGGGTAATGTGTTGGAGATTTAATCTAGGGAGATTCTACCTCTGATTTATATACATTCAGCCCTCTTTTATCTTATTTATTTTTTGAGGTACTAGGGATTGAACCCAAGGGCATTCTACCTCCAAATTACACCCCCAGCCCTATTTTATTCTTTATTTTGAAACAGGGTCTCACCAAGTTGCTGAGAACCTCACTCAGTAGCTGAGTCTGGCAGCCAACCTGCGATCTTCCTGTCTCAGCCTCCCAAGTACTAGGATTACAAGTGTGCACCACCATACCCGACCTATACTTTTTATTTTGGTGAAGGTTCTTGCCAAATTACTGAGGCTGTCCTTGAACCTGTAATCCTCCTGTCTCGGTCTCCCAAGTACTAGGATCCCCGGTGTGCACTACCAAGCCTGGCAAGACATCATTCATATAGTGAAACTTTAGACATTAGAGGCCATAAGCACAAGTTTTGGCCAATCCACCGGTAGCAGATGTCAAGGAAATTTGCTCCGTTAGCACTTTTTTTTTAACATGTGACAGTACCCTGCACAGAGGACTGTCCACTAACAATTTCAGAGCATTTCTAGTGAAAGCATGTGACTCAGGAGTTTCATAATACATTTTCATGATACATTTTCACTTTCAACTGGTCCAGAGACCTCACGCATGACTTTTTTTCTTTACTGGAAGTTTTACTCAAACTCTGTCAGTTGAATTCACAATCTCTTTTATACACAGAGCAAGGAGTCTAATATATGTACTTGACAAGTTACAATAGCAGTTGTCAGAAAATTGTGTGTGTGTGTGTGTGTGTGTGTGTGTGTGTGTGTGTGTGTAAGGGGTATGGTACGAGGGATTGAATCTAGCAGCATTCTACCTCTAAATTATACCCCAGTCCTTTTTAATTAATTAATTTATTTACTTGTGTGTGGTACTGGGGATTGAACCCAGAGGCATTCACCTCTAAGCTAAATACCCAGCCCAATTTTTTTTTTTTTTTCGGGTTTGGGGAGGAACCCAGGGGCATTTGACCTCTGAGCTACATACCCCCTGCCCTATTTTTTATTCTTTTTTTTTGGGGGGTGGTGGTACTGGGGTTCCTGGAAGCCCTTCTACCTCCAGGCTACACTCCCAGACCTATTTTATTTTTTAGAAATAGGGTCTCTTAAGCCAGCGCGGCTGGCTTCGAACCTGCGCGATCCTCCTGTCTCTGCCTCCCAAGCGCCACCACGACCGGCTTCTTATTCTTTATTTTGAAAACAGGGTCTCACTAAGTTGCAGAGGGCCCCACAAAGTAGCTGAGGCTGTCCGTGAACTGCGGTCCTCCCTCCAGTCTCAGCCTCCCGAATGCTGGGATTACAAGCGTGCACCACCACGCCCGGCTCAATTTTATTTCTTATGTGGAAGCAGGGTCTCACTAAGTTGCAGAGGGCCTCGCTAAGTTGTCAAGGTTGGCTCTGAACCTATGCTCCTTCTGTCTCAGCCTCCCAAGTATTTGGCTAAAGCATCTGTGTTAACCCTTAGAGTGCTGGGAGCGCAGGCAGGTGTGACGGCTCTGGAATCACTGGAGCAGCAGAGAGGCTTCTTTCCTGAGCCAGGATGAGGACAAGCAAGGCATCAGACGTTCAGAGTGGGCAGACCCACAAAAGTAGAGCTCCGTGACAGCGTCTGGTTTTAAGAGGCTGTCCTATCAGTTGGGACACATTTTAGCAATGAGAGCGCTGTGGGAGTGCCTGCTCTCAGTCCTCCCTTGTCGGTGCTCAGCCTCCAGCTCTGATGAGCACTCAGGACCACAGGAGGACTCCCGCCAGCCAGGGAGACCCTTTTGTCTTCTCTCCAAGGTACCTGTGACCTCGCTGGCCCTACCACCCTGCGCAGCACTCTCGTCCCGTGGTCACGAAATCCCTGCACAGCAGTACACGGCAGGTGGTCTTGTTAACCTCCATAAAACCCTCTAGTAAGGAGACACGAGCTCAAAGGAATCAAGACGGCTGATGTGCTATACGCACAAGAGAGGCAAGATGAGCCGGCTGTCTGTCCCCACAGCCAGGATCCCAAGGTGACATCGACGTGGCTGAGACCACATCAAGAGGTGGGTTGCGATTCCGTGAAGGGGCCAACTTTGAGTTGTAGCTAAGTACTCTCTGTAGTTGTGCCCTCAGGGAAGAGGGCAATGTAGAAATTTCCATGGCTCTGCAGAACCAGGGGGCAGGTAAGAAACTGCCCACTGGTAGCCTGCTGCAAGTCAAGGAGCCTCCTACAAGAGATCAGTAAGAAAAGGGCTGTGGTCACTGCTCACAAATCCGTCCTGTCTTTCCAGGGTCTGAGAGGGCATTTGGCCCAGGCTTGGTCAGACGATGGTTGAGTCTGGCCTGTGTGGCATATATATATATATGTAAAAGGCCAGGTGTGGTTGGTGTATCTTGTAATACCAGTACTTGGGAGGCTGAGACAGGAGGATTGCAGGGTTGAGACCAGCCTCAGCAACTTAGTGAGACCCTGTTTCAAAATTTAGAAAATAATCCAGGTGTGGTGGTGGGCATTTGTTATCCCAGCATTTGGGAGGCTGAGACAGGAGGATCGCGGTTTGTAGCCAGCCTCAGCTACTTAGTGAAGCCCTTTTCAACTCAATGAGACCCTGTTTCAAAACAAACAATAAAATATAGGGCTGAGGGTGTAGCTCAGAGGTAAAATGCCCTTGGGTTCCATCCTCAGTACTGCAAATAAATAAATAAATAAATAAATAAATAAATAAATAAATAATAAAATAGGGCTGGAGTGTAGGAGTGTAGCTCAGAGGTAGAATGCCCTTGGGTTCCATCCTCAGTACTACAAAAAAACAAAATGAAAAAATGGGCATGGTGGCACACACTTGTAACCCCAGTACTTGGGAAGCTGAGACAGGAGGATTGCAAGTTTGCAGCCAGCTTTAGCTACGTAATGAGGCCCTCTGTGACTTAGTAAGACCCTGTTTCAAAATAAAGAATAAAAAATTGGGCTGGGGGGCATACCTTGGAGGTAGAATGCCCCTCAGTTCAACCCCCAGCACCCCAAAAATTATATCCAGGTCCCTCATTTCTGATTTTTTTTTTTTTTTTGGTTCTGGGGTGGAACCCAGGGGCTTTACTTTCCTTCCTTCCTTCCTTCCTTCCTTCCTTCCTTCCTTCCTTCCTTCTTTCTTTTTTTTGTGGTACTGGGGATGGAACCCAGGGGCCTTCTACCTCCTGGCTACACTCCCAGACCCATTTTATATTTTTATTTGGAAACAGGGTCTCTTAAGCCAGCAGAGGATGGCTTCGAACCTGCGCGATCCTCCTGTCTCAGTCTCCCAAGCGCAGGGATTACAAGCGTGCGCCACCATGCCCGGCAGCCCAGGGACTTTCTACCTCCGGGCTATACTCTCAGACCTATTTTCTATTTTATTTTGAAACAGGGTCTCACTAAGTTGCTGAGAGCCTCACTAAGTAGCTGAGGCTGGCTTCGAACCTGCTCGATCCTCCTATCTCAGCCTCCCAAGCGCTGGGATTACAAGCGTGCGCCACCACGCCCGACTTATCATTTCTGATCTTAAATCTTAAATTTCCAGTCTCAAGCTGGCACCTTAATGGTTCTAAGAAATTATCTAACTTGTAGGTTAGGTAGAATCCTAATTCAGAAAAGAAATCAGAATCAGAATAAAAAATAGAGAAAAGAGAAATTAATGGGGCAGAATCAAGATAAAGATAACAAAACAACAAACTTTGATCTATGGAGTTAGTTAGTCCTTTGTAGCTCTTTATGTTATCATGGTATATTTATTGAGTTAATGAAGTCTTGTAATCATTGTAATAATATCATTTGTTTATAAGATACATAAAGTATTTAAAGAGATATAGCATATAGAAAAGGTCAATAATTTTTGCAATCAGTGTTTGGGAGAATCCAATTTCCCAAGTTTATACACTTTAGATTTGTTAGCTACAGAAGGAATAGATTATTTCAAGAAATACTGATGGTTGAAATATTAACATATTGATTTTTTGTGTGCCTCAAGCCCTTTTTATTTTATATTTTGTTTTACTTATTTATTTATTGTGGTAATAGGGACTTAACCCAGGGGCATTCTACATCTGAGCTACATCTCCAGCCCTATTTTATTTTTTATGTTGAAACAGGGTCTCAATAAGATGCTGAGGCTGTCCTCAAACCTGTGACCCTCCTAGTTCAACCTCCCAAGTACTGGGATTACAGGTGTGTGCCACCGTGCCTGGCACATACTGATCTTTTGATGAAGTTCAAATGATGGAGAGAGTTCTTTCCCCAAGTTTTCCTGACGAAATTTTAACAGAAGAGGAGGACCTGGAGGGCTGTCCCACACACTGAGTCTGGGAGTCATCATGGCTTTCTGAAAGACAAGAGCTATGGACAGGTAATCATAGTGTTCTTTCTGAGAAGTCAAACTAGGTCCAGGCTGGGTCACAGACTTGAGCTCAGTTTTTGAGCCAAGTGTGGTGATGCAGGCCTGTAATTCCAGTATTTGGAAGGCCACACCTGGCTTTGTAACCTGCCTCTTGATGCTAAGGTAGGGATTCTTGAAAACCACATAGCAATTAAAAATTACTGACATTATTTTCTTCCAAGGTATGTTAAAAGGAGACTGAACCTGGGCACAGTAGCACATGCCTATAGTCTCAGTACTTCAGAGGCTGAGACAAGGGAATAACTGGTTTAAGAACGGTCTTGGAAGCTGGGCGTGGTGGCGCACGCTTGTAATCCCAACATTCAGGAGGCTGAGACTGGAGGATCGAGGTTCGCAGCTACTTAGTGAGGCCCTCTGCAGCTTAGTGAGACCCTGTTTCAAAATAAAGAATAAAAAATAGGGCAGGGGGTGTAGCTTGGAGGTCAAATGCCCCTGGGTTCCATCCCCAAACCTGCAAAAAAAAAAAAAAAAAAAAAAAAAAGAACAGTCTTGGCTACCTAGTAAGATCTTTATTAACTTAATGAGATCCTTATCAACTTAGTGAGATCCTTGTCAACTTAGTGAGGTCTTTATCAGATCCTGTTTCAAAATAAAAAAAAATAAGCGGGGTGTGGTCGCTCACCCTTGTAATCCAGCATTTGGGAGGCTGAGACAGGAGGATCTCGGTTTGCACACAGCCTCAGCTACTTAGTGAGGCTCTTTACAACTCAGTGAGACCCTTTTTCAAAATAAAGGATAAAAAATAGGGCTGGGAGTGTAGTTTGGAGGTAGAATGCTCCTGGGTTCCATCCCTAGTATTGGAGAGAGAGAGAGAGAGAGAGAGAGAGAGAGAGAGAGAGAGAGAGAGAGAGAGAGAGAGGAAGAATGAGAATATGATAGGGTGTTTCAAGCTCTGTATAAATAGGAACAGAAACATAGAGGAGTAGTTGGAGTCAGCTGAAAAAAATCAAGAGGTCCTCTTGAACAGGATCCTTTTTTTTTTTTTTTTTTTTTGGTGGTACTGGGGTTCCTGGAAGCCCTTCTACCTCCGGGCTACACTCCCAGACCTCTTTTTACATTTTATATTTGGAAACAGGGTCTCCTAAGCCAGCGCGCGCGGCTGGCTTCGAACCTGTGCGATCCTCCTGTCTCTGCCTCCCAAGCGCGGGGATTACAAGCGTGCGCCACCACGCCCGGCTTGAACAGGATCTTAAAGAAATTTATGAAAATGACTTGACCAAGGGATAGGGAAGTACAGGAGGAACAGAGCTGCGTCCCCCAACCTCTTCCTGTCTTCTCCCCATCGTCTTCCCCACTTCTAAATAGGCCACAGGGGTTTTTATTGTTGTTGTTTGTTTGTTTAATGTTGAAATTTTTTCTAAGTCTGATGGGGGAGTGAAGAGGACAGTTGGATTCCTCATATCAGGGATTATTGGTAATTTGGTGGAAATAAAGACATTTGACTAAGGAGCCAGCAGGTAGTCTTGGAAATGAGAGAAGAGACAGTAGAGGCGCAGAGTGCAGAGCGTGTGGAGAGAGCTCGCCCTGAGCCTGCGGAGCCGGGAGCGACCCGCACGGCCCTCAGGCCTTTCTCCAGGTGGGTTTTCCAAGCAGAACCAATGTCACCTGCCTGCACAAGTATGATGCTATTTCTAGACACACAGAGAAAACAATGATATGACCTCAGGCTCCCCTTGCTCTCTGAGACCCCTGACCTCATTTGTTTGACCTGACCTCAGAGGCCATAGTTCTTAAATTATAAAGGACTGAAATAGGACCGTGGGTTGGGCCAGATTAGAGACAGTGCTGTCTCTAAGGAGGACAGCCTCAACAAATAGTGAGGCTCATCCACCTAGCAAGACCCTGTTTCAAAAGAGAAGTAAAAGAGGGCTGGGAGTGTAGCTCAGATGGAGAAATATCCCTGGGTTCAATCCCTTGTCACACACACACACACACACACACACACACACTCACACACACACACACAATCAAATTATGAAAATGTTTCCTCTGGTTGCCTAACATGTGTGAGGCCCTGGGCTCAATCCCCACCAGGGAGGGAGGGAAGAGAAAGAAAGGAAGAAGGGGGAGAGAAACAGAGAGAGACAGAGACAGAGAAAGAGACAGAGAGAGAGAGACAGAGAGAGATACAGAGAGAGAGAGAGACAGAGAGAAGCAAGAGGAAGGGAGGAGGGGAGGGAGGAAGGAAGGAAGAGAGGAAAGAAAAAAGAAAAGAAAGAAAGCCCTCTCATTTTGTAAAGCTCTGCTTCGGCTCCCGCCAGCCTCAGCTTTACGGAAGGCTCTGCCTTTTTCACTGGGCAAATTATCTCTGCCAACATGTCCAAGGTGGATTTGGGCACCTTTTTTGCACCCCCTTTCAGAAGTTGCTAAAGTCTCTGGCATATCCACAAGCTAGATGAGCACCACACCACATCCACAAATGCTAGAAAAGACAAAAAAGGCCAGATAAGGCTTACAGTGTTCTCTCTCTCTCTCTCTCTCTCTCTCTCTCTCTCTCTCTCTCTCTCTCTCTAGTACTAGGGATGGAACCCAGTGGCCTTCTACCTCCGGGCTACACCCCAAGATCTATTTTTTTACTTGGAAACAAGGTCTCTCTAAGTTGCTGGCAGCCTCACTAAGTTGCCAAGGCTGGCTTCGAACCTGTGATTCTCCTGTCTCCGCCTTCTAGGTACTGAGATTACAAGTGTGCAGCACCATGCCCAGTTTACTCATTATTGTTTTTATTGCAATCAATCTTATCTGGAAGGAAGGGGAAATACCAAAACAGAAGAGAACAGAGTTTGAATTCTAGTTTGCTAAGATTCCAGGTAGTTTTTCTCCTGTGGGATTTTAGTCTGAGGGGAGCATGGACTATGAAGAGATCATTTGATGGTAAATAAAACTAAAAACTATATGTAATAGGCCAATCACTTCTAGTATTGACTTGACCTCCTTTTTTTTTGGCACTATAGTTTGAACCCAGAGGCATTCTACCTCTGACCCTTATTTAATTTTTATTTATTTTATTTAATCTATTTATTTTTGGGGGGTTACCAGGGATGGAACCCAGGGGCATTCTACCTCCAATCTATACCCCCAGCCCTATTTTTTATTCTTTATATTTTGAAACAGGGTTTCACTAAGTTGCAGAGAGCCTCACTAAGTAGCTGAGGCTGGCCGTGAACCAGGAGCTACCTGTCTCGGTCTCCTAAATACTGAGATTATGAGCATGCACCACCACATCTAGCTCTAATTTTTTTTTATTTTGAAACAGGGTCTTGCTAGGTTGTTGAGAGCCTCGATAAATTGCTGAGGTCGGCTTTGAGGCTGTGATCCTCCAGACTCAGCCTCCCAAGTACTGAGATTACAAACATGGGCCACCACACCAGGCTTTAGGGTCGATTTTAAATGTGGGGTTAAAAAATGCAGTCTCTAGCCGGGCATGGTGGTGCAAGCTTGGAGGCTGAGACAGGAGGATCCCTCAGGTTCGAAGCCAGCCTCTGCTGGCTTAAGAGACCCTGTTTCCAAATAAAAAATATAAAATAGGTCTGGGAGTGTAACCCAGAGGTAGAAGGCCCTTGGGTTCCATCCCCAGTAGCACCAAAAAAAAAAAAAAAAAAAAAAAAAAATCAGTCTTGCACAATTTGGGGCATGTACTCGGCACTTACACATTGGGGTGACAGTATCTGATTTTTATTTATATAATTGGTGGTCGTGGTGATTGAACCCAGGGGCAGTCTACTGTGGAGCTTCACCTCTGGCCCTTGTAATTGTTTTTTTTTTTTTTTTTTTTTTTTGGTGGTACTGGGGTTCCTGGAAGCCCTTCTACCTCCGGGCTACACTCCCAGACCCATTTTTACATTTTTATTTGGAAACAGGGTCTCCTAAGCCAGCACGCGCGGCTGGCTTCGAACCTGCGCGATCCTCCTGTCTCTGCCTCCCAAGCGCGGGGATTACAAGCGTGCGCCACCACGCTCGGCCCTTGTAATTGTTTTGATTTTAATTTTTTAGTCTTTGAGACAGGGTCTTGCCAAGCTGCAGAAGCTGGCCTTGAACCTGTGATCCTCCAGAGACAGTGAAGAATAAGGAGCAGAGACGCTATTAACCCTTAGACCACAGACGATGGCAAACAGCTTCTTTAGGTATCGCAGGTTCCAGGCCAGCCTCAGCAACAACAGACTTGCAGTGACCTAGCAAGACTCAGTTGCAAAATAAAAATTAAAAAGGGCTGGGGTGTAGCTCGGAGACAGAACGTCCGTGGGTTCAACCTCCAGCACCAAAATATAAATAGATGCATAATAAAATAAAATCCTGACTTCGCTTTGCACTGACTTTAGAAAGATCCAACTTCCAGGTGCTGCCGGCCCCTCCAAGGAACTGTCCCAGGTTCCCTCCCCGTTTTCTCCAAATTACAAGCAAGCACCCCCCTCACACATCCCCGATGCGGCCCTCCCAGTGGCCGCCAGACCCGCGAGGGAGGGACTCAGCAGGTGGCCCGTACCACTTACCTAGAGCCGCACTGCACTTTGGCTATCACGGCTATTGAGGGCAGAGACTGTCGCCGCAGCGGGGCCTGGGCGGAGGGTGCAGGGGAGAGGCGGAGCCGGGAGGAGCCTGGGGAGAAGGGACGGAACACCCAGACCTCAGGATCCCAAAGGCGAAGAACTCAGAGATGCCCAAACCCGGACCGCCTGGATGGAAAAGTCTAGAAAGACCTCAGGAGCCGGGCGTGGTGTGCACACCTGTCATCGCGGCCTGGATTTGGGACACTGAGGAGGGAGGATCATAGGTTGGAGTAGTTTCGCCTTAGTAATTTTGCAAGATTCCCAGCAACCTAGTGAGACCCCGTTTCAAAACACAACGTAACACAACAAAACCATAAAATAAAGGCTGGGAGTCCCTGGATTCAATCCCCAACACCAAAATACATACATACATACATACATACATACATACATACATACATACATACCAGGTTCCCTGGGCCTTTCCTCGGGGTCCAGGGCCAGGCCCCTCCGCGCAGTCCCTTCTACCTGCGGGGGTGGGAGCTGCAGCTCCAGGGCTGCCCGTGCTCCCAGGCCCTGTGTCAGGCAGCTCCCCGCCATGGCTGGGGGCGCTCAGACCCCCCGGGCAGCGCTTCCAGGTGTCTCCCTTCCACCAAGTGGGCTCCCTGAAAACCCTGCTCCTGGCGGCGCATGCGCACAGCTGGTGCAGGGGTTTAAAATGTGAAACCCAGACATACCCAAATCTTGCCAAGCCAGAAAGAAGGCAGCAGACTCTCGGATCAAGACGAGCCCCGAGCCTGCGACAGCGAGGTGTGCTTCCGCTAATATTTATCTTACGTGTCAAAGTATTTTCCTGCATTATTTTTGGATACCTACAGATTTTTGCGGGCTCCTTTCAATCTTCTTTTCTTTCTTTTTGTGGTACTGGGGGTGGAACCCAGGGGCTTTTCTACCTCCAGGCTATACTCCCAGACCTATTTTTTTATATTTTATTTGGAAATGGGGTCTCACTCATTTGCTGAGAGCCTCACTAAGTAGCTGAGGCGGGGGTTTAGAACCTGTGCGACCCTCCTGTCTTGGCCTCCCAAGCGCTGGGATTACAAGCGTGCATTACCACACCCGACTCTTTTTTCTTTCTTTTTTTTTTTCTCTTTATTTTAATGGTTTCTTTTCACTTCATACCGTTTTGCTTAAAAAATTAAAACAGTTCTCACCTCTATATACACCTGTGCTTCTCTCTGCACGTCTCCAAGGAGGCCGGATTGTCCTTACCCAGGCCCCTGATTTTTTTTCCTCCTCCCTCTTCCTCCCCCTCCTCCTTTCTTTTCTTTTCTTTTCTATTTTTTCTTTTTTTCTTTTTTTTTTTTTTTTTTTACAGTACTGAGGATGGAACCCAGGGGCATTTTACCTCCAAGCTACACCCCCAACCTTACCTTTTTATTCTTTATTTTGAAACCGGGTCTCACTGAGCTGCAGAGCCTCACTAAGTAGCTGAGGCTGTCCTCGAACCGCGACCTTCATCTCAGCCTCCCAAATGCTGGGATTACTAGCATGAGCCACCGCCCGGTCCCTATTTTGGCTCCGCCCCAGCGCACCGATCCCGCAGGCTCCCTGCTGGCCGTCCAGCTGTAGGAGTGAGTGGAGCTCCTGCGGCTCAGAGCGTGGGCTGTAGCCTTCCACCGCTCGCCCCAAAGCAGATTGCACATGCGGGGATGGGGAGGGCGCAGAACGACCGCAATAAAGACTGTTAAAAGGTAACTTCCAGCCAGGCGCGGCAGACCAAACCTGAAATCCCAGTACTTGGAGGCTGAGAACAGGAGGATCGCCTGTTCGAGGCCAGCCTCAACAGCGTAGCGATACTAGACAACCTAGTGAGACCTGGTGTCCAAAAAAACCAAAGCAAAGCAAAACAAAACAAAACATTAAAAGGGCTGGGGGTGTAGAATGCCCCTGGCTTCAATGCTCAGGCTGTCTGTCTGTCTGTCTGTCTGTCTCTCTCTCTCTCTCTCTCTCTCTCTCTCTCTCTCACACACACACACACACACACACACACACACACACACACACACACCTTCCTCTGAATGTGTGGTGGGGCACTCGAGAGTCTGAAACAGGAGGATATCAGGTTCGAAGCCAGCCTCACCAATTTAGCGAGACAGCAATTTAGAGAGACCCTGTCCTATTTACCCAGAGGAAAAAGGCCCCTGGGTTCAACCCCCAACACCAAAGTAAACGAATAACTTTCCCCATTGAATCCCTTGGGAAGCTGAGACAGGAGGCTCACAGTTTCGCGGCCCGGTTTCCAAAATAAAAAATAAAGTAGGGCTGGGGGGGGGGGGGTCCATCTCCAGTACTGCCAAATAAATAGCCTTTCATCCACAGCGTTTTCCGCTCTCAGAAAATTCGTGCAAGGGCCTAGAGCTTAAACATAACAGAAAGGAAGATCAACCAGGTCAAAGCCAAGAGGTTTGTTCGGGGTTGCCACACCGGCGGCAGGCAGGAGCGTGGGGGGCTCGGTGGCTGGAGACCCCACCCCGCGGGGCCGGTCCGAGCGCACTTGGCCTTCTCTGATTGGTCCTAAATCGCGAGAGGGGTAAAAACTGCGGAGCTGGGTTCCCGGGTCTTTTTTTTATTTATTTATTTATTTTTGGTGGTACTGGGGTTCCTGGAAGCCCTTCTACCTCCGGGCTACACTCCCAGACCTATTTTATATTTTTGAAACAGGGTCTCTTACGCCAGCGCGGCTGGCTTCGAACCTGCGCGATCCTCCTGTCTCCGCCTCCCAAGCGCGGGGATTACAAGCGTGCGCCACCACGCCCGGCTCCCGGGTCTTTTTAGGATCCGTAAGGCACAGGTTTCCCGGGAGGGCGGCTGCAGGTTGCTGGTCAGAGGTCTGGCCGTCGCCGGTGCAATTCGTCTCGAATGCATTAATTCAAGACCGCGGGCGGCCGGCGTCGGCCCCTGTAAGCCGGCTCGGCAGGGCGGGCGGGGCCCGGGCTGGGCGGCCGCCCGCGGTCCCTGGCCCCGGGCACCACCCGGCGCTCGGGTTCGCCAGCCGCTTCCACGGCCGGTGGTTCTGGCTCCTCCAGTGTTTCCAGGCTTTGCAGCTTCCCCGGCCAGTTGCAAAAGGCCGCTAGCCGTTCAGCACAACCCACTCTCCGCCAAAACCGAGCGGGGAGACGTGCCGCGTCTCTGTGGCGCAATCGGTTAGCGCGTTCGGCTGTTAACCGAAAGGTTGGTGGTTCGAGCCCACCCAGGGACGTGATAGTTATTTTATAACACATGAGATGGTTCCAGCATCGCTTTCTTTACAAGCAGATACTATCTTCCTAATTTACTAACTCCGGCCGGCTAAAGACTCCTCAAAGGAAAAGAAAAAAAAATCTGTTAAAAGGAAATTTAGCCCCTGGCATGGTGGCACAGGCTTGTAATCCCCGCGCTTGGGAGGCCGAGACAGAGACAGGAGGATCGTGCAGGTCAGCCGCTGGCTTAAGAGACCCTGTTTCCAAATAAAATATAAAATAGGTCTGGGAGTGTAGCCCGGAGGTAGAAGGGCTTCCAGGAACCCCAGTACCACCAAATAAATAAATAAATAAATAAATTTTTTAAAAATGTAGTTGGGAGGCTTGGAAGTTGCTTGGGACAGAGGCTGTGAGATCGCTGCTGTTATCTGAGTGTGGTTTCTGGGGCGAAATATTGTTTACTTTTTCTCTTTTAGTTTGGGGCAGGGGGACTGGGGATGGACTCCAGGCATGGTTCGACCATTCAGCTCTACTCCCAGCCCTTTTTATTTATTTTTTGAAACAGGGTCTCGATAAATTGTTGAGGTTGGCCTCAAGCCTGCCATTACAGTGGGATTACAGTGTATGCCACCATGCCTGACTTCTTGGGTTTTTGTTTTGTTTTGTTTTTTTCTTATGTGCTGCTGGGTGAAGAAATAGCTTCTTGGGGTAGGAGGGAGGTAATATACAGCACATTAACATTAGCAGTAAGATACGTTGGGTGTGTTGGCTCACAGTTGTAATCCCAGTACTTGGGAGGCTGAGACAGGAGATCGTAGGTTCGAGGACAGCCTCAGCAAATAGTGAGACTCTCATCAACCTAGGGAGACCCTTTTTCAAAACAAAAAGTAAAACAATTGAACTGGGGTTATATCTCAGAGGTAGAATGTCTCTGGGTTACATCTGTAGTACCCCCCAAAAATCTAAAACAGATGTATTTTAGTGTTCCTATTATATCTCTTTTTTTGTAACTACTCAGTTTCTATGGTTTGTTTTCATGCCATTGCTCTAATTTCCTTTATTCTTGGAAAGTTGTGATTGAGTGGCAAGTGAAAACTATGGAAGCTTTAGAACCTTGTATCTTTTTCCAGAGATTAGAGAGATTAGAGATTGTTCACTGTCCTCCCCAGGAAGGCAGCCAGGGGCAAGACACTTCAAACCAATCACGCACAGGCTTCGAACCTGCGCGATCCTCCTGTCTCCGCCTCCCAAGCGCGGGGATTACAGGTGTGCGCCACCACGCCCAGCATATTCTTTTCTTATTTTTTATAAGCTTTCCTTGATTTTTTTTTATTTAAACAAAATTAAAGGAAATCTCTGTCTCCACTGGATTTGCCCACAGTTCTAAGCTGTAGATGTGTAGGGCTACCCTCTGAGAGGTTCCTTCTTTTTTGAGGTCCTGAACTACAATTTATGCCCATCAATTTGGGACCACCATACATGGAAAACTACTTTCTTTCAGCCACACTCTGCCACTAGTCTGTTTTTATTTTTTATTTTTTTGGTATGGTACTAGGGATGGAACCTAGGGGCATTCTACCTCTGAACTACACACAGCCCTATTTTATTCTTTTATTTTGAAACAGGATCTCACTAAGTAGCAGTCCTCCTGTCTCGGCCTCCCAAGTACTGGGATAACAAGTGTGCACCACCACGCCCGGATCTCCAGTCGAAGCTCTCAGCCGCACAGAGTTGAGTTGGTAAATGCCTGGACGGGTAAACTCTTGTCCAGTGTCCCCCTTGATTTTCTGTTTCCTCCTCCTCCTCCTCCTCCTCCTCTTCCTCCTCTTCCTCCTCCTCCTCCTCCTCCTCCTCCTCCTCCTCCTCCTCCTCCTCTTTTGGTGGTACTGGGGTTCATGGAAACCCTTCTACCTCTAGGCTACACTTCCCAGACCTACTTTTATACTTTTTTTTATTATTTGGAAACAGGTCTCTTAAGCCAGCATGGCTGGCTTCAAACCTGTGCAATCCTCCTGTCTCTGCCTCCCAAGCGCGGGGATTACAAGCGTGCGCCACCACGCCCGGGATATTCTTTTCTTATCTTTCCTTGATAAAGCATATGCCTTCCTTGCTGTTTCCAGGCACTTTCTTTAGCCTGTCTGCAGCCTACCCCACTGCCCTGGTATAGCTGGGCTGCTGGGGCATGGTCCTGGGATGAGGGACAATACCCTTGTACTGACTCCCCTCAGAAAGTGCGGTAGAGATACTGGCCAGCCAAACCCTTACATTTACTTCCTAATTATTTTATAGTAATTTACTACTATCTATGCTATTGAGAGTATTTGTATCTAGTGTACTTGTCTTGTTTTTGTTTTTGTGATGCTGGGGTTGAACCCAGAGGCATTCTACCTCCCAGCCATACCCCCAGCCTTTATTTTAGTTTTTATTTTGAAACAGGGTCTTACTAGGTTGCTGAGGCTGGCCTCAAACCTGTGAGCCTCAGGCTCAGGCTCCCAAGTAGTGAGATTACAGGCATACACCACCATACCAGCTACTTGTTTTACTGTTATAAAATACACATACCAAAGCCGGGCGTGGTAACACACGCTTGTAATCCCAGCATTCAGGAGGCTGAGATGGAAGGACAGCCTCAGCTACTTAGTGAGGCCCTTTGCAACTCAGTGAGACCCTGTTTCAAAATAAAGAATAAAAAATAGGGATGGGGTTGCAGCTCAGAGGTAGAATGCACTTGGGTTCCATTCACAGTACTGCAAAAAAGAATCACACATACTATATAATCTACCATCTTAATCATTAAAATTTTTTGTGATTGCCTGTCTCAGCCTCCCAAATGCTGGGATTACAAGCGTGTGCCATGTAAGATAAATATTAGCAGAAGCGTGTGCCACCACACCTGACTTGCTATTTCTTTTCCTTCCTTCCTTCCTTCCTTCCTTCCTTCCTTCCTTCCTTCCTTCCTTCCTTCCTTTTCCCCCGTGCGGAGCCGTGCACTGGGGAAAGGCGGCCCTGGAGGTGGCTGCAGGCCAGGGTCCCTCTCATTCTTGTGCCTGTGACTCAGGCTCAGTGTGTCACTAAAAACACTTTTGCCAGCCAGGCATGGTGGCGCACGCTTGTAATGCCTGTGCTTGGGATGTGGAGACAGGAGGATTGCGCAGGTTCGAAGCCAGCCGCACTGGCTTAGGAGACCCTCTTTCTAAATAAAAATATATTTAAAAAAATAGGTCTGGGAGTGTTACCCGGAGGTAGAAGGGTTTCCAGGAACACCAGTACCACCAAACAAACAAAAAACAAAGAAAACAAAACACTTTTGCCCAGTCTGTGGCCTAGATGTTACTAGGGTCCATCATGAACCTTTTATTTGTTTGTTTGTTTAGAGGTACCGGGGATGGAAACCAGGGGCATTCTACCTCCTAGCTACACCCCCAGCCTTACCTTTTTTTTTTTTTTCTTTATTTTGAAACAGGATCTCACTGACTTGCAAAGGGCCACACTAAGTAGCTGAGGCTGGCCGAGAACCAGGATCTTCCTGTCTCAGCCTCTCAAATGCTGGGATTACAAGCGTGAACCACCATGCCTGGCTGTTTTCTTTTTAAATTTAATTTTTTGGTGTGGTACTGGAGATTGAATACAGGATCCTTCTGCCTCCGAGCTAAACACACAGCCCCATTTATTTATTTACTTATTTATTATTTAATTTTGTTGTGGTACTGGGGATTGAGCCCAGGGGCATTCTGCATCTGAACTACACTCCCAACCCTATTTTATTTTTATTTTGGAACTTCCCTAGATTAATGAGAGTCTCACTATTTGCTGAGGCTGTCCTCAAACCTGCAACCCTCCTTTCTTCAGCCTTCAAGTACTGGGATTACAAGCGTGTGTCACCACGCCCAGCCTCAGCCCTTTTATTATTATTATTATTATTATTATTATTATTATTATTATTACTTTTCATTTTGAAACAGAATCTTGATCAGGCTATACTCTCAGACCTATTTTTTCTTTATTTGGAAACAGGGTCTCACTCAGTTGCTGAGAGCCTCACTAAGTAGCTGAGGCTGGCTTCGAACCTGTGTGATCCTCCTGTCTCAGCCTCCCAAGCGCGGGGATTACAAGCGTGCGCCACCACGCCCGGCTCATAAACAATTTTCAATGGTTTTGTCGCACCCCAGGCAACTCTGTCAAGATCTGGGGAAAAGAGTAAGGAAATCCATCAGGCTTGCAGGTCAACATCATGTGAAGTCCCATTACTCATTTTCAGGAAATTAAGATATTTTAGGGTCTCTAGCAACAGGAAAAGTAACTGATAGCACCAGAATAAAATTCAAAACAGACATTAGCAAAGTGGGACACTTATAGAGATTTAAAAAAAAAAAAAAAGAAACGCAAAACAACACCTTACAAGTAACAAAGTTAGGTGGAGATGAGTTCGGAAGGTTAAAATTAATCTCGTGTTAAAGGAGACGCTGCCGTTGCTTCTTCAAGGGGAAGGAGCCCAGTGTCGCCCAAGGTACTAGTTATTGTGAGATGAAAATATAAGATATCACACTAAATTTATTGATACTTGCAATGTGATATTCCAGGTTGGGCCACTATGTTCTTGAAAATGGAATGTACAGGGGATGAAACCAAGAGAGTTCCCAAGGAGAAAAACAGTTAAGAACCACTTAGAAGTCTTCAATTTTCCAGGTAGTAAGAACCCCAAGAATTGTTTGTATTGAAACTGTCTTAGGCTCTCTCCTTCTTGAGATGGCCACATTCTCCCTTGAGCATGTATCTCCCACCTTCCCAAGTAAACCTGTCTTGGTCTCTGACTGGCACATGCTGAAATTCTTTTCTGCCCTGGAAGCCAAAGACCCCGCTGATTCTGAGTTTCCAAGGCCAGGAATCGACCCATCACCCCCTGACAGGGTCACAGGCCCGTGCCACTACGAATGTGTACGTCTTGCTTCCCCAGTGGAAATCTCTGTGTCTCTGGGAAAAAAAAGAAAAAGAAAGAGAAAGAGAAAAAGAAAAAGAAACTGTATTAAAGCCAGGCATAGTAGCTCATGCCTATATTCCCAGTACTTCAAAGGCTGAGACAGGAGGACGGCAAGTTCAAGGCCAGCCTCAGCTATTTAGTGAGGCTCTCAGCTACTTAGTGAGATCCTGTTTTAAAATAAAGAATAGATGGGTGTGGTGGCGCACGCTTGTAATCTCAGTGCTTGGAAAGATGAGACTGGAGGATCGCACAGGTTCGAAGCCAGCCTCAGCTACTTAGTGAGGCTCTCAGCAAATAAGTGAGACCCTAATAGGTCTGGGAGTGTAAGCTGGAGGTAGAAAGCCCCTGGGTTCCATCTCCAGTACAAATAAATACATAAATAAATAAAAAACCAGGGTGGGGGTGTAGCTCAGAGGTAGAATGCTCCTGGGTTCAATCCCAGTACTGAAAACAAAAAACAAAAAACAAAAAAACCAGTGCTGGGCGTGGTGGCACACACTTGTAATCCCCGTGCTTGGGAGGCTGAGACAGGAGAATCACGCAGGTTCGAAGCCAGCCTCAGCTACTTAGTGAGGCTTTCAGCAACTTAGTGAGACCCTGTTTCCAAATAAAATATATTTTAAAAAAGGTCTAGGAGTATAGCCCAGAGGTAGAGAGCCTCTGGGTTTCACCCCCAGTACCACCACCAAAAACAAACAAACAAACAAACAAACAAAAAAAAACAAATACAACTTCCTGCTTTCCAAAGTTCCATTCCCTGGGAACTTTACCTCAAATATGAGTCACAAATATGAGTCTCTTAGCCCAGTTTAGACCCCAGTTGTTGCCGGGTGCTGTGGCACACACTTGCAATCCCAGTACTTAGGAAGCTGAGACAGGAGGATCACAGATTCGAGGACAGCCTTGAAAAGTAATGAGACATATTGACCTAGTGAGACAAAAAATAAAATAAACTTGAGGGTGTAGCTCAAAGGTAGAATGTCCGAAGCGATGATCCCCAGGACACTTGAATGCAGATCAATCCCCAGGACCACTAAACATACAAAAAAAACTAGCAAAGCCTGCTTTGTCTTCTAAACGCCAGCCTCATGCTGGTGTCTCCTCCCACCTGCTGGATCTTTGCTTTACCCGGTGGGTTGCTGGGGTCCTCCTGGCTGAGGCCCTCTTTGAAGGGGCGCAATACAGGCCTCACTCTGCCCTCTCCCATAGGGTCTGCTCTTGGGTTCTTTGCTCCTGTGAGCAAAGAATTTTGGGAATCTCACTTTTTTTTTTTTTTTTTTGGTACTGGGGATAGAACCCAGGGGCATTCTACCTCCAAGCTACACCCTCAGCCCCATTTTATTTTATATTTCAAAACAGGATTTTGCTAAGTTGCTGAGGCTGACCTCAAACCTGGGATCCCGTCTCAGCCTCCCAAGTACTGAGATTGCAGACATCTGCCATCAAAAATCTCCCATTTGGTTTTGATCCTTTAGGGAGCTTTGGCGAAAGACTTGGCTATGGTGAAGACCTAGGCACGCTTTCTCTCCATCCTTCCTTTCCAAAGAGGCTGTGAGAGGGCTCTTCCTGAAACATCATCCCAGCTGAAGACCGGAGTGCAGCTGAGCCACCCTGCGAGAAGAAGGGACCTGCGGAAAGAGGAGGGAATGGGTGGAAGGTGCGGCCTGAGGAAGCGGGCGTCCCTTCTGTGTCTCAAGTGGGGAAGACACTCTGCTCAGAGACTTCCATGATCAGAATTACATCATGACTGTTGGGCTGGCTGTTAGGGCCTACAGCTGGGCTCTGGACCTTTATTGCATGACTTTTTTTTCTCTTCTTCTCCTCCTCCTCCTCCTCCTCCTCCTCCTCCTCCTCCTCCTTCTTCTTCTTCTTCTTCCTCTCTCTCTCTCTCTCTCTCTCTCTCTCTCTCTCTCTCTCTCTCTCTTCTTTTTCTTCTTGGTACTGGGGATTGAACCCAGGGGTGCTCTACCTCTAAGTTATACCCCCAGTCTTTTTTTTTTTTTTTTTTTGGTACCAGGGATTGAACTCAGTGGCATTCTACCTCTCTGAGCTATATCCCTAGCCCTTTTTATTTTTTATTTGGAAACAAAGTCTCACTAGTTTGCTGAGGGTCTTGCTAAATTGCTGAGGCTGTCCTCAAACCTGCGATCCTTCCTTTCTGCCTCCCAAGTATTGAAATTACAGGTGTGTGCCACCATGCCGAGCTGCATGGCTTTCTCTTTATTCTCTTTAGACCTTCCTGGATTTTTTTCTTTTTTTTCTTTCTTTTCTTTTTTTTTTTTTTTTTGGTGGTACTGGGGTTCCTGGAAACCCTTCTACCTCCGGGCTACAATCCCAGACCTATTTTTATACTTATTTAAAATTTGGAAACAGGATCTCACTAAGTTGCTGAAAACCTCACTAAGTAGCTGAGGCTGGCTTCGAACCTGTGCGATCCTCCTGTCTCAGCCTCCCAAGTGCGGGGATTACAAGCATGCACCACCACGCCCGGCTCGGAATTTTTTTTTAGAGAAAAAAATGTATCAATTTTTTTGAGAGGAGTGGTACCAGGGATTCCTGACCTTCTCTTTGTAGATTTTGTAGATGGAGAAACTGAGATAGAAACTAGTAAAGTGACTTCACGAGTTGAGACAGAGAGAGAGAGAGAGAGAGAGAGAGAGAGAGAGAGAGAGAGAGAATGAGGGTGCACTGGGGTTACTGGTTCCTGCTGCAGACACTTAACTGCTTTGCCTCTCTCAAGAACAAAAGGAACTAGTATTTTCCCCTTTACTCTCTATAACAAATAGGTGTCCTGTTAGATAGGACACTGAGATTCTATGTCAGCTTAGGCTCCTCCTCCTCTTCCTCCTCCTTCTTGGTACTAGGGATGGAACTCGGAAATTCTACCTCTGAGCTACCTTCCCAGCCCTGGCGAACATGTGATCTGCCCGTCCCAACCTCCCAAGAACTGGTAGTACAGGCATGCACCACCATGCTCAGCTCCAGCTCACATCACTTAAAACTTTTTAACAAATGTGAACCCCTGTGAGTCAAGCACTCTGCTAGTTATAGTTGAGAATACAAAAGCAGTAGTACTTAGTGGTTAAATTACAGGAGCTGGAAGATGGCTTGCAACCTGGCTATCTGTAGAAAAGACACAGATATGTCCATGCTGGCAAAGGGAAAGTTCTGAAGCCTGGAGCATGTGATCTCTCCTCTCTCAGGGTTGATTTTCCTTTTAACTGTCCAATGAACCCCCTGGTGTTTACTAAATTGAAATAGGTATTAGGCTCAAGAGAAAGACTGGAGAGCACATAAATTTTTTCTTTTCTTTTTTTTTCAGTACTGGGGATTGAACCCAGTAGCATTTTACCTCCAACCTACCCCCCAGTCCTATTTTTATTCTTTATTTTGAAACAAGGTCTCACTAAGTTGCAGGAGGCCTCACTAAGTAGCTGAGGCTGGCTGTGAGCCTGCCATCCTCCTGTCTCAGCCTCCCAAGTACTGGGATTACAAGCGTAGCCTGTGCCACTACACTGAGCTAAATTGAATTGGAAACAGTCTCTCTAAATTGTTGAGGGCCTGGCTAGATTGCTGAGACTGGCCATGAATTTGCAACCCTCCTGTTTCAGCCTCCCAGGTACTGGGATTATAGGCATGTGCTACCACGTTCTGGCCAAGAGAACACATTTTAAAGAAGAAAAATGGAAACCTGGTTCTCTTTTCAGAAGTATGCAGAAGGGAGAATGGCAATTTTAGAAGGGGACTTTCGCTGGCCAGGTATGGTGGTGTACACTTGTAATCCCAGTATTTGGGAGGCTGAGACCAGAGGATCGCGGTTCATAGACAGCCTCAGCTACTTAGCGAGGTCCTTCACGACTCAGTGATACCCTGTTTCAAAAGGAAAAAGAAACTGAAAAAATAGGGCTGGGGGTATGGCTCAGAGGTACAATGACCATGGGTTCATTCCCCAGTACTGCAAATAAATAAATAAATAAATAAATAAATAAATAAAAGGGCTGGGGGTGTAGCTCGGAGGTAGAATGTACCTGGATTTCATCCCCAGACCAAATAAATAAATAAATAAGTAAGTAAATAAATAGGAGTGTAGCTCAGAGGTAGAATGCCTCAGGGTTCGATCCTCAGAACCACACACACATACCCACCAAAACCAAAACAAAACAAAACAAAAACATGGTACAGAACTGTTCTGACTTAGGCATGGTTTAGAACCCATCAGTACTAGGACCAGGTTCCTTAGAACGTTCCCTAGGCCCCCAGCGCACATAGGATCAGCAAGCTTGAGGAGTAGTGTGTGTTCCCCAGTGGCAGAGGCAGAGGCGAGACAGAGAGGCCTCATCTCAGTGAAAGGAGTAGATGGGACAGAGCCATGGAACTGGGGCACCAGTCTTGTAGCAAGACTTGGAGGGCATGACTTGGAGGCTCTGGCTGGAGCGGTTCAGCTGAACAAATGTCTCGGGATCTGTGAGTACAAAAGGCCTTTTTATGTTGTGTGTGACCTGGAGCAGAGCAAGCAGAGATGACACTCTTTGTGGCGGGCTCAGGGAAAGCCCATTGGGTAAGCTCTCTAGAGACTCCACCCAAGAAATCCTAAGAAAATTCAGAGTTTCCGGGACGTGGGTGTTAAGTCAGTCGCATCTCTGATCCTAGATGGCACCCAGTGTTTATAATCTGGAAAGTGAGACCTGCTTAATTATTATTAATGTGTGTGTGTGTGTGTGTGTGTGTGTGTGTGTGTGTGTGTTACTGGAAATTGAACCCAAGGGCAATCTATCTCTAAGCTACACCCCGACCCTATTTTATTTTTTATTTTGAAACAGTCTTGCTAAGTTGCCAAGGCTGTCCTTGAACCTGTGGTACTCCTGTGTCTGCCTCCCAAGTACTGGATTACAGGCTGAGACCTGGGTAAATTTTGACTGGACTTTTTTTTTTTTTTTTTTGGTGGTACTGGGGTTCCTGGAAACCCTTCTACCTCCGGGTTACACTCCCAGACACCTATTTTTTATATTTTTATTTGGAAACAGGGTCTCTTAAACCAGCTGAGGCTGGCTTCGAACCTGTGCGATCCTCCTGTCTCCGCCTCCCAAGCGCGGGGATTACAAGCGTGCGCCACCACGCCTGGCTTGACTGGATCTTTCTAAATTTGATTTTCAGATGACTGTGCAAAATAAGAAGACTAAAGTAGGACATGTGTCTCAGACCCTCAGGTGACTCCAACTTTTCAGGGGCTAGGAAAGATCCGATCTGATGAAGAATCCTGAGGCCAGGGCCAGAGAGCTGCCAGCTACCAAACAGCTACACAGTTTTCTTGCAAAGAGAGGTTTCTACCATAAGCTACACTTAGAGGAGATCTAGAGACTAGAAAACACCTGGAATGCCGTGCTGCCTCAGCGACCAGTGTTAATGGGCCACTGACAACCCTACCTAACAGACTAGGCTCACAGAGCAAGTTGAACTTTTATGGTTTCTAGGTGTCTTATGAGGGGTGTGTGTGTGTGTGTGTGTGTGTGTGTGTGTGTGTGTGTCTGTGTGTGTGTGTGTGTCTGTGTGCGCAGGCACGCAGGACTGGGGATTGAAACTAGGAGCATTCTACCTCCCAGCTTCACCTCTAACTCTTTTATGTTTTACTTTGAAACAGGGTCATGCAAGGACCTTGTTAAATTGCTCAGGCTGACCTCCAACCTGCAATTCTCCTTTCTTAGCTTACTGAGTACTGGGATTATAGGTGTGCGCCACAGTGACTGGCATTGTGATGTGTTAATTAATTAATTAAATAAATAATGAATTAATTTGCAGACCTAGGGATTGCACCCAGGGGCATTCTATCTCCAACCTATTCACCCAGCCCTATTTTTATTATTTATTTATTTATTTATTTATTTATTTATTTATTTATTTATTGGTGGTACTGGGATTCCTGGAAACCCTTCTACCTCCAGGCTACACTCCCAGATACCTATTTTTTAATATTTTTATTTGGAAACAGGGTCTCATAAGCCAGCTAGGCTGGTTTCGAACCTACGTGATCCTCCTGCCTCTGCCTCCCAAGCATGGGGATTACAAGCATGTGCCACCACGCCTGGCTTATTTTTTATTTTCTTATTTATTTATTTATTTATTTGTGTGTGTGTGTGTGTGTGTGTGTGTGTGTGTGTGTGGTGCTGGGCATTCAACCCAGGAGCATTCTATCTCCAAGCTACACCCCCGACCCCATTAAATTAAATTAATTAATTAATTTTTTCCATACTGGGGATGGACCCCATGGGCATTCTACCTCTGAGCTACACCCCCAGCCCTATTTTTTTATTCTTTATTTTGAAACAGGGTCTCACTGAGTTGCAAAGGGCCTCACTAAGTAGTAGATGAGGCTGTCCACAAACCACGATCCTCCTGCCTCAGCCTCCCAAATGTTGGGATTATAAGCGTGTGCCACCTCGCCTGGCTTTAAAATATTTTTATATTTTCCATCCCCACCTAAGGAGCCTGGAAAGGGCACATAGAGCTGGCGGGGGCATGCCTGTAATTGCAGTACTTGGGAGGCTGAGACAGAAGGATTGTGGATTTGAAGCCAGCCTCAGCAACTTGGTGAGGCTCTCAATAACTCAAAAACAAAAAATAAATAGAACTGGAGGCATCAGAGATAGAACGCCCCTGAGTTCAACCTCAAATGTCCCACACCTACACACACACACACACACACACACACACACACACACACACCCCAAAAGCGCATATAGGTTCTTGGGGCAGATTTTCTTAGATTTAAATCACATTAGAGCAGGGCATGGTGTTGGCACACACTTGTAATCCCAGTTCTTGGGAGGCTGAGACAGGAGGAGCACAGGTTCAAAGTCAGCCTCAGCAGGTTAGTGAGACTCAGCAACTTTTTAATTTTGAGACCCTGTTTCAAAATTAAAAAAAAAAAAGAGGACTGGGTATAACTCAGAAATAGATGCCCCTGGGTTCAATTCCCAATACCACATCCAATAAATAAATGAAGCCAAGAGTGGTGGTGCACGCTTGTAATCCCAACATTTGGAAGGCTGAGACAAGACAATCCGGGTTCACAGACAGCCTCAGCTACTTAGTGAGGCCCTCTGCAATTCAGTGAGACCCTGTTTCAAAATAAAGAATAACAAAACAGGACTTGGAGCTGGGCATGGCGGCACATGCTTGTAATCCCAGCATTTGGGATTATATAGGTTATATATAGGCTGAGACAGTATGATAGTGGTTCACATACAGCCTCAGATCCTTAGTGAGGCCCTTAGCAACTCAGTGAGACGCTGTTTCAAAATAAAGAATAAAAGCCGGGCGTGGTGGCGCACGCTTGTAATCCCAGCACTTGGGAGGCTGAGACAGGAGGATCGCACAGGTTCGAAGCCAGCCTCAGGTACTTAGTGAGGCTCTCAGGAACTTAGTGAGACCCTGTTTCCAAATAAAATAGAAAATAGGTCTGGGAGTATAGCGTGGAGGTAGAAGGACCCTGGGTTCCATCCCTGGTACCACAGGAAAGAAAGGAAGAAAGAAAGAAAAAAAGAAAGAAAGAAAGAAAGAAAGAAAGAAAGAAAGAAAGAAAATAGAACTTGGGGGTGCAGCTTGGAGGTAGAATGCCCCTGGGTTCAATCCCTAGTACCACAAAAATAACTAAAACTAACTAACTAACTAAACAAACAAACAAACAAACCACACTGGCACACATTATTTTACTTATCTATTACCATAAGCTCAGATCAGAAAGCAGGGTAAGGAGGACTTCCGGGAAGATGGCGACCGAGAAAAGCGGGGCTTAAGAGTCCCACTAACAACCAATCTCCATTACCACAAAAGGAGCTCCTTTCATAGCCAGAAAACACCATCACCAGAAAAACAAAAAAACCACCAGGCTCCAGAGAGAAAGCGGACTGAGAACAGAGCTCAGGGCCACAGAGGAGACACACGCGCCCGAGGACGCGGCAGCAGCGCCATACTGCCGGCGGCAGCGGCGAACTCAGCGGACGGCTACAGCAAGCCGAGGTGAGCCGATGCGGAACAGCCAGGCGGGATCTTTCGGCGCAGACAGCATTTAAAGCTCCCAGTGGCTGAGCTCAGCACACGCTGCAGGGATTCAGAGTGGAAATCAAAACCAGAGAAGAAAAAATACGCCAGCCTCATGGCCGAGGGCGTGGCAGAGGCGCCATATTGCCACCGGCGGCGGCAGCAGCAGTGAATTCACCGAGTCCAGTACAGCTACATCTACGTACTCAAGAACAGTGAGTCAAATTGCGGGCCACAGAGGAGAAATCCCAGTATTGTGCCTCCTGGGACTTGACCCAGTGAGGGAGTGGTGGTGGCAGAGATATCACACCATAGGAGAGCGTGCAACCTGGCACCCCCCATAGTTTAAAGCAGCCTCTATCGACTCCCTGGGTCGGAGACTCTGTGATACAACCCAGTAAAGGAGTAGTAGGGTCTGAGATAATACAGACTCGAGATCCAGAGCACCTTAAGTGAAGCCATAGTGATCCAAGGGAAGAACCCAGAGAAGGCACAAACCTCCGAAATCATGGGAAAGGGGAATAACACTGGAGTAATGAATGTGCACAACCCCACAACATCAGAACCTGATAAAACAGAAAATCAGAGATTTCTAGAAGATCAAATCAGGAAAATAACTGTAGAAATAATAGAGGTGCTTCGAAAAGAACTCAGAGAGAGCCAAAAAGAGATAAAGGATGCAATTAATGAAGTAAAGGCCTCAATTCAAAGCACAAACAACCGATTAGACCACATGGAGAACAGAATCTCGCTCTTAGAAGATGAGCAATCCAAAAATGAATGCATAGTTTCTAATCTAGAAAAAGATATCCAACAGCAGGAATCTGACATTGAAGAAATATGGGCCCATCTTAAGAGAGCTAACCTAAGAATAATTGGAATAGAGGAGGGAAAAGAAAGTGAAACCAAAGGGATCAACAATCTCTTCAAGGAAGTAATAGCAGAAAATTTTCCAAATATAGAGCAAGAGGTTGATACACAGATCCAGGAAACTTATAGAACTCCCTTTAGACAGGATCCGAGAAGAGGATCCCCACGCCATATAATTGTCAAAATGACCAATGTGGAAGCCAAGCAGAGAATCTTAAAGGCAACAAAAACAAAGGGCCAACTGACATTCAGAGGCAAACCAATTAGAATCACTCCAGACTTCCCAAACCAAGTCATGAGAGCCAGAAGGGCTTGGAGTAACATATTCCAAACTCTGAAAGAAAACAACTTCCAGCCAAAAATTTCCTATCCAGCAAAACTTTCTATCAAATTAGATGGAGAAATAAGAAGCTTCCATGACAAACAGAAACTGAAGGAATTTATGTCTTCAAAACCAGCGCTAGAGAAAATACTCAAAGAGATTAACTACAAAGAAGAAATAGGTAACACTCACCAGAACCAGAGAAACAAGAGTTTCCATCCAACAGACAACTAAGATTGGTTATCTGTGGAGATTCATTAATTATGTTAGTCTTTTACCTATCTCTAAATTGTATTGTTTGCCTTTATTGTTGTTAATTTTTAGGATTTCTAGTTGGAATATTAATATACCTTCAGATATAGCATTTGGAAATATTTTATCCAATTCTATTAGTAACTTTTAACTCTGTTTACATTGTCTTTGGATATACAATATTTTCTTTTATTTTTTAGGGAGTTTGTATATTCTTCTGTTGCCTGTGCCATTGAAATCATATCCAAGAAATCACTGCCAATTTCAATGTTGTGAGATTTTATGACCCAGATTTTCTCCTAAAAGTTTATAGTCTTAAGATTTATATTTAGGTCTTTTATCTAGTTTGAGTTAATACTTGTATGTGGGATTAGGTAAGGGTCCAATTTTATTCTTTTCCATGTAATTATTATTTTTCAACAATATTTAGTTAAAAGATTATTATTTCCACCACCAAATCTTCGTGGAAACCTTGTCAAAAATAACTTGACAATATAGGGAAGAAGTTAGCTCTAGGCTTGTATTTAACTCCAATGGTCTATATATCTGCCTTTAGAACAGTACTACACTGTTTCAATTATTGTAGCTTTATATGGTTTGAAATCAGAAAATATACATCTTCTAGCTTTGTTTTTGCTTCGAGATTGTTTTGGGTATCTAGAGTCCATATTCCATATCAGGATAGATTTTTTTCTGAAAAATAAATATATGATAGTTTCACCTAAAAAAAAGAAAAAAATATTCTCTGGTAAGAAAGAAAGCAAAAAGAAATATTGAAATGTTATCTTTAAGTCATCAAAAGCTTGGTATCAGACAAATGAAACTGTTATGTGAGATTATCATTTTTAATTTTGGATAAATTGCTATAATACTAGATGTCAACCACTAAGCCAAGCATGGGAGGGAGGGATGGGGAGAGAATGGGGTGGGGATCGGGTGGGGGCTGACTGGGAAAAGTGTGCATGTATGTCTACAAAAGTTTGTATCCCACTATGATGTATGAATACAGTGCACCAATAAAATAAAAAAAAATATAAAAAAAAAAAAAGAAAGCAGGGTAAGTACTAATGTCTCTAACTGTATAAGTGAAACTACAGAGCGCAGGGAGGGTTAGGTCTCCTTCTCAGAAATGTCTGATACCCATTCTTAGAACTCCTCATATCATCTGCTGCTGTTCTCGGGCTTGTGGCCTGCTTGGCAAGTAGTGGAACCCAGGTTTCCACAGTACCCACTGCAGTAGAGGAATGTCCGCGTCCCAACTCCTCGCCACCACCACA